>NW_024070192.1:21578952-21879988 GCF_014754425.2 Oryx dammah
TGCCCAGCACACCTCACCCCCCCCCCCCCGCACCAACACACACACACACACACACACACACACACACAAGCAGCACACTCACTCATATACACGACCAGCTTCACGGGTCTGAGACCCATGCAATCACACAGAGCCTGTACTCAGAAGGGCCCACACCTGATTAAGTGCTCAACTGTCTGTGTCTTGAAATTCTTCATGATTTTTGAACAAGAAGCCCAGCATTTTCATTTTGGACAGGGCCCTGCAAGCTCTATAGCTGGTTCTTTGGGTATGCATCCTTAAGTAAGTGCATTCACCAAATGTTAAGAAGCACAAAGCAGTTATATCAGACAATATATACACTGTACACACACACACACACAAGTACAGATACATAAACACCCCACCCCACATCAAACAACAGTCATCCCTCGTGCACACTCACTGTAGTGCACACACACAATCCAGAGGGCCGTGGACACTCACAGCTGATGCTCAGAGACCTGCAGCCCATTGGCACAGCTTGATCAACTTTTAACACTGGGGGCAACAGAGAAAAGCACTAGGGAACAGGTCTGGGGGTGGGGTGGAGAAACAAGTTTGTTTACTCTGTCCCTAACATCCCCAGCAGCTATAGCCAGCTTCTCTCATTGGCCTGGGACCAGGAGCTGGGACCAAAAGAAAGGATGAACGTGGAAAGTGGAGGGGTCAGAAAAAAAGAAGAAAGTAAAGGAATCAAATGGGGAGGGGTCAGGGCATGCATGGAGAGGGAAAGAGGACAGCAGGACAGGAGGGAAGTCTCCAGGCAGGGAGCCTGATCAGTGGTCCCATCAGAGTTTAAGACAGTCTTGGAGGGACTTCCCTGGTGGCTAAGACTTCCAGTGGCTAAGACTCTGTGCTTCCAATGCAGGGGACCCAGGCCATAACTAAAGATCCTGAATGTTGCAACTAAGACTTGGAACAGCCAAATAAATAATTTAAAAAAAAAAAAAGAAGAAGGTCTTGGACTCAGAAAGTAAGAACAATGACTCTGACCTTCCCCAAAGTACAGCACACCCCACCTCACTCCAGAAGAGAGACAGTTCTAAGCTTCCCCACCTCTGCTTCTCACTAGCCACCAGTCCTTGGGCAAAGCACTTTTCAGCCCCAGCCCCCATCTCATTGCAGGGTGGTCAGGTAGGCATCAATACTGTGCTCTCACCTCCTGGATTCTCCCCAGCACTGGACATCTCATCTCCTTGTCAGGGCTTGCCATCCGATCCTGGGCTCAGAAACTCCTTCCTTCCCAGCCAGATGCAGATGTGGACCTAGCCCAGCATCCTTTCAGGGACCGTCAGCATCCCCATGTTCTTTATGATCCCACTGCACCTTTCCCCCGACAAGCCAGGAGGACGCCAAGACCTGGGACTTTTTCTTCCTCTTCTACTTTCTGCCCCCAGCCTGACCTCCCTTATGTAAAGCTGCTCCGGGCTCTCTGCCCTGAGATCCCAATAATCTCTTAGGTGGTGCCACACACCAAGGAGTTCACCAGGGAACAAATCAGTTCTAAGGGGAGTCCACTGTGCCCTCAGGCTTTCCCCATTACAGTCACCTTCGGGGAAAGGGGAGCTCCCATCCAAGTGGCACGTGAATAACCTTGGTTTCACTGGAATTCTTCCAAGAGTGTAGGTCCCTCAGACCCCCACACACTCATACTCCCTTGATTTACAAGAAGGAAACAAAGGCATTGAAGAATGAAAGGGTGGGAGCCAGCAGCAGAGTTGTGGTCTGTGGTCTTTCTGATCTGCAGTCCCTAGGAGACCAGACATAGCGTGGTCCTTCCCCACTGCCCAGCCTCTGCAGTGGGCAGATGCCTCCTATTCCCCAGGCCAGCCAGGGTGGGGGGGTGGTCATCAGAGGTACCCCGGACAGGGAGGAGGGAGCAAAGCAGAGCATTTGGCCTGAGATTCCCATACCAGCTTCATCTTTTACCTTCTCTGTCGCCTCAACAAGCACTCTCTCCTTCCAAGCCTCAGTTTACCCCATGCAAAAATGGGCACAGTGTTGCCTTAACAACTTTTCTAGAGCGAGATCAGGAGGATGGAGGAGCTCTCTGTGACCACAAAGAGATAAGAAAATACAAACTTTCTTTGTATTGGTTCACTTAATGATCTCTAACTGGGAAATTCACACACAACAGGGGCCTCATCTTGGTGGTGACCAGACATGAACGCCTCCAGCCTAGACCCAGTCTTTTTCTTTTTTTTTAGTTTATTTATTTTAAATGAAACAAAAATGAATATTTTAATGAGAGAAGATACAATTAAAAAATAGACATCATAACCACAAAGACACCTAACATTAGACACCTAACCACAAAGAAACAAAGATATATATAGCAAAAATTCAGAAGAAATATAGGGAAAAAGAAAAAAAATAATCATAGTGAGACATATTAACATTTCTCTGAGAATATTTTATCAAGTGCAAAAAAAATAAGAATAGGAGCATCTGGAATGCTGTCATTAATAATTTAAATATAATAGACTTCTATTTAATAAATTATATTAATCTTATATCCTGCTGCTGCTGCTAAGTCGCGTCAGTCATGTCCGACTCTGTGAGACCCCATAGACGGCAGCCCACCGGGCTCCGCCGTCCCTGGGATTCTCCAGGCAAGAATACTGGAATGGGTTGCCATTTCCTTCTCTAAGGCATGAAAGTGAAAAGTGAAAGTGAAGTCGTTCAGTCGTGTCCAACTCTTAGCAACCCCATGGACTGTAGCCCACCAGGCTCCTCCATCCATGGGATTCTCCAGGCGAGAGTACTGGAGTGGGGTGCCATCGCCTTCTCTGAATCTTATATCCTACACAAATATATTTAAAATTCTGTATGTTATACATTGCTATTAGATAGACATCAGTCTTTAGGGAGGGTAGAGAGAGACATTTCCCAAGACAATCACTGGAATAATCTCTGCTGAAGGCGTGGGTGCCTGCTTTGACCTTTTAAGGGTAATTTTTCCCCCGGAGATGTAGAAGCTTAGCACCCCTGACACATGAGAACCGAAGTCTCTTGCTTTGGCTGCAGGGCGGGGGAGCAACATGCCACACCTGTGTGCTGCCGTAGCCTCCGGTCCCCAACAGGCTGAACCCACTTCTGACCACAGTTCCTTCCGGGAAAGGAGATTTCAACCACCCTTCGAAGGTTCTTCCCCACCCCTGATTGGCTGGCCTAGCCAGTGCCTGGCACATAATAGGTCAAAAATGTTGGTGGAATCAATAGCGAATTTGGGGTTTTCCCACACCTTTGACTCATAAGTTTTCACTCTGCCCAAAAACCCCTGCACTGCAGAGATATGCCCGGTCCGACGGGCCCTGCTATGAAAAGAGTGCTGGTCAAGAGGAAGGGTAAGGGCACCCTTTCAGACTCGCTGCCCTGGGAGAGTCCCAGGCAGTAAATAGATGACCCTGCCTTCCAACGTCCACCCCCACCCCACCCAGGCACCCGGTCAGAGCTGTCCGGTTCTGACGCGCAGGCTCCTCTGCAAATAGATGCCGTTTCCATGGGAACTGAAACCCCCGTTTGTTTTTCCTCTCAGACACTCTGTAATTTCCAGCATGACCTGTGCAACGTCAGTATCGTAACCTCGTGGCAAGCTGCTCTTCCGAGGGTGTATCCAGAGCAGGCAACTGAACTGACCCGAAGAGGTCACAACAAGCTCCCCCTGCCGACCCCAACACACGAGAAGGGCCTCCTGTGGTCATGGGCACAAGCCCCCACCCACTGCCCCGCTGCAGAGAGGCCCACAGAGCAGGCAAAGCCAGAGACTAGTCCTTGATCTTCCTGAGGGAGGCCTGGGGTGGGGGGTGGGGGGGCACCGACGGTGACCCATTTCCAGTAAGAAGTGGGAGGGAAGAAAAAGGTCTCAGTCTGGCAGGCAGGGCCCCGGCGATGGGTAACAGATGATTTCTAGCTGCAGTGGGAGGGGAGGTTGCAGCAGTTGGATCATCAGCCTCTATTGTCTGAGCCTCTGAGGAAACAGCCACAGAGGCGAAAACAGAGCGGAGAAGGGGACTCGGGGTGCTGAGAGGGTGGGGGTGACAGGTGGACGAGGCAGTGGGGGGCTGGACGAGAAGACGATGGACAGGCCGCCTTTCTTGTAAAATGTTCTGCTGTCTGGCCCCCATTCCGCTCAGGCTCAGATCCTGAGGAGGCAGGTCCTTCCCCCATGGAGCCCTGAGAAGACCGCAGCCCCAGGTGGCCCCAGCACCTTGGCCACAGCCCCCCGAGACACCCAGGGCCAAAGGACTCAGCTGAGCCCACTCCTACTCCTGGTCCCTGGGGGCCATGGCTGTGTCTCCTAGCACCTGCAAAAGCAACAGGGAAAGTTCTCTCTGGGCCCCAGGGGGCCCCGGAAGAGGAGAATGAGCGAGGGCTGGAGTCTAGAAGCCTTTGAACTAGGCTCTTGACCTCACTCTCACTCCCAACACCCTCGTCAGCAAACGCGGCATAATAATAACAACGCCCACTCTCTCCCCTTCCAGGGCTGTGTTGTGGGCAAGGTGAGGAAACTTGATGTGAAAGTGCTTGACGCCCCGAGACCTTGTTCTTATGGTTATTTTCACCTACGGGGAGAGTCTCACCCCACCTGCTTTCACCCCAGGCTTCCAGCCCACTGCCCACCCCTTCCCGCAGAGCCCCCAGCCACAGGCCAGGGAGCTCAGGCCTCATTCCCTGATTACTCAGTGGGGTCCACCAGGCAGGCCTCAGCCCCGGCCGGTGGCAGGAGTGCAGGGAGAGGAATGCTCGGAGGGAAACAGGATGTGGCCAGGCTAACAGCTTCTTTCCGGGGACCCCGTGGCTCGGGGAGCCCGGCCCTCACCCTCCTGCCCTCCGCCTTGTGCACTTGTCAAAACCATGCCAGCCCAGGACACCTCTCTGCTGCACTGTGCGGTGAGCGACAGCACTCAAACCACTGACCTGATTTTCTGCAAAAGGGAAAAGATAATAGAGCACTTCCACGTGGGCGGCACACAAAATGGAAACTTTCTCTGTTTCCTTGACAGGAGCCCAGCCCTGAGAGAGAGAGGGAGAGGCTGAAGTTTCTGTGCTAGGAGCTTCCTGCAGTCCCAAAGCCAGGTGTTTACCTGCGGCAGAGACCTGAGTTCCTGGAGCCCTTCGGCAAGGGGCCAGTGCCTCAACACCATCTAAGTCTCTATGAAGCCTCCGGAGGAGAGATAAGCTCCAGCAGGGTAGGGCCGTGGACCAGGCCCCCGCAGACCACCACCTTCCCCACCCCCACTCTGGCTCTGTGCTGGGCCACCACAAAGGGATTCAGAAGAGCTCCATCTCCCCTCCCCAAAGGATCTCTCAGGTCCTGGGTAGACATGTTTGCTAAATGAACAAGTATCTCTAATCCTTGTACTTTCTCTACATCCAGGGTCCCATGGGCCTCAAAACTATCTTGGAGCCAGATCCTGCCATCTGTAAGGACTGAGGTCTTCTCAGGGTAGGTTCTCAAGGATGGGTAACTGTCCTTATCATCTATCAATCACCCTCACAGGCGACCGCCTCCCTCTGGGCCTGGGGCAGCACGCAGAGGAGCTGCTAAGTGGACGGGTTGGTTACCCACCAACACGTGGTCGTAGAGAAGCATGGCATCAGAGCAGAAGGGACACCAGAGGTCACCGGCCAGCTCCTTCAGGACAAGCGTAAGGCCCGAAGTGTCCTTAGCCCTCACTCCCAGTTATCCACCCTCACTACTCAAGCTGCTGGTCCTGAACCCAGGAGCTTATAAGAAACGCAGAGGCCCAGCACCTTGGAATGATCAGTTGCAGGCAGGGGCAGACACAGACACCAGAAACCACTGCCATCACAGCCACCAGATTCAGAACCCCACACTACACCCTACATCCATAATGGCGAGAAGACAAACGGACGTCCTTCTCCCTGACCTGAAACCACAAGCTCGTGATCACTCACAGCAGCATCTCAACAGAAAACTCCAGACTTCTGGGGGAGGCGGAGAAGGGAGGGCTGAAGGCAGAGAAAACAGGACTCGGGCACATTAGCACCACCTAAACCAGCGGACGCTAGGAAAGGAAGGCTGTACTTTCACATACTATCAAAGTGAAGTGAAAGTGTTAGTCACAAAGTCATGTCCGACTCTTTGTGACCTCATGGACTGTAGCCCACCAGGCTCCTCTGTCCATGGGATTCTCCAGACAAGAATACTGAAGTAGGTTGCCATTTCCTTCTCCAGGGGGATGTTCCTGACACAGGGATCGAACCCATGTCTCTTGTGCCTCCTGCATTGGCAGATGGATTCTTAACCAACTGAGCCACCAGGGAAGCCCTCCAGACCCCAGCCTAGAGTCCACATTTGGGCCTCTGATCCCTGCAGGCCATCTGCACTCCAGCTGAGCCCCAGCCGACTTCAGGGAGGGGAGCTGTGTTGGGAAGAAGGCAGTTTGGCTGAACCGGAAAGCCATTAACAGCTATCAACACCCCTAGGGTGTGAATATCATTGATTCATTTATTGCTGTAACATCCTAGTGCGAATCAGCTCTTGGCTCTTCTTTAGTTGGCTGGCAGAGAGTGGGATGGGACATCTGGACTGTCTGAGTTTTGATAGAGGAAGCAGCCTCAGGAAGGAGAAAGTACTGGTCCAGTTAGTTTCCAACCCTCTCGCCCTGCTCCATCGGACCCCGCTCCATCCTAGGGCAAAGGATGCGGGGGAAGTCTCCACTTACCACAGACGTCTGCACCTGTGGGTGAAACTACCAGGTTCCTGTTTTATGCAGTCTCCTGGCCTGGGATTCGGAGGGTTCAGTGAGGAGGGGCGTTGCCTCCATCTACCCATGGGTCTCCCATCTCAGAGCACTGCTTTTAAGGCAGTCATCATATTTCCCATGAGGAGGGGGGAGAGGGAGGAGGGAAACTGACATGTAAGGGGTTCATTATGGGTTGGTCACATGCTAACTGTGTAATCAGCAGCTCATTCAGGTCTCACAACACTGTGAGTTGGTACTGCTATTATTCCCATTTTACAGTCAAAGAAACTGAGGCTGGAAGAGGTTAATAATGTGCCCAAGGGCACCCAGCTGTTAAGTGGCTGAGCTAGGATTAGAATCAAGATGTTCCATCACTGGCCAGGTCCAGAGAGGTGAGGCTGTGAATTGGTTTGCTCTTCTTCCAAGACCAGCTGACAGAGGTGGGGGCTCTAACACCTCCCTCTTCATCCTGAAGGCTCTCTTTCTCCTCTCTCTCCTCCTGAAGAAAGCTAAAAAAGGAAAAGGAAGATGCCAAGCTAGCCCATGGAGCACAGGCTGGGGACCTGGATTCCTGCCCCTTTTCTGGATCCAGTGACTGAGCCAGCATTAGCCTGGGGCCAGGGTTCCCTGGGCCCCTCATGTTAATTCCTGGCCTGTCACTCCCGCTAGGACTGTCACTTTCCAAGGCCTACCTGCCTCTGGTGCTCCAGCAGGCACAGACCTGGGGCAGGGGGAGGATCCAGCTGGGCCTGGAAAGGGGCCAGGGCTCCCTCCAACCAGGACAAGTAGGCACAGGAAGAGAAGGGACAGCGGCGGCCTCTCCAGGCTGAGTTGTCAGCAGCCTGGAATAGCTGATCCCCCCTCCCCTGAGCTATGCCAACCCCATATTTAGGAAACAAATATTTATTGAATATGTCATCACATTTTGCCATGAGCAGCATTGCTGTGATGCTACATCTCTTTGAGGAAACTGAAGCCCAGAGAGGTTGACCCACGCACACAAAGTCTCACGGCCAGTGAGGGTACTGAAGCTGAGAGGCAAGCCCAGGCCTCTCTGGTCCCTCTCCCTCTGGCCTGATACCAGGACCTCCATCCTTTAAAAGTGAGACTTGAGGCTTTCCCGGGCAAGCCAGTGGTTAAGGTTTCACCTTCCAATGCAGGAAGTACAAGTTCGACCTCGGGTCAGGGAGCTAAGATTCCATGTGCCTTGTGGCCAAAAAGTCAAAACATAAAACAGCAATATTGTAAGAAATTTAATAGACTTTAAAGGCCCTCATCAAGAAAAGAAAAAAATATATTTTTTAAAATCTAAAAAAAGAAAAAAAAATTTTTTTTAATTAAAGTGAGACTTGATTTTGGAGACCAGAAGCAGAGTCTCTGTGCTCCCAAGTCCTCCAGCCACTTGCCTGTGGTCAGTTTTGCCCTGGGCCTGACTGCTGCACTGCCCTGAAGCCTGGAGGGTCTCACCACAGGGCAGGGGGCAGCTGGGAAGGTATAAAGAACAGGCCAGCAGCTACCTTATTATCCTTCCTCTGCTCAAAAGCCTCCCAAAGCTGTCTAGCACCTGCTCAATGAATGCATACTTCCCACACAAGCCCTCCTCAATTACCTCCACAGTCTCAGTGGCCCCCACTACTTTCCACCAGTTCTCTTGTTTCAGCAAAACTGGACTGATCTGTGTTTCCCCCAGGAGACCTGAATTTCCCTCTCCCTCCACCTCTGCGCATGCTCTTTCTTCCCCCTGAAGCCTCCCTTCCAGTCATCACCACCTGTCAGAATCCCATATCTGCTGTGTGGCCCATTACAGACGTCACTTCCTCCAAGCACCCTTGTAATGTGAACTCGTCCCCTTCACCAGGGATTTCTAAAGAACACCTCACTCCCCCAGGCTATTATGAGCTCCAAAGTGCAGAGTCCTGCCTTGTATCTGTCACAGTGCCGGCTCTGGGCAGGGGCCTAGCAGACCTGGTGGAACTGATCACCAGAGCTCTCGGAAGCAGGCCTTGCATCTACAGAGGCCTGGGGTGGCTCAAAGTGAGACTCAGACTTCCTGGGGTGCAGGGTTTTCTTCGACAGGGCTCACCCCTCTCCCGGGCTGCTTAGAGGTGCCAGCTCTGTCACCAGGAATCAGGAGAGATCTGGGAACAGCATGCGAAGCCAAGGAATGTCCCACCCAGAGCATCTGCAGCCACTTCCTTCCTGGAAGGAGAAGAAATGAGAAAGAGGAGATCCAACCTCCCCCGACGGTGTGTGTGTGTGTGTGTGTGTGTGTTTGTGTGTAGAGTTGGGCTCCAGGTGGGAAAGGAGGCTGCCAGGAGACAATCGGGGGCCCTGGAGAGCCCTTCTCTCTTCTCTGCTCCTTCCAGCCTCTCCTCTGTGAATCCCAGACTTTTGTCCTCCACCCCTTTTCTCTCTCTTTCCCCACCTCCACCTCCCCTATCTCTCACTCCCTTTATCGCCATGACCACCATTCCCCTGGACTCCACTGCAGAAAGACCACGCATGACTTTGAATTTCCGCCCCTTATCTCACCATCCCAGGCCTTCCTAACAGTCTGCCAACACCTCTCCACCCCTTCCCGCCTCCAGCTCTCCCCCTCCCTGAGCTCTCCCACCTCTTGACTGTGTTCCTGTGATTCCCTCAGCCCACAGGGATCTTCCCCACCCAACCCCGTGCTCTCCATCTCACCCTGTGCACGACGTGCCTCTCCTCCAAGGTCCCCTCGGATGGCACTGCCTGGCTCCCAGGTCAGAATACATCACCCTCTTCCCTAGGCTCCCACCCACCCAGTGCTCACTACACTCTGCCCTGGATAGAAATAGGATTATTAAAATAATAGTAATAAAAGTCTTTGTTTATCCACAAATCCTCTTCCCCTTCCATAGGAGAAAGTTGACCCTGGAAAGTGGTTCCTTCCTGGGGGAATTTCTCTCCCAATCCTCATGGCATTAACATAAGGCAGTACAGGGAATTCTCACCAACAGAACGTGAGAGGAAGAGACTGTTAAGAAGTTGGTGCACCTTCTTCTCAGTGGGGCCACATCTCTTCCCCATCCACTGCCTGGATGCCAGTGGCCAAAATGATCCTGGAAGCCACATGTTAAAAAGGGCAGTGCTGCCAGCAGTGTTCCTGGATGAGGCCCTCTGCCTATCTGGCATTTCTCAAGACCATTACAGGGGCAAGAAACAAATTCCTATCGTCTCTAATTCGACACATTCTGGGCTACCTGTTACACCAGTTAACCTATCCTGACCAATGCAAGTCACTGCCGATTTACTGAGAACTTACTATATGCCAGGAACAATAAATGCTTTCACAGTCATTGTCTCAGTTAATCCTCACAGCACTTCTACACGGGAGCTACAGTTAAGTCCCCATTTTATAGATAAGAAAACTGAGGCTTAGAAAGGTTAAGAAACTTGGTCATAGTTCCCAGTTAACAAGCTGCATTCTAACCAGAACCAGAGTGCAGAGCCATCGATGGGTGTGGTACACAGCAGATATTGGGCCCTTGATTATTGTCACTGGGAAGGTCCAAGTGGGGTTCTGATCACACCTTCCCCCCTGCAGAGACAAACGTCACCCACACCAGATGATTTTAAATGTGACTGCCTTTTAGCTCCCATCTTCTGAACATGCAAGGTCCCACACAGAATGGAGGGCACATCACAGATGTCACTCAGGTCATTTCAGAAGCCCTGCCAGGCTGGCATTTTGTTGACCTGGAATTGGGCTCTGGGAAGCTAAGGGACTTGCCCCAGTAGCCCCATGTGGAAAGAGCGAGGTCTGTTGAACCCTCACCTCCACCCCCTGTTCCACGCCTCTGCCTTGTCGGGGGAGGGGTGCAGGTGGAGGAGCACGTGCGGTGTGTGCACGCTCATGTCCTGCGTGCATCCGTGTTTCACTGCCTTCCATCACTCAGTCTGGTTTTCATTTCTGCAGGGAGCGGGGGTGGAGTCTGAAAGAAGCGTGGCAGGAAAGAGAATTCCTCAGGCTGAGGGAATAAAAGATCAGAAAACATCAGAGTCCACAGAAACTGTAGC
This sequence comes from Oryx dammah, assembly GCF_014754425.2. NCBI lineage: Eukaryota > Metazoa > Chordata > Mammalia > Artiodactyla > Bovidae > Oryx > Oryx dammah. The sequence continues at coordinate 21,589,731 of NW_024070192.1, forward strand.
TGTCATGGCTAACCCGCTGGCTCCATCCAGGAGGAAAGGGGCCCAAAGAAACAGACTTGCTCAGTGAGTTGGGATTAAAATCTGCACTTCTAAAACCCCACCAGTTCTCTTTGACCAAGCCCTCTGTCTCCAAGCAGGAAGGAGCTAGAGCACACACTGTTACAGGTCTCAGGGATCACCTCCTCCAGGCAGCCTTCCTTAGCATCTCTACCACTCACCTGCACCACAGTGGGTGCAGTGGGTTTATTCACCCACTAGACTGGGAGAGGGCAGAAACAACTCTGCCTTTGACACTGGTGCCTCTCCAGACCTCATGAGACCTGGCACATGGTAGGCACTTGATAAATGTCCGTGGAACTCAATGTCCAAATGAATGTATGGACAAGCCACTTGATTATACATGCTATTATACATAATAGCCTCAGTGCTTTCATTTCTCAAACCATATAGTCTCAATGGAACCCTGTGAGACCCCGGTGACAAGAAGAGTGGCATCAAGTATATGCAGATAGGCACACGTACCCAAACCGTGCATGTGTGTAGGTGTATAGAGACACACAGATCCCATCCCCTTCCTAGGCAGCAAGGAGGGTGCATGACATGCCATTTCCTGCTTTATCTGCAGAGACAGAGGCCTCCCCAACCTCAAGACAGACACACACACACACCTGGTCCTTCGCAATTGTAGGGCCAGTTTTCCCTTTAGGCTATGAGTGTGTGCTCAATGGTTTCCAACTTTTTATGACCCCCGTGGACTGGGGCCCACCAGGCTCCTCTGTTCATGGGATTTTCTAGGCAAGAATACTGGCTGGAGTGGGTTGCCATTTCCTCCACCAGGGGATCTTCCTGACCCAGGGATCAAACCTACTTTTCCTGTGTCTCCTGCAGGAGGATTCTTGACCACTTGAGCCATTGGGAGAACCTCCCTTTAGGCTGCTGCCGCCGCTGCTAAGTCGCTTCAGTCGTGACCGACTCTGCGTGTGGGATAGGGGAGAGCAAAAGAAAGCCAGCTGTCCACAAGGGGGCATCCAGAGACCATTGACTCCATGTCTCAGAGACAGGGTTACTACTTAATTGGCCTCAGAGAGACCACAAGATCCACAGGAAAAACTGAGGAGCCTGCCTGGGGTCTTGTGCAGGAGCCCAGAGGGAGAGATGGTCAACCACTGGAGTAGCAAGACAGAGAGATGGAAATGCAGGCTCAGTCGCCCAGCAACCGAAATGCTGATTATGGTCGCACTTCATATGTATTCAGTGTTTGTCTGATCCAATTTTGCACTGTCCCACGTGCAAACATTATTAACACGTAATAACTCATTTCATCTGCATCGCACCTCTGCAAGGAGCAATATGACTATAGTTTTTGTTTCATAGATGATACAACAAATGACTCAGAAAGATTAAGTAACAGAGTCAGAATCTGAACTCAGGACCTGTGGTTCATTTCATCAGTGACTCTGCCAACGGCTCACTCAGCTCCCTGGGTGTCAGCTGGGCCTTCAGACCCCCTACTGCTAACCCAGGACTACTCGCTGGGCTCCTGTCTCTGAGCTCTTTCTGGACATTTCTGAAGGGCCTAGAGGCTGATTTCATAGGCAAGCATAACTTGTGGTCCTGAAGCTACCCCTTCATACGCTGTAAATTGTTGATGTTGAATTGGCATAACGCCTCGGAAAGCAATAAAGCAATTCCTAGCAACACTCATAAAGCCGTTTTTCCCCCCTGGAACCCAATCATCTCATGCCTGGGAATTTATCCCAAGGAAATAATTCAAACGGAAGCCAAGTATTATCTGCATAAATCCGTGCACTGAAGTCTTTCTTTAAAGGTCAAAAACCGGGAACCAGACTGGGGAAGTGGTTTAGTAAACTGGGACGTCCACACAATGGGCAATCAAGCTGGAAAACCGCAGCTGTTAAAACTGTGACGGGAACAGGGAAAATGCTTTTACTATACAAGGCGTCACCATCACGTTCCCCCCGGACAAGCTAACTCAACGAAGCATGCTTATCAGACAGGGAGAGAGAGAGAACTGTTCCTGTTAGAAATAGATTCTTAGCCTCCACTGCCCTCAATGACGTGGAAGAGAAGCTGAAATATAACAGTATCAAACAAAACAATCTTTGGCTTTGGAGTTTCCAAGGTCCCAGCTGCTGACAATCTACAAGATTTTCTGAGAGCAATTTTCAGGATTGGTTATTAGTGACTTGCACATTTCACACCATACTGTGATACAATCCTTCATATTAACTTCTGTAAAGATAACTGACGGGGGTTTTGTTTTCTGACTGAGCCCTAACAGATACAGTCCGTGGACTCAAAGATATCCCCCTGACGTTGATGAAAAAAAAGGAAACTTCAAAATTAAAGTGCCCGTCACTATGTCAACTTATGTGAATATGTGTATTAGGATGGTGACAGGTATGGCTGGCCTTTTCCAAATTAAACTCAGTGCTCATTACCTATTGCTGCAAATTATTATGAAGCTGAAGGTCATGAATCCAGGTATAGCTTAGCTGAAGCCTTATTTTGGTGTCCCTTGTAGGTGGCAGTCACGGTGTTGTCCAGGGTTGTAGTCGTCTCAAGGCTTCACTGGAGAGGGTCCACTTCCAAGCTCACTCACGTGGCCATTGGCAGGATCCAGTTCCTCGTGGGCTGTTGGACTGAAGGCCTCAATTTCCTGGCTGCCTGGTGGCTGGAAGCCGCCCTCAGTTCCTTGGCACACGGGTCTCTCCGCTGAGCAGCACCATCGTAGCAACCGGCTTTGTCAGAGCAAATGAGAGAGAAGAGACATGGAGAGTGAGCACGAGCAAGATGGAAGTCAGAGTCTTCAGGGGCCTGGTCCAATGGTTAAGACTCCACGCTTCCAATGCAGAGGACACGGGTTCGGGAACTGAGATCCCACATGCCATGGGGTGTGCCAAAGAGTTTTTTTAAAAAAGAGTAGTATCGTCTCATGTTTGCTATATTCTATTCATTAGTAGCAAGTATATGGGTCCAGCCCACACTCAGAGGGAGGGGATCCTACAGGACATGTGGAATGCCTACCACATACTTGAACATTTATAGAATCTTCTCAATAACAAAAACAGTATTTTCAAACACTCCTTGTCTAATCTGATATTTTCTAAATCTGTCAGCAAATTCCCACACCCATTTCTCACCAGCCACAGTCCCCCCGTCCCCTGCCTGCAAGGAACCAAGGTTTGCAGCTTCAGACCTAGCAGAAAGCCCCCCATCCCAGCCCATACTTCCACGTTGGTGGGGAGGGGGCAGCTGTAGGAGAAGAGGGGCAACCAGGCACTTCCGGAAGCCAAGTGTCAGAGGAGGGTAACCACCAGGGCTCCACCTTTGAAAAAGGTACACGTGGTCCCTGCCCTGAGGGCATTCGCAGGGCTTTTATTTTTCATTTTCTTTTTTTTTCTTTCTTATCCAGCCCTACAAGGTTTGGCCAGAAGTGGCTCATCTGCTCCCCTAGGCTCAAATCACTCTTTTCTTTTCAAGCACACCGGCCTTGTCTCTGCTCTTAGGCCAGACTCTCTCCCTCCTCACTGTATTCACTTGGGCTCTTTTCTCTCCAATCTCCCCAGCCTGCCCCCTAAACTTCACCAGCCTGACTCTTTCTTTACTGAGCCTTCAGGCTCAACTTGGACATACCTCCTTTCAGGGGCCTTGCCTGAGTCTCCAGACTAGGCCACTTCCCCTCCCTGGAGATTTCAGATTCAGACTAGGGATAGTCATTATTGGGTTGGCCAAAAAGTTCATTTGGGTTTTTTGTAATATGTTTGAAAAACACCCGGATGAACTTTTTGGCCAACCCAATACAACAAGCCCGGCAGGATTTTGTAAACTGCACTTTGGAGGAACTTGCCCACCCCTGTCATGAGCTCTCACAGAGCTTTCCTCCTACAGTCTCACACGGCACCCCTGGAACGGGTTAGAGGGTTCCCTGAAGACCAGGCACACAGCTGTCTTGTCGGAGCTGAAGCGGGAGTGGAGTGAATGAGCAAGTTGCCTCTAATGTGGGCAGGCGAGGGGCTCAGCCTGGTTCTGGGGGAGGCAGACACTTCAAGACATTTAGGTTCCACTGAGAACATCAGGATGCTAGGGGAGAATCACAGCCCAGGGCCAGGAGACTTCTTCCAGAGCTCCTGCAGAAATCCAGGATCTTGGAGCTCCTGTGGGTGCCCTGTGGGTTGCCCACAGCCCCGCTGTTTAGGATTACAACTGGGAGCACGAGATTTAGGGTTGCCAGAGTTAGCAAATAAACATGTAGATGGCTATTAAATTTAAATATCAGGTGAACAACCGATCATCTGTGGGAGACATATCTATTCTATGTGGCAACTCTGCCAAGTTGTGAAGAGTCTGAGGCGCTGAGACTGGAGTCCATGATGGTTCCAAGGGATTTCTGGAGAAAAGAACAAATCCTATGGCTCCAAACAGGCCAGGCCCCTCCCATGTTCTCAGAAAATGGCAGCAGTCAATCATTATTATAAGAGTTCAGCTCTGGACGCAACCTAAATATCCTTCCAGGGGACTGTATTAGTCTCCTAGCACTGCTGTAACAAATACCACAAACTGGGTGGCTTAAAATAACAAATTTGTCTCACAATTCTGGAGGCTATCAGTCCAAAGTCAAGGTGTCAACAAGGCCAAGCTTCCTCTGAGAATCTGAGTAGAATCCTCCCTTGCCCCTTCCTGTTTCCAGTGCATGCTAAGTCACTTCAGTTCTGTCTGACTCTTTGCAAATCTATGGACTGTAAGCTACTGGGCTCCTCTGTCCATGGAAGGCTCCAGGCAAGAATACTGGAGTGGGTTGCGATGCCCTCCTCCAGGGCATCTTCCTGACCCCCCAGGGATTTAACCCGCATCTCTTGTGTTTCTTGTGGTGGCCATCAATCCTTGGTGTTCCTTGGCTTGTGGCTGCCTCACAACAGTCTCTGCCTCTTTCATTACATGTCATCTTCCCTGTGTCTCTGCTCTTATCTTCTTATAAGAACACCAAGGATGAGGACCCACCCTAATGAAGTATGACTTCACCTGAACTCATTAATTGCAAAGATCATATTTCCAAATAAGGTCACATCCACAGATATCAGGGATCAGTGCTCCAACACATCTAGGGAAATGGATGGATTAAGAATGAATTAGGGAAGAATGTCCATTATGGATCTTTGATTAAAAAAAAAAAAAAGCAAGATGTAAGAAACACACACACACACAGCATGATCCCCTTTTTGATCTTAAAAACAAAATGTATGTATAAGCCATTATGAATAGTTTTTACTTTTCATTTATTCAGCCAACATATAAACTCCCACCAGGGATATAGCAGTGACTAAGGCAGGTCCCATCCATGCCATCCTAGAGCCTACAATTAAGTATGTAGCTCACCAGAAAGACGTCCATTTGTGTCTGTTTCCAAGTGACCTTGGAAGGACAAAGGGAAATATTTTTTATTTCTTCTGTAGTGCTTGAAGTTTTGTAACAAGCATCTTGTTAATTTGTAGCTTTTAAAAGATGTTTCACTTCTTTTAATCCTAAAGACCAACCCTTTTTGGAAGCTTCTTTGTTCCGTCTTCCTGAGCACCCCGGCTCCTGTCGCAGCTGGTACCATCGTGAGCCAATGGCTGTTGGGCCAACCAGCCAGGCTTTCCGAGTGTGGGTAAGTGTGAACTAGTAGGAAAGTTGTACACACTCCAATCACTCATTTATTAAAATTTTACTGAACTTGTAATTTTACATTTACACGTGTTTCCTTAACATCTGTCTCTCCTATTGGATTCTGAACTTGGAGATGGTGGGGCCATATTTGTTTTGTCCACCATTGTATAACCAGCCTTCAGATCAGCAGTCAACATATACTAGCTACTCAGTAAAAGTGTGTTGAATGCATGAAAGAATATCAAACCTTGAATTGTCTCCTATCCATCATCCAGTCTAACCCACTCATTTTATAACTGATAAAACTGAAGCCCAGAAAAGTCAAGCCACAGACCTAGTTGTGCTCTGCTCATTCACTCAGTTGTGTCTGACTCTTTGCAACCCCATGGACTGTAGCCCACCAGGCTCCTCTGTCCATGGGGATTCTCCAGGCAAGAATAATGGAGGGAGTTGCCATGCCCTCCTCCAAGGGATCTTCCCAATCCAGGGATCAAACCCAGGACTCCCACACTGCAGGTGGATTCTTTACTGTCTGAGCCACCAGGGAAGCCCAGTGATAGCCAAGGCTAGAAGAGCCTTATCACTCCCAATCCAGATTCTTACCTTAAAAAAACAATAATAGCATGATATACATTTTTATGCTGGAGGAGGGCATGGCAACCCTCTCCAGTATTCTTGCCCGGAGATCCCATGGACAGAGGGCCTTGACAGGCTACAGTCCATAGGGTAGCAAAGAGTCAGACATGACTAAAGCAACTTAGCATGCACGCACATACATTTGATAGTGAGATGAAAAGACATATAACCAATTAAGCATATAGAAGTACTGTTTAGTAATAACCAAAATTGTGAACCATTGTTTTCATCAAACTGTGCCTTTTCCCACTAGGGCTAAAAAGTCAACAGATGTTGAGGTCTGTGGGTGCTAGTAAATCACACCCCTCATTTCTCCAAGTTCTGATCCAATTGAGAAATAGTCACAGGAGACAAGTAGGGATTAAAATGTCAGCTTTATTGCTGGTCCAGATGGGTTGGAGGATGTGGCTGAGACCCAAGGCCCAAATAGGCTTCCTTTCCTTCTCTCCTGATGTGACCTTACCCACCCACTCACAGCAGAGCAGCTGGACTATTGAAGTCTTCTCAAGCAGGGTTGGAACTGCCCTGGTACTCATTGTCTGGAGAAGGCAGGACCAGAGAGCACACGCTGCTTGTAGTTCAATCAGCCCCAGAGAGAGAGCCAGGAACGGGCTGAGCAAGGCACACTTGATACCTTTTCCCAACACCGCCAAATCAAGAGGTCAGTCCCCACCTCCCAGTGAGGAACAGGAAGGGGCTGCCAAGAAAATTTAAAAGTATCTTCCCAGTACTTCCAAGAGGATGTCAGTTCCTGTTTTATGGGCTGATGGAGAATGAGGAGAAGAGAAAATTGTCCCCCTTCATGACAGCCTTCAATTTACTCAATACCTTTTCATAAAATCTAAAAACTTCTGTGTTCCAGGAAGCACCTCTGAGGTTAAAGCTTGTATGATTTGAAGGTGAATTTGCTGAATAAACAAACAAAACAGGAAATTAAACAATTGGCAACTTAAACTAATAAAGGATGATTTTTTTCTTTATCAACAGGATATCGGAGACAGGCAGTCCTGGGTCTGTGTGAAGCTCTGGATGCCATCCAGGACCGGGCTCCTTCTGTGTTTCCACAGCACCATCTTTACCAAGTAGCAAAGATGCCCTCATGCTTGCAGGATTTCTTCTCATCCATCTCTAGGCATCCTATCCACATTCTAGGCGGGAAGAAGGGATAAGGACAAAGAGACAGCTAAATTTGTCCCTTTAATCAGGAAAATAATAGCTTTTCTGGAAACTCTTCACAGCATGTATGTTTTCATTTTATTGGTGGGAACTGTATCACTTGCCCCACTTGTCTGGAAGGAGGAGCCTTTACATTTAGTTTCTTTTTCTTAATTAATTTATTTACATTTAATTTCTAACTTGACAAAATTGCATTCTTTCAAATAAAGGAAGAATAAGAATGAATACTGGATGGCAGAACAAAGGTCATGAAATAATGATGAAAGAAAACATAGAAAATATTGTCAAATAATTGCTTTTTTAATGAGATCTAAATGGGTGTGTGTGTGTTTACGTGTGTTTCATTTTTAGCTTTTGGCAAACATTAAAGAAAGAGATTAGTCCCTGTGCAGATATTTTCAGAGCATAAAATGATAGAAAATTTAGTTCATTTTACATAGTTAGCATAACCCTGATACCTAAACTTAACAAAGAGAAAACACACACTATAAATACATTCATTAACTAATTAACTAAAACTGCATACCAAGCTAACTTGCAAGCTGACAAAAACCTCATATTTCCCCCATCTAGGTTTCTCCCTTGTTTTATTGAAGCACATCCTCAAATGACTTCCTAAGAAAAAGTATATGGGAAGTAAGCTCTTTTAGTCTTTCTGTGTCTACAAATGTCTTTGATCTGCCCTGGTACCTGATGGACAGTTTAGCTGGATATTGAATTCTAAACTGAAAGTCATTTTCCCTCTGAGCTTTGAAGATATTATTCTGTTCCACTGTGTTTTAGTATCCAGCACTGCTCATGAAAAATCAGATGCCTTTCTGATTTTCATGCCTTTATAGGTGTCTCTTTTTCTCTCTCTCTGAAAACTTTTAGTAAACATCTTCCCATGTTCCTATGTATTTTGAAACATCAAAATCTTGCATGTTCATTATGCTCTCTTAATCTGGAAGATTTGAGGCTTTTTGGTCTGGGAAATTCTATTCAATTATTTATTGGAATATTATCTCCTACTTTCTCCCTCCTACCTAAAATACTTATTAATCAAACCTGGACTTCTCGCATTTTTTTGCCTCTTTTCTCTAAAAATAATTATATTTCTTTCCTTCCTGCTTTGTTTTCTGACAGATTATGTTGACATTAACTTTCAATCTTTCCACTGAACTTAAGTTACATTTTTTTTATACCAGGAACTTTTTTTGTTCTCTAATTGTTCCTTTCTCATAGCACTGCTCATGTTTCATAGATATAGTGTCTTCTTGGATTCTCTTGTTAAATTCTCTTCTACCTATAAATTGTTTCTGTTTCCTTGGAGATCTCTTTTTTCAGTTTGTTTATCTTAGTTCTTTCTACTTCATATTTCAGGTTTCCTCAAATAGCTTCTGGCTTACAGCTGCCCATTCATAGTTAAGAATGAAGCAGTAGAAAAGTTTCCAGGAAGCTTTGTGTACATAGATAAGAGGAGCTGAATGGCAGGCTTTGTTTCAAAGTGAGTTGGTCTTTATGTTTGGGGACTTCTAAATGTCAACCTGCAATGTGCTTTACTCTAGGATACCATCTTAAAACCAGCTATCCTATTCTTCCTCAGATAGTTTTATTTCTTTAAAGAAAACCCTCTATTTTACTGGGGAGGAGCAGTATAGGGGAGGGGCAGGGCAGAGCTATGCACTCTGCATACAAGGGTCAGAGAAGTTTATTGTCTCATTTATAGACTTTCAATTAGACCCCCAATTTCAGCTGTATATCCTCTTCTCACCCTCCACTGCACCCCACATATTCACATCTCAAACTTCTTCAGTCTTCCATTGAAGGGTCAGCTCCCATCTGGGCTGTGGATTCAGCCTATAGCATCTTCCATCCTGCCTCCTTAGTCACGACTCTTCCATCAAACCACTCCTCCATAAATATGTGGAAACTTCTCTTGTTCACAGACAGCTTTCTCCCAACTCTTTTCTTTGGGAAGATTTATATATGTATTATTTATTTCTCAGATATTTCTGGAAGAAGAGGAGGAGATAAGCCCATATGCATTTGGTTGGCCATCACAAACTGAAAGTCCCTCCTGCCTAGTAATCTGGGCTCATAAATGATGGGCATGGGACTGGGTTCTCTTTTACAATTTTAAATTTTTACAGTTTTACTGAGAAGAATGCAGTCTTTCTAAGCAATGACACATTTACAAGAAATTCAAAAATATGCACAGAGATGCAAGGAAAACTTTTTTTTATTACATAACACATTTGAGCATGTGTTGATTAAAATATATTTTAAATGTGAAACGAAAATCAGATGTGTCCCTAAAGCACCTCCCAGAGTCCTAAACATTTCATAGAAAATACTCAAGAAACCACTGGCCTAGTAAGAGCAGCATGGAATTGGGATTCAGATAAACTTGATACTGATCCTGACTCAACCATTGGTCCTCTCCAAACACTACTTTGTCAATGGTACTTACCTCCTTAGATTACTGGGAGAATTAAATGAGACAGTATACATGCAGAGTATCTGGCACAGAACCTCAGAGGTTAAAGTGTCTGCCTCCAATGCGGGAGACCCAGGTTCGATCCCTGGGTCGGGAAGATCCCCTGGAGAAGGAAATGGCAATCCACTCCAGTATTCTTGCCTGGAGAATCCCATGGACGGAGAAGCCTAGTAGGTTACAGTCCACGGGGTCGCAAAGAGTCGGACACGACTGAGCGACTTCACCTTTCACCTTCACCTTCACTAAATGCTAAAGACTGTTTCTTTTCCCCACTTCATACTGAACTTCTCACCATGCTGCACATCATTCTAGGCTACTTTCACCTCCCTCCTTCTCTATATCTTTGAGCACCTGCCCAGTCTTCAATGTTCAGATCAGACATTCCCACATTTACAAAGTCTTCCCCACCCTCCAGAAGGCTCACTGTTCTGTCTTCTGTGCCCCTTCCAACCATAGCACTTGTTCACACCTCTAATCTCTCTGCAAACAAGAGAGCTGTGTGCACATCTGTCCCTCTGCTGGGGAAAGAGTCCCCAAAGGCAGCTTCCCACTCTTGTTCCTAAGATTCCCCCTGGCACCCACTGTGGCAGCTGGCACACAGTAAGCACTCAATAAATGCTGGAATCTAACTGAATGGCAACTAACTAACCTGAATTAGGGACAGCCTGTAACAACCACCAGGCTGAGATACAAAAACCAAGCCATGACCCAGATGGACAGATTCTAACTTGTACGCAACGCAAATACCTTGTTCCTTTGCTGTAGGAGTTTCTGAGCTGCTGTCATCATGACCTCCACCCCAAGTCCTGCCACTTTGCCAAACACAAGTATACACGTTCAACGCCGGAAGACAGAACTTTGGTTTGGCTCAGCCCTTTCCCCACCCCATGAGACAGAATCAGGAGGACCAGACAGAGCTCACCTGGATTTGTGGGAACCCACTGGGTGGGGATAGGATTTCTCATCCTCCAGAATGACACATTTAGCTCTGGGGCTGGGTGAGGCAGGATGCTTTCTCTGTTATTCTCCTCTGCCTTCTTGGGCAGTAGATGACCGAAGAAAATATTTGGGGCCCTGACCTCTCCCCTCTTCCTCCCTCTGTCTTCATCTCTGACCCAGGTAGGGTCAGGCCAGGAATCAAGTGAAACAGAGATACTACACAGTCTGTATGAAGGTCCCTGTTCTGGGGCCTCACATAGACTGCCCGTATTGGCTGTCACTGGTGTCACAAACTATGAATGTAAAGCCCCTGTCCTCCCGGAGCCCCCAGTCTAATGGGAGACAGGATAGGGAGACACAGCATAGTCTCAGCTTTCAAGTCGCTCTCCAGCTAACATGGTCACCGCCACACTCAGGAAACATCCGGGCCAGAGTAGGGGACTGTGCAGATGTACACAAGCATCATCCAGAGTTAAGTAGATACAGCTCCAGTCATGGCACCTACTATGTGCCAAGCATTCGACATATGTATCAATGTTTTCAAACTGTGGTGCTGGAGAAGACTCTTGAGAGTCCTTTGGACAACAAGGAGATGAAACCAGAAAATCAATCCTGAATATTCACTGGAAGGACTGATGCTGAAGCTGAAGCTCCAATAACTCGGCCACCTGATGCAGAGAGCCAATTCATTGGAAAAGACCCTGATGCTAGGAAAGATTGAAGGCAGGAAGAGAAGGGGGTGACAGAGGATGAGATGGCTGGATGGCATCTTTGACTCAATGGACATGAGTTTGAGCAAGCTGGTATCAAACCAAACTGCTATCTCGAGGAGATAGCAAAGAACAAGAAAGCCTGGTGTGCTGCAGTCCATGCGGCCACAAAGAGTCAGACACGACTTAGCGACTCAACAGCAATAACAACATCGCGTACCTGGTCATCACGCAAGCGGTGTGGTCTCAAAACCGTGTTATCATCAGGGGTGGCAACCGAATAAATGACAATTTTGAAATAACTAGGTTTGTTTACTTGAATTCCTGAACCTGAACAAAAGGGCTTCACAGATCACGGCGATGCTTCTTCAGTCTCCTGGCTCCCACCCTCTTTCCCCTCACACATTGCAGCTGCTCCCAAACCTCCCTCCTTTCTTAGTCTTGCTACTGCTCTTTCTTTCTCTCTCTGTCTTCCCAGTTCTACACCACATTTGTCTAAGGAGTATTCTGACAAATCAGACGCCTCCTTGGCAGCCAAGAGAGGCAAAGAAATCAAGAAGATCAAGCCAGAATTTCCCTCCAGTGGGCACAGGGAAGGGAATGCCCAGGAAAGAATGTGTCCTTGGGTGCTAAGTTGCTTCAGTCGTGTCTGACTCTCTGTGATCACATAGACCATAGGCTCCTCTGTCCATGGGATTTTCCAGGCAAGACGACTGAAGTCGGTTGCCATGCCCTTCTCCAGGGGATCTTCCCAACCCAGGGATTGAACCTGTGTCTCTTGCAGCTCCTGTATTGCAGGCAGATTCTTTACCACTGAGCCAGTAGGGAAGCCCTGGGAAAGAATACTCATACACCAATAATTTCCATCCTGCCATCTGGATATTGATTGACAGAATGGTCCTTACTCTGCAGATGAAAAAACTGAGTTTACAAGTAACACACACCCAACAGCAGGCCCTGGATCCATGGGAGAATAGGGACTTGAAACCACGCCTTCCGGCCTCTGGGCGAAGGGAGACGTGGTTGCTGAAAAGACAAGTATCAATTCGCGGGGTGCCCAGAGGAGCCGGGTGACTCATGGCTTCGTGGAAGGAATCTCTAGGGTGAGGCAAACTTTTCTTCAGTACCTCAGGATACGTATGTGTTTGTGTCTGCGCGTCTGAGGAGTCAGTGAGGTGACCACAGGGAGTTCCCCTCAGCCGTGGTCCACAGCCCACAGCTCCCAGCGTGGGAGGAAATTCCACAAGGAGCCGCTCACCCCCGGAGGTTCAGGGAGAACTGGGAGGATGCTATGAGGAAGATACAGAGGAGTAGAGTAGGCCGAGGAGCTCTTGGGGGCCAGGCCGAGAGCATAATTCACCCACAGGCGTCTTGTTACAGAACGTGAAGTTTCCATCTTTGACATCAGGCTGGTGTGGCACAGACAAGAAAACTGAGACCCAAAGAAGTTTCACCACCAGGCTGACACCCAGACCTGACTCCTACAACACCCTGCAGCCATCCTAGCTGCTGGGGAGGGGCAGACACATGTACACCCGACTCCCATGTCCCCCAAGTGAAAGTGGCTCAGTCGTGTTTGACTCTTTGCGACCGCATGGGTCATATAGTACACGAAATTCTCCAGGCCAGGATACTGGAGTGGGCAGCCTTTCCCTTCTTCAGGGGATCTTCCCAACCCAGGTCTCCTGCATTGCATGCGGATACTTTACCAGCTGAGCCACAAGCCCCCCACATCCCCCAACCCACCCAGAAACTGGGCCTCAGAAGGCCTTTGGCATCTCCCTCTTCTTCTCCTTCTGGGGCCACCAAATGACTCTAGACACAGACTCCTCAGGGTAGACCCAGGGAGCTTGTCCTGCCAACTGTTTCCCAAACTCCGTGAATGAAAGAATGCAGGTGATGACCCCACTGGAGTGAGGGCATGAACCCTGGTCAAGGGGACATCAGGGACCTCTTCCTGCTTTGCCACAAGCCAACACTCACAGCAGACTTCCTCCACTGCCCGGGAGGAAGTGGGAATATATCACTCAGTATAGAACCCCTAGGGGGCGGGGCAGGAAGATGGAGGGGCCTGAACAGTGGGAGAGCTCACCCCTTTCCTTCATGTCCACTGCCTTCAGCTGGATTACCTTTGACTTCATCTTATTGGTCTACACTGATGGCAAGTTTCCATTTGAAGAAAGGGTCTGACATCCTACCTTCTTTTTTCTTTTTCTTTTTCTTTTTTTAAAAGATTTATTTGTTGTTGTTTACTCACCAAGTTGTGTCCGACTCCGTGTGACCCCATGGACTGTAGCACGCCAGGCTTCCCTGTCCTTCACTATCTCCCGGAGTCTGCCCAAGTTCATGTTCATTGAATAAGTGATGCCATCCAACCATCTCATCCTCTGTCATTCCCTTCTGCTCGCAATCTTTCCCAGCACCAGGGTCTTTTCAAGTGAGTCGGCTCTTTGCACCAGGTGGCCAAAGTATTGGAGCTTCAGCTTCAGCATCAGTCCTTCCAATGAGTATTCAGAGTTGATTTCCTTTAAGAGTGACTAGTTTGATCTCCTTGTTGTCCAAAGGACTCTCAAGAGTCTGCCAGCACCACAGTTCAAAAGCATCATTTCTTCAATGCTCTGCTTTCTTTATGGTCCAGCTCTCACACCCGTACATAACTACTGCATTGATTTATTTATAAATGCATTTATCTATTTATATTTTATTTTTAGCTGTGCTGAGTCTTCATCATAACACTCGAGCATTCTCTAGTTGCAGAGTGTGGAGGCTGTTCTTCGATGTGGTGGCTTCTCTTGTTGGGGAGCATGGGCTTTAGGCATGTGGGCTTCCATAGTTGTGGTGAAGGGGCTTAGTTGCTCCACAGCATGTGGGATCTTCCCGGACCAGGAATCGAACGAGTGTTCCTGTATTGACAGGCAGATTCGAAACCACTACACCTCCAGGGAAGCCCCTACGTGCTTTCTTAGGAATACTTGTGGACAGGGTTTGTTTGCAAGCCTTTCCTCTTATGTGTTTAAATCAGAATTTCCCTCTCCATTCGAAAAGTTCCTAGGTAGGGGGTGGGCATAGGCCAAGGGAGTTTGTTCACCTCTCTGCTCAGGTTCAGCTGCTCTTGACCTCAGTAGTATGGGAATCATGGCTTCTCCTTGAGGCCACCTCTCCTGGACACCTCTCTCCTCTTAGTATCTGAACGTTCTCCAACCTCCTCTCTCATTTACCTACCTTGGTTTGACCCTGCCTGACTCAGATGCTACTACCAAGAGTTTTCCCCTCAGTCCTTCTAGAAGGGATTTGGGGAGGGATATTTCTGAGGTCCTCAAAGAAACAGGCCTCCCCTGTGCTCTCTGACCTTCCTACAGCCCCTTGAGCTTCCTTGGATTCCAAAAGGATGTTGCTTCACCTGCACATTGGAGCCTAAGAAGGATCCATCTCCTGGTTCTTTTTTTTTCTTTTCTTAATTGGAAGATAACTGCTTTACAATATTGTGTTGGTTTCTGTCATACATCAACATGAATCAGCCACAAGTATATGGGTCAGCCACACATATATATATATATGTCCCTCCCTCTTGAAGCTCCCTCCCATCTCCCACCCCATTCCACCCCTCTAGGTTGGCACAGAGCTGCCACTGGACATGCATATTGGCGATTAATTGCCTACATCTTCTCTTGTCACCTCTGCACAGCTGTTAAAGTCCACTGCCTTTTTCTAAGTCCTCTAACTCCACTGTGGTATGCCTGGAAGCAAGATTTCAGTCCTTATTTTTGTGAAGAAAGAATTCAGCAAAGAGACCGAGATCATGAAATGAGGGAACAGCATTTCTCAGTAGCAAAGTACATGTGGATGAGCATATGGACAAACTCAGAGTGAGTTGCTCACAGTGGGGGCTTAAGTTGCTTATATAGGGGCAGTTTTCTGTCCTGGCCTGTCCTGACTATCTCTGGCCAGTCATCTCAATTGTGCCCATATTTGTTCTGACTCAGTGTCCTTCTTGGTGTATGCGTGCATCTCTTGACCAAAATGAATTCCAGCATGAAGATTTCTGGGAGGTTGGTATGATATATTATGGGCTGGCGACTCCTCCCTCCTTTGATCCCTCTTGTAGACTGAGGACCTCTTCTCCAAATGTCAGGCTGAACTTTCACCTAATCACGGCCCAGGGCTCCTGCTGGTACTTGTGTCAGCAGACCAGTTGCAGCTGCTCAGCCCGGGGCCTGTTTATCTCCCACATCACCATGATACTTCATCCAAAGAGCAAGAGTGCTGGGGGAAGCTGGTGTCCTATTCCCCCAAGCACCCCACCCTGTGTTCTGAGGGTTTGGGGTGGACTCCCAAAGGTAGTGAGACCCCAGCAAGGACTGGAGGCTGCTCAGCTCACAGCTCACTTTGGAAAATCTTTCCCTGGAAGGAAGGCAGGGGGCTGGACTGGATGATCCTGGGCCCTCCATCCTGAGAATCAGTGGTGGGGCTGCTCTGAGAGCTGGTCATCAGGCTCTTTTCCCTCCAAACTTCTTCTCTTTCTGGTGCAGGTCTGTTGACTGATATGTGAAACAGACTCCTGAGGCCAGGCAAGAGGCCAAAGAGGGAGCCTGAGGCAAAGGAGACAGAGGGAAATCCAGCCCGAGATCAGAGACCTGAGCTCCGTGTGTCCCCAGCATCTCCATGAATCCAGACCCCAACACCAGCCACAGCAGGAAGTGGTCCCTGGGGCTTTATGAACAAAATGAGTGGAGAAACACCTTGAAGCCTGTGAACAACCCCCACAGCCCAGGGTCCAAACCCTGCTAGAACCACAGACAGTCCTTTGCACTAGGAGGATAGGTGGGGAGCAAGAAGTTGCAGCCCCACAAACCCGCCCCACCACTCACCACCTCATATATTGGGAGGGTCCCTCAGAGCCTTTGTGGGGCAGTGGGGAGCTAACTGTCAAGAGGCCTCTGGGAAGGAAGCTCCTCAAGGCCTTGCCCCAGTTTAAGACAAAGAAACAGCTCTGCTCTCAGGGAGCCCCCACTCCAAGGGGGAGACCCAGGCCCTACTTGGGGTGTGGGTGGGGGGTCAGTCTTGCTCTTTAAGACACCTCAGGGCTTCTCCATGACTCCCTCCCCCAGGGCAGGGCGAGGCCAAGGGTGGAGACTCCTGAGTAAGAAGGGTTACCAAGGACTGCCTTCCAAGGAAAGTGACTCAGAGGCAGGAAGACGGGAATGAGAAGCCCTCACCTGGCCTCATGGGCTCAGATACCAGACACCTGGGAGACCCCAGTGCCTTCGCATGCCCTCAGTGCCACTACTCCCAAAAAAAGCACCTTTAAAGACAGGCACCCATGGGGCACAGTGGAGATTCCTAGGGCCAAGAGTCCTGCAAAGGCTGGTGGGGTCGGGGAGGAGGAATTAATGAATTCCTTGCCCAGAGCCCTGACTTCTTTCTGCCCAGAGCTCAAACAAGCTCAAACAGCATTTGCAGGAAAGCACCCGCTGCAGGTGCCCACTCTCCCTCTGGGCATGTGCCTTGGACACGTGCCAGCTGACTCTCCCAGAGCACCTGGCACTTCACGCTGGCTGGTCTGCTGCCAGCCTGTCCTCCCAGACAGACCGTGAACTGCCTGAAGGCAGAGCCTAGCCTGGCTGTAGCTCCCCAGGGCACTTTGTGCAGAGCAGATTCATGGTGGGTGTTTAAAAGTGTTGACTGGACAAATGACCTACTAGGTACAGCATTTAAGGCTGATCACGTGCCCGCACTTCTACCACCACCACACTGAATCGTCTACCCTCTTGGACCTACCACAACCTCAGAACTAGTCTCTGAGCTTTCTTTCTTGACCACTGCTCCCATCCTTCAGCCATACCATAGCCAAAGGATCTTTCAAACCTGTGTCATCGTGTGTCTTTAAACACTTGCTTCCCACCGCTCTTGGAATAAGTCTAAAATATCTAACCCAGTCCGCAAGGGCTGGCCCCTGGCTACCTCTCCAGCCTCATCATTTTAAGCCCTATTCTTTATGTACCATTGCGCCTACCTCAGGACCTTTGCACCCTGTTCCTTTCATTTGCCAGCTCTTTCTCTCTGCTTCACCTTCTTTCCCTGCCTATTTTCTATTGTCTTTGGATCTCAGATTAATTGTCTCCTTCTTGAAGAAGCCCTCCCTGATCTCCCAGAGGCAGTTTCTGCATTGCATATTCTCAAGGCACCACAGTTTTTCCTTCATAGCATCTTGTACCATTTGTAATTATACATATGCAAGGTTCTTTGATCAATGTCTATTCCCTCCTGCCCCAAAGTCCATCAGCAGGATGTACACCACTCTTCAGCCCCACTGAGGGACACACCTGACCTAGAAATGCTCTGCACCCCTGAGGCTGAGATCTGGGGAGTACTTGGCCCAAGCAGAGACATTACTTTGCCAACAAAGGTCCATCTAGTCAAGGCTATGGTTTTTCCAGTAGTCATGTATGGATGTGAGAGTTGGACTGTGAAGAAAGCTGAGCGCCGAAGAATTGATGCTTTTGAACTGTGGTGTTGGAGAAGACTCTTGAGAGTCCCTTGGACTGCAAGGAGATCCAACCAGTCCATTCTAAAGGAGATCAGTCCTGGGTGTTCTTTGGAAAGAATGATGCTAAAGCTGAAACTCCAGTACTTTGGCCACCTCATGCAAAGAGCTGACTCATTGGAAAAGACTCTGATGCTGGGAGGGATTGGGGGCAGGAGGAGAAGGGGACGACAGAGGATGAGATGGCTGGATGGCATCATCGACTCAATGGACATGAGTTTGAGTGAACTCCGGGAGTTGGTGATGGACAGGGAGGCCTGGTGTGCTGCAATTCATGGGGTCGCAAAGAGTTGGACACAACTGAGCGACTGAACTGAACTGAACTGGCCCAAGAGGTCAGCCAGCCCCACCCCATGCCAAAGGTGTGGAGAAGAGGAACCGGAGGCGGGGAGGCATGCATATTCACCGAAAGAGAAAGCTGAAGAATATTTAGAGAGGGAGATAAGGTGCTCAAAAAGCAGGAAATGAGCTTCGGGGAGCTGTTGGCTTGAGGCAGGGCAGTTTAGAAAGAAGGTTGCCGATCAAAGCCACAGGAAGTGGGCTGGTTTTTTCAGTAACGGAAGAATCAGATCAAAGCCACACTTTCCTGTATGGGTGGGGTAGGCAATTCATTCACTTATTCATATGTATTCGTTCATTATCATAGGTCATTCAACAAATATTGATGGAGCACCTTTTTCTGTGCCAGGCCCTGGGGCTACAGTGATGAATCACAGTGGATTGGACCCCTATCCTCCTGAATTTACAAGCATCCTGCTTAGTGTCCAGACCAGGTTTTAAGGGGCAAACTTGCAGTCCATTTAGTGAGTCATAGTCAGCATTAAAAAAAAAGAATACAGAATGGAATGGAATGGGATAGGATAGGATGGGATGGAAAATATCACTGTACCCCACATAGTAAGGAAAAGCACTGTTTCAATTATATACGTATTTATGTGAACTGGGTACCAGCATAAAATGTTTTTCTCACCATGGGTCATGATCAAAAAGGTTTGTGAAATGCCAGTCTAAAATAAGCATTATTAAAATAATCCCATAAGCCCATAACTAAAGTCTGTGATAGGGAGCAGGCCGGATGGAGTGCAATGGAAAATAGAATAGTACCACTCGATCTGGTCTAGGCTGGAGAGGGGTGCTCAGGGAAGACTTCCTGGGGAAGAAGATGCTGCAGGGAGGAGAAGGAGAAGGAAGAGGTAGAGGAGGGGCAGAGGGAGAAGCTGATAAATAGGCTTATCTTGAGAAGCCCAGTGTAGGGCAGAGGTGAGACAGGCAGAGAGAACCACGTGGGCCATCTGGGAGGAAGGAGCGTGGGAAATTTAAGGGAAGGAAAGAAGGGAGCAGAGGGGAGGGTGGTGTGACATAAGGATGGAGAAGTAGGAAGGTGCCTTGTGGGGCCCTGTTGAAGAGTTTGGCCTCTGAAAGGCAATGCGAAGTCACTGATGGGTTTATTCATTCCTGTATTCAACAGCAGCTTGCCAGGTCATGCCTTGACCTGGCTATCCTGGTGCTGCAGACACAAAGGCACCTGCAAGCCACTTCCAGGCCAGCTGGGAGTCAAGACAGGCAGGAAGTGGTCAAGGCAGACTCTCATCCCAAATTCAAGTTGACACCTTGGGCTGGGATCCCCCATGGCAGAGTCTATAACAAGAAAGTGCATGTCAGGATAGTCCAGTGGTTAAGATGCCAAGCTTCCACTGCATGGGGCATGGCTTTGATCCCTGGTCGGGGAACTGAGATCCCGCATCCCTCTGGGCACAGCCAAAATAAAAGAATGTGCGTGTCATGCACCCTAGTGTTCATTGCAGTGCTATTTACAATAGTCAAGACATGGAAACAACCTAAATGTTCATCGACAGAGAAATGTATAAAGCAGATGTGCTGTGCTGTGCTTAGTCGCTCAGTCATGTCCGACTCTTAGCGGCTTCATGGACTGTAGCCTGCCAGGCTCCTCTGTCCATGGGGATTCTCCAGGCAAGAATACTGGAGTGGGTTGCCATGCCCTCCTCCGGGGAATCTTCCCAACCCAGGGATCAAACCCAGGACTCCCGCATTGCAGGAGGATTCTTTACTGTCTGCGCCACCAGAGAGACCCAAAGAAGATGTAGTACATATATATTATACACACACTTTATATATACATGTATATATACTTTATATACATGTATATATATATATAGTACATATATATATATAATGAAATATTGCTCAGCCATTAAAAAAAGAACAAAATAATGCCATTTGCGGCAACATGGATGGATCTAGAGGGTATCATACCAAGTGAAGTAAGTCAGACAGAGAAAGACAAATTTCATATGATATCACTCATATCTGGAATCTAAATTTTGAAAAATGATACAAATGGACTTATTTATAAAACAGAAACCAACACAGATTTCGAAAACAGACTTCTGGTTACCAAAGGGGAAACATGAGGGGGAGGGAAAACTTAGGAGTTTGGGATTAACGTACACACACTATTATATATAAAATAACCAACAAGGACTTGCTGTATAGCACAGGGAATTCTACTCAATATTCTATAATAACCTGTATTGGAAAAGAATCTGAAGAAGAATGAATTATGTATATGTATAACTGAATCACTTTGCTGTACATCTGAACTAACACAACATTGTAAATTAACTATACTGCAATTAAAAAAAAAAAAAAGGGCATGCCAATCACTTTCTTGGGAGGTGACCCCAGGAAGGACTGATAGGAAAATGAAAAAGTGACACAGAGAAGGGGAGGAGCAAATAGAGGGGGGTTAACAAGCCCCTCCCACCAGTGCCCTTCGGGAGACCACAAGGACCATACCTTCCTAAGGGAGAAGTGCTATGGTTTTAATCATCCAGGTCTCATCTGTCACTGCTGAGGATGCTCCTGGGGACACTCCTGGCCTGTCCCTTACACAGGCCAGGCCAACTTCTGCTGCAGAGAAAGCCATCTGGAAGAGCTAAGGGTTGCAGTGCCAAGGGGATATGGACAGGGCACTGACCGTTTCTGCCAAAATCAACCTGTACCTGTTCCAGAGCGTTCTGCGGTCTCTTAACTCATCTGCATTTGATTTAGGGTGATGACCTCAAAATCTCCCCAGTTTTAACTTTTCCTCTGGCCTCCAAACTCTTATATCAACCAACCATCACCCAGATGTCTCCCTTTGGATGTTCTACAAGCCCCTCAAATCATCCGATCCTAAACTTAATTCATATGACTCTCCATCCCCACCCGTAAACCTGCACCTCCAGTTTCCCTGTTGAGATGAATGGAATCCCAGTCACCCAAGCCAGAAACCAACTCCCCCACCACACCACCAACTGCCCACAATTAGCCCCTCAATCCTATCACTTCTTGGTCCTCTCCATCCCTCCCAGCCTGAGGATGCCTCACCCCTTTCACCCAGATCCCCATATTGGCGCCCTGACTACCTTTCACAACCCCATTGGGTCATCCTTACTGCAGCCCAGGCCAACTTTCCAAAACACAGATCTGGCTGGGTCTGTCCCCAGTGGAAATCCTTGCTGCCTCCCCCACTGCCCTGAGGATGAAGTCAAACATCTCTGTGAGGTATAAACGCTTCCACATCCCTCCTAGTCAGTCTCGAGTCCCACACCACCATGAATGCTACCCCAACTCATACGCTCCAACTATTCTAAATTATTCCTAATTCCCTTGACACATATCCATTCCTTTGCACTCACTAAACCAACTCTCTAAACTCAACATCCTTTGCTTTGTCCATCTGGGCTAATAATCCTTTCAGTCTCAGCTCAACTCTGCCTCCTCCAGAAAGCCCACCCTCATTTCCCCCACAATCCCACTGTAACTTACACATCCTCCTTCAGAGCAAGAACATCATGAAATAGTGAAATCATCATTGTTAACCGCAGACCTGCTTCCCCCATGAGCTCCTTGAGGGCAGGGAAATAAAATTTCATCTTTGTTTTCTCCAACTCTTAGCACGCAGGCTGCTCCCAGAAAATCCCCCATAAATATCGGTCAGCCAATGAAATGACCAGGCTCAGGTGACATTACTGAACAGAAACTGGACTGTCTCCCGCCCTTGTGTCAACCCAGGTGACACAGACCTGTTAAGATGAAACAGCATAAAGTGGCCCTTCATCTCCCGACACAGGGCTGAACCTTGTCAGCAGGACCCGGACTTGTCACAACAGTGGGGACAGGATACACTGAGCCAGCCACACTCTCTCAGTACCAGAGGCAGAATCAGACCAACAGACAGGCTTTGAACCTGGCTAGAGCAAGGAGTTTCTGTCCCACCAGACACTACAGTCTTGGCTTCGGGGCCTCTGAGCTCTACCCACGTGGGCCAAATGGCCAGTGAGCATTGGGGGATAGTTCTGCATTCTGGTGGGTGACTCAGGACAAGTTGCCTCCCCTCCCTGGGCCTCAGTTTGCCCATCTGTAAAGTGGCAGCTTGAAACAGGTCCCATGTGCTGTGTACCAAGTCCCTTCAGTCGTGGCTGACTCTTTGCAATCCCATGGACTGTAGCCCACCAGGCTCCTCGGTCCATGGTATTCTCCAGCAGGAATACTGGAGGGAGTTGCCACGCCCTTCTCCAGAGGATCTTCCTGACCCAGGGATCAAACCCACGTCTCCTGCATCCCTGCACTGCGGATGGGTTCTTTACCGCTGAGCTACTGTAGGAGGCCTGAAGCAGGTCCATTCCAACTCAAAAACACTGTGATTTTGGGAATTCCCTGGTGGTCCAGTGGTTAGGATGTTGCACTTTAACTGCCGAGGGTACAGGTTCAATTCCTGGTCAGAGAACTAAGATCTCACACGCTGTGTGGTCCGGCCAAAAAAAATTTTTTTCAAAAAAAATATATATACTAAATTTGGACTATAATCCCTCAAGAAACAAGTCTGAGGGCCAAGAAAAGGACCAGTGACATGATGTGGAAAGCACACAGAGTTCAGGGATGGCTGCCCTCTGCCCAGCCTCTGCCCTTGGTCCCTGTGGCCCTAGGTGAGTCTCTTTGCCTTCCACAGTTTCCTTATCTGTAAAAGAGAGGAAAGGCAGACACTCCTCGAGGTTGCTGAGAGGAGAAATGTGAAGGATATAAAGTGTCTGCCGCACTGCTAGACCCCTAACTGATGCCATAATAGATGTGGTTCCCTTCCTCTGGTTCTAGAAGGCGCCTGTGGGTGTCGAGTGTCTCCCAGTTCACCTTGCAGAGCCCAAGACCAGCTCACCTCCTTCCCTCCCTGCCTCCCCCCAAGTCCCATCTGTGGCTTCCCTCACCGCCAAGCTCAGCTCCTTGCCCTCAGCTGGCAGAGGCCCCAAGTGGCCAGGTGAGGGTGGTCAGCCACAGACATGACCACCCCAGAGCTCAGACCAGAGTGGCAGGGCCTGGATCCACACCGAGGTCCCAGGCCTCCAAGCCCAGGATGCCTGTCACGAAACAGCAGACCCCTGCGTGACAGGCTCACTGGCTCATTGCCCACCCATTATCCAGCCAACCTCCCTCTGTCCCCAGGTGACCCCAGCACATTCCTGTGGTTCCGGGTTTGCTGGTGGTGGCAACCAAAGTCTTGGCCCCCTCTCCTCGGCAAATGGGGAGGGGTCTCCAGGGGCCAAATTCTTTTTCAAATGAGATTCTCGTGGTTTCCTCAGCCGAGGCGTCTGCGGAGCAGAGAGCAAACAATGTGGAATTAAATTTCTCTGGAAAATAGGCCCCGCAAGTGAAGATCTAAGCGTCTCCTTGGGCACGGGGCCGAATTCGCCTGGTGCCAGGCTGGACTCCCACTGCCTTCCAGGCCCCAGGGTTGAGCAACCCCAGCTCCCAAGGCGGTGCGCCCCTGCCCCCACCAGCAGCCGCCCCACCCTGTGTGACCTCAGAACTGTCATCAGAGAAGGGCTCCAGCTTCTGCTGGGTTCAGCGGGGGACCCCGACCAGAGACAACTGGGAACCCCGAAACAGGAGCGTCCTCCCTGGATAGGGCCACACCAGCTGTGTCTGCTGCCGGCACCACCACGGGGCGGAATTTTGGGATCAGGTTGCAAAGACAAGGGGAGGTGGCGAGACTGGCTGTCTCCCTGGGTCCCCAGGCCCCAACAGCATATTCTAGAGTGACAGACCCCAAGAGTCACAGAGGAAAAATAAACAAAGAGGCAGAAGACCCAGCTGACTTGCCCCAACCACCAGCCTATTACCATCTTGGATCCTGGCAGAAAGGCCCCTGTACATGTGGTCTATCCATGCAAGGGGATATTATTCGGCCATAGGAAGGCGTGAAGTGCTGACTCCTGCCACCACTTGGATGAACTTTGAAATCATTAAGCTAATTGAAAGAAACCAGTCACAAAAGACCACGTAGTGTATGATTCCATTTATAACAAATATCCAAAATAGGTGAATCCATACAGACAGAGCACAGTTTAGTGGTTGCCAGACCCTGGGGGAGGGAGGAATAGGGAGTGGCTGCTTAATCGGTCTGGAACTTTCCTTTTGGGGTAATGAAAGTGTTCTGAAAATAGAGGGCGTGACTGCACAACATTGTGAATACATCAAATGTCATTCATGGTACACTTTATATGTATTTTAAAAGGAGACAAGAAAGTCCCTTGCCCTGGATCCCCAGCTATAGAGCAAGCCTGCTCTGGACACCCCAGGGGAAGGAGGAGTCAGAAGGTCCCAGTGGATGTTCCCACCAGAACCACAGCCTCCCTTCTCGACCACACTTGGCACACTGAGGACAAACGCATTTTCTGCCTAAACTGCCCTGAGATTTCTCCAGGTTCCCTTTCCCAAAGGCAAACCACACCCTGGGCCCCAGGGGCAGGCAAGGGACAGCTGTTTGCAAGGGAGTTAATAGAATTTAGCTCATCCAGCCAAGGCTCCCCACCCCTCCTGGTGCTGGATGGAGCCAAGAATGACAAGAAAAGAGGGCTCAGACCACAGACCAGGGGCTGGAACCCAGGAGCCAGCCCTCTGAGGACAGCTACCTGCTGGCACAGAATTCCAAGTCATCAGAGAATTACAAGTTTGACCCTGGCCTTCAAGGTCATTATGAAGGTATATATGTCAAGATAGATGGGTAGACAGTATTTGATTAACAGTCTGTAAGCTTGACTTTTAGCTTTGAAATATTTAGATTGTGGTATTCATTGTCTGTATTTGTCTTCTGTTGCTGTATAACAATTGACCGCAGACTGAGTGGCAAAAACACCCATTGATTAACTCACAGCTCAGCGGCCAGAAGTCTGTGTGGATTCGACTGGGTTCTCTGCCTCCACAAAGCCAAAATCAACATGAGCTCTTATCGGGAGGTTCTGGGGAAGAATCTACTCCCAGACCTGTTCCAATTGTTGGCAGAATCCAGCTCTATGTGGTCGTAGGACTGAGGATCCCATTTCCCTGCTGGCTGTCAGCCAAGAGATGCTCTTGAATGAAATCCCTCATGTGCTTTGAATCTCCCCAACTTCCTCCAAAATCACTGCAGATGGTGATTGCAGCCATGAAATTAAAAGACGCTTACTCCTTGGAAGAAAAGTTATGACCAACCTAGATAGTATATTCAAAAGCAGAGACATTACTTTGCCGACTAAGGTCCGTCTAGTCAAGGCTATGGTTTTTCCTGTGGTCATGTATGGATGTGAGAGTTGGACTGTAAAGAAGGCTGAGCGCCGAAGAATTGATGCTTTTGAACTGTGGTGTTGGAGAAGACTCTTGAGAGTCCCTTGGACTGCAAGGAGATCCAACCAGTCCATTCTGAAGGAGATCAGCCCTGGGATTTCTTTGGAAGGAATGATGCTAAAGCTGAAACTCCAGTACTTTGGCCACCTCATGCGAAGAGTTGACTTATTGGAAAAGACTCTGATGCTGGGAGGGATTGGGGGCAGGAGGAGAAGGGGACGACCGAGGATGAGATGGCTGGATGGCATCACGGACTCGATGGACGTGAGTCTGAGTAAACTCCTGGAGATGGTGATGGACAGGGAGGCCTGGCGTGCTGCAATTCATGGGGTCACAAAGAGTCGAACACGACTGAACAACTGAACTGAACCAGAAAGGAGAAAACACCCTCCTTATAAACGGCTCATCTAATTTGGTCAGACCCATCTAATTAATCTCTGTATTTTAAGGCCAACTGACTTGGGACTTTATATCTGCACAATTCCTTCATGG
Source organism: Oryx dammah (assembly GCF_014754425.2). Classification (NCBI taxonomy): domain Eukaryota; kingdom Metazoa; phylum Chordata; class Mammalia; order Artiodactyla; family Bovidae; genus Oryx; species Oryx dammah. The sequence continues at coordinate 21,616,036 of NW_024070192.1, forward strand.
AAGACCTAGATTGGTATTTGACTGAGTAACCATGGAATATTAAAAAGCAGAGACATTACTTTGCCAGGAAAGGTCTGTCTACTCAAAGATATGGTTTTTCCAGTAGTCATGTATGGATGTGAGAGTTGGCCTATAAAGAAAGCTGAGCACCGAAGAACTGATTCTTTTGAACTGTGGTGTTCAAGAAGACTCTGGAGAGTCCCTTGGACTGCAAGGAGATCAAACAAGTCAATCCTAAAGGAAATCAGTCCTGAATATTCATTGGAAGGATTGATGCTAAAGCTGAAACTACAGTACTTTGGCCACCTGATGGGAAGAACTGACTCATTGGAAAAGACCCTGATGTGTGGAAAGATTGAAGGCAGAAGGAGAAGGGGAAGACAGAGGATGAGATGGTTGGATGTCATCACCAACTCGATGGACATGAGTTTGGGCAAGCTCCAGGAGTTGGTGATGAACAGAGAGGCCTGGCATGTGGCAGACCATGGGGTCGAAAAGAGTCGGACACGACTGAACGGCTGAACTGAACTGAACCGAACCAGGGGATGGGGTCTTGGGATAGGGGCATGTTCAGAATTCTGCCTACCACTGCCTCCGTTTGAAATCTTCCCCCGGGCCTTGAAAATGTTAGAGGTGCCTATTCCAGCCACACATGTCCAGCTCTTTCTACCTCAGGATTTAACTCACTGGAACTTTGCTTAACCTAGAACAGGCAGGGCCCACGTCTGTGGTCCGAATATGATCCTTTCTCCTTAAAGGACCTGATGAAATGCTACCTCCCCCATGAAATCTTTAACTAGAGCCTCAGGCAGAATTAATCTCCCCCAGAGAGCCCTTTAGGGCTTCCCTGATTGCTCAGCGCATAATCCACCTGCCATGCAGGAGATACAGGTTCAATCCTGGAGTCAGGAAGATCTCCTGAAGAGGAAATGGCAACCCACTCCAGTATTCTTGCCTGAAAAATCCCATAGACAGAGGAATCTGGTGGGCTACAGTCCAAAGGAACACAAAGAGTCGGATGCAACTGAGCGACTAACTGTGTATGCACAGAGAAGACTTTGCTAGTACCTCTCTTCTATGGCACATCTCAGCCTGCGTAGGGCTCTCAGCTGAGAGCTCTAGTCCTCTAGTCACCCATAAGACCAGGAGCCACCTGGGCAGGGCCCATCAGACATTGCCACTGTGCCAGGCCCAGCAGGGACCCAGAGAGATGAATCAATGCCAACCCTGCCTTGGAGGACCCCTCACAATACAGCAGGTCAACAAACCTAGCGTGTCCATCACTATCCATACCTTCCAAATACCCTGCAGTGTGCATGCACTCACAGGTGAGGAAACTGGGGCACAGGGACATCCCTGAATTTTCCCAGAATCTCATGGCCCCTCTATGGGAGAAAATGGGAGTCCCCCTCCACAGACTAAACTTGTAACTCCCACAGTAAAAAATCTTAAAGAATTCAAGGGACCTCCCTGGTGGTCTAATGGTTAAGATTCCATGCTGCCAACACAAGGGGCACAGGTTTGATTCCCCATCAGGGAACTAAGTTCCCACATGCCAGATGACACAGTCAAAATATTTTTTTTCTTTTTTAATTTTTAAAAAAATATCTTAATGAATTTGGGGATTCTGTAAGTGGTTATGACTCTGTATTTTCACTGCCACGGGCCCATGTTCAGTCCCTAATGGGGGAACTAAAATCCCACAAGCCTTGCAGTGCTGGGAAAAAAAAAAAAGTTCAAGCCTCCTGACTTCTCATTTGGGGTCAGACACTGTTAATTGGGCTGCCACCTGCGGTACCCACTCCAGGGTTTCTGTGGCTTCACGTATAAAGATTGTCTTCCTCACACAGGTGCAATGGGCATAGGCTCTGCTCCTTGTAGTTCTGCAGACACTCAAGCCCCTTCCAGCCCACTGTAGGGAGAGCCTTGCCATCCTCCCCTGGGTCCTCCACACCCAGCCACAGGACAGGGAAGAGAGTGAGGTCAGACCAGGACGTGGCATGGTTTACATTTCTTCAGCTACATTCCACTGACCAGAACTCAGCCCAAATCTCTGACTGCCTGCAGGGGAGATTGGAAGCTGTAGTGTCACTGTGTGCCCAGGAAGGAAAGGAATTGGATTTGAAGGACACAGGGGTGTTACCCTGAATGCCACGCCCTTTGGCCACACGTGGCTCCAGAGGTGCTGTATGTCAAAGGCTGCCTGGTGTTGTCAGTGACCACAAAGCTAAGCTCAAGAAGACAGAGTGGGCACGCCAGTAGGAGCCAGGGGGTTAGGAGAGCACAGAGCGTTCTCTTAGCCACCCACTAGGCTCAGCAGGAGGCCTTGCTCATCTGATGAGCTCACCTTGGGCCTACGGCTATGTAGGATCACCAGCAGCAGCCCCCTCCTCCCCGAGCTGGCCAGGGCCCCCTTCTCCAGGCCAAGCCCTGGACAGATGGTCCAGAAGCTTGGTCGTTGCTACTCTGGCCAGGAGTGGGACACAGGCATTGATGTCCCCAGGAGTAACCCTGCTCTGCTCGCCCCCAGGAAGATGGGCACGTCGGAGGTTGGCAAGCCCCCAGACTGTCTGGGTTTGGATACTGATGGCACTAGTGGTAAACAATCCACCTGCAATGTAGGAGACACACGAGATGTGGGTTCAAACCCTGGTTCGGGAAGGTCCGGTGGAGGAGGGCATGGCAACCCACTCCAGTATTTTTGCCTGGAGAATCCCATGGACAGAGGAGCCTGGCGGGCTGTAGTACATGGGGTTGCCAAGGGTTGGACACAACCGAGGGACTAAGCATGCATGTCTTCTTTAACCCTAAGGAGTAAGAATCACCAAATTGTGTCCCAAAGTCAAGGACAAAATATTTGGTCTAGAGAAGACACATGACTTAGCTCTGGTCAGACTGATGCAGACTCTGTCTGTCGCAAGAGAGGAAAGGGTGGGAAAGGAAAAGGGTGTTATGATCAGAAGCTTATTCACACCTACTCTGGGGCCCACCCAGTGTGCTCCCCAGAGAGCAATGTAGAGCAGATGCCAAGGTCCCAGCCCCAGGCCCCAGGAAGACAGGTATTCCTGAGACTGCAGGACCCGGTGCAATGGGGCTGGGGCTGCAGTAACCACTCTGCCTCTGTGGGCATTAGAAGGAGGCCCAGGAAAGCAAGGACCTAAGTGTCTTACTAGCCACTCTGACTCTCTTATTACCCCCTCCCAGCCCAAGCCTCAGCTTACCTAACCACCTACCCCCACAGGGTAACAGACTGATCCATAGGTATGTGGGAAGAAAATCTTAGAATTCAACATACATGTGTCCACATGTATTTCTATCTAAAAAGAAAGAAAAGAATTCAGCTCTGCTAATATTTAACATAAAAATTGGCCCAGGCACCCCAACTCGGTCTGTTTTGGCAGATCATGTCCCCCACATTAGTCAATGTCTGGTAGGAGACATGTCCACCAGGCAGAGAACTTGAGGACAGCATCCTCACTCGATTGCTCAACTTCTGACCTATTGTGACATGTTGCCATTCACATAAGCTCAGTTCAGTGGAATGCACAGATTGTAATGTCTGATTCAAACTAAACTGGGACTTCCCTGGCGGTCCAGTGGAAGGGCTTCTCACTTCCACTGCAGGGGGCACAGGTTCAATCCTTGGTCAGGGAACTAGATCCTCCCCCAAGCTGCAACTAAAATATTGCATGCAGCAGGCAACAAAGATTGAAGATCCCACGTGCTACAACTAAGACCTGGTGTAGCCAAATAAATAAAAATTTCAAAAAAGAATTTTTTTTAAAAAAAGGACAAGTGGCCTAAAAAGATTTCTGCGAAGAAACAGCAAGAAAACAGGAGCACTTCCCACTGATCCCAGGACATGATTTCATTTGACATTTCAGGAAGGAGAGACAAGTGTTGTGAGTTGAGTGCTCCACTGAAGATCTCCAAAAGTTAAATCTCTTTTCATGAGGACAAAGGTGAAGTTTAAACAGTTGTTAAGGAAGTAATCTTTTTTTGGAAAGACTACAGTATGAGAGAACATTTAGAAGTGAAGTTGGAAAGTGTTCCCATTGTTACTCGATTTTATTGCTGAAAACCTCATGTGTTCCCAAGATCTTTCACATCCATCCTTCAAAGAAAAGAAAAAAGGAATTTTTAACTTGCTTTAAAATGAGTTTGAGTGGGTTTAAAATCCATTTGTGAAAGTATTAAAATGCAACATATTCCAATTTCTTTGCACGAAGAACTGATTGACGTGAGAGAGGATGGAAATTTGAAAGTCAATTTTGAACAAAACCTTTGCATAATTGGTGGATGGCATTGAAAACTGAAAAATGAATGTCACGGTTTAATGAGCAGAGCCCACAATGCACCTCGTCCGTCTGGATCTAGGTATCTTCATGAAGCCTTCTTTTCAGCTGTGACAGCCTTTAAAACTGAATATTGAAATAAACTGAATTTAGTACCAGACACTCAAGTCACTCTCCCTCAGAGTGTGAAACTAGGATTTTCAAAAATAAAGAAGGATATTCAATGGCGTCGCTCCCATGGAAAGCAAAAAGGGATTTTAGGCCATTATGAAATGAAATGTCATAAAAATTATTTTAAAACTGTTTATTACCTCTTTCATTTCTAGTTATGTGGCTTTATAATGTGCATATAATAATACGCATAATGTCTAGTTTATTCATATGTGTATAGTGTACATATTTCATAATATATATGCTAATGTATTTTTATGCATATACTTTATGTTTATAATTTATTAAGCTCTATGAAAATAATTTATAAACAAATAGAAATCAGGGAGGCCTGCTCAACATTTTTTACTGATGACATATGAATAATAAAATTTGAGTTCAGGGTGATGGCAGCACCCAAGGGGCCCATCTAGCTCTGACATCACAGCTAATTGGCAATAGAGACCGAATGTAAATTCGAGCATCCAGAGTGCCAGGTATGGCCTTTTTCTTGCTCTGCTCTTTCTGGCCCTTCATGCAGAGCATGGTTTAGCTACTTTAGTTACCAAAATCTTACCATTGTCTCTGTTGAGAAGCCCTTCCTGCTATTCATTTCAGTCTTGTCTGCTGCAAATAAAGCCTGGAATGTTCTGGAGGCTAGGTTGCTTTTCTGTCCCCACTGTAGCAAAGAACAGTCCTCTTAAATCTTTGGCACCTGTCTGGACCCCAGAGAAGAGACAGCCCCAGAGAAAAGTAAGGCTTGCTCCTCAGCTACCCTCGCAAGGGGTTCAGCACCTCCCTGAAGCAAGGAGACCTTTCTCGGGCACAAAGATGCTCACGGCTTTCCCTCCCTGCTCCTGATCTGCTTTAAAGCATTTCCTGTATCTCCACTGTCCGCAACAGAAAAGTCAGATTGCTTCAGACGACTGCCATGCCCTTGACCCCCTGGACCAACCTCCCTGCATCACTCAGCAGCAAGAAGCAGAAACCCCACTAGCTAAATTAAGCAGAAAGGAATGTCGTGCAGGTAATGCCATGCTGATAAACTCATCAGAAGGGCTAGAGGAACAGGCTGCACCTGCAGGAATGACTCCAAAGACAAACTTGGGACCCACCCTAAGAAGTAACCACCTCCTCTGACACCATCAGGAAGGTAAGGAATCCGGAGCCACCCAAGAAGGTCTGTTGGTTTCAAGAACCATCACCTAACTGATTCAGGGGTCAGGAGGCCATTTGAACAACTTTTCTGCACCCGCAAAGCTGGATGCTGGATGCTAGAAGGCAACTGCCCCCTAAATCAGTGCCTCCATAACCATGCTGAGCGATGAGTCATGTTTCCAAGTCCATTTGATTGACGGAACTGTTTCCTAAGTAAAACTCTAGCAGCAACGGAGTCTGAGGAACACAGTGGCCAGTGTCCAGCCTCTCCAGCTAAGCAAGGCTCACTAAGAGAAGAATGGGCAGAGGTGATGCTGTATACACATCGTGTCTCCAGATTTTTCTCCCAGCGTTCTTCACACCCTCACCCTGAGTTACAGCTACAGATAACACCCCAAAGGTCTAGGAGCACCCCAGGCTTTCTCACCTCTCCTTCCTCGCCCAGGTTACTCACCATCCCCCTCCACTTTGAATGTCCTTCTGAGTCTCAGTTGTTTTCTCTGGCTCCAGGAGTCAGGGGTTACTATAGCCTGCAACTGTCGGACAGAAATATAATCAAGTCACATATGTAATTCTAAACTTTCTAGCAGGCGCACATAGAGATTGAATAATGGCCACCCTCAAAATATCAAGTCTTAACTCCTGGAACTTTCCAATGTTACCTTATTTGGAAAAAGGATCTTTGCCGATGTAATTAAGGATTTCACAGACAGATTACCCCGGGTTATCTAGGGGGGACCCTAAATGCTATCATAAGGGTCTTTATCAGTTCAGTTCAGTTGCTCAGTCTTGTCCGGCTCTTTGCAACCCCATGAATGGCAGCACGCCAGGCCTCCCTGTCCATCACCAACTCCTGGAGTTCACTCAGACTCACGTCCATCGAGTCAGTGACGCCATCCAGCCGTCTCATCCTCTGTCGTCCCCTTCTCCTGCCCCCAATCCCTCCCAGCATCAAAGTCTTTTCCAATGAGTCAACTCTTCGCATGAGGTGGCCAAAGTACTGGAGTTTCAGCTTTAGTATCATTCCTTCCAAAGAAATCCCAGGGCTGATCTCCTTCAGAATGGACTGGTTGGATCTCCTTGCAGTCCAAGGGACTCTCAAGAGTCTTCTCCAACACCACAATTCAAAAGCATCAATTCTTTGGCGCTCAGCTTTCTTCACAGTCCAACTCTCACATCCATACATGACCACTGGAAAAACCATAGCCTTGACTTGACAGACCCTTGTTGGCAAAGTAATGTCTCTGCTTTTCAATATGCTATCTAGGTTGGTCATAACTTTGCTTCCAAGGAGTAAGCGTCTTTTAATTTCATGGCTGCAGTCACCATCTGCAGTGATTTTGGAACAGAAAAAGATAAAGTCTGACACTGTTTCCACTGTTTCCCCATCTATTTCCCATGAAGTGATGGGACCGGATGCCATGATCTTCGTTTTCTGAATGTTGAGCTTTAAGCAAACTTTTTCACTCTCCTCTTTCACTTTCATCAAGAGGCTTTTGAGTTCCTCTTCACTTTCTGCCATAAGGGTGGTGTCATCTGCATATCTGAGATTATTGATATTTCTCCCGGCAATCTTAATTCCAGCTTGTGTTTCCTCCAGTCCAGCGTTTCTCATGATGTACTCTGCATAGAAGTTAAATAAGCAGGGTGACAATATACAGCCATCTTTATAAAACAGAAGCAAAAGACACAGACTTCCCTGGTGGTCCAGTGGTTAAGAATCCACTTGCCTAGTCAAGGAAGATCCCACATGTCTCAGAGCAACTAAGCCCAGGAGCCACAACTACTGCGCGTGTACTCTAGGGCCCATGAACCACAACTCCTGAAGCCCACACACCCTAGGGCTGGTGCCAGCACAGACAAAAGAAGCCACCACACCGAGAAATCCTGCACCACAACTAGAGAAGAGCCCTTGCTCTGCAACCAGAGAAAGCCCACGTGCAGCAATGAAGACCCAGTGCAGCCTCCCCAAAAGACAACACAGCCAGAGAAGAAAGCAAAGACAAGACACGGCAGAGATTGAAGAACATGACCATAGCCCAGGAATTCCAGGGCAGCCACTAGAAGTTGCAAGAAGCAAGGAACCAGTTCTTCCCAACGACCCAAAATCCAGCCTCTGGTCTCCAGACTGTGAATGACTACAGTTTGATGTTTTAAGCCACTTGGTTTGTGGAAATTTGTTACAACAGCCTTTGAAAACTAATAAGTGAAGTGAAGTGAAAGTCGCTCATTCATGTCTAACTCTTTGCAACCCCATGGACTATACATTCCATAGAATTCTCTAGGCCAGAATACTGGAGTGGGTAGCCTTTCCCTTCTCCAGGGATCCAGGTAGCCTTCTCAACCCAGGGATCGAACTCAGGTCTCCCGCATTGCAAGCGGTTCTTTACCAGCTGAGCCACAAGGGAAGCCACGGAAACTGATAAAGTACATCTCAAAAAGCGAAAAGAAACAGGTCAAATTAACTTTGCAGTTTATTTTATTTACCCCAACATCTACAAGATATTATCAACATGTTATCAAGAGAAAAAGCACCAATGAGATATTTACGTTCTTCAAACTAAGTCTTTGAAATCTAAATTGTATTTCCCATCTATGTATGTGTGTTCAGTCACGTCTGACTCTTTGAGACCCCATGGATTTGTAGCCCACCAGGGCTCCTCTGTCCATGGAGTTTTTTCTAGGCAAGAATACTGGAGTGGGTTGCCATTTCCTCCTCCAGGGGATCTTCCCAACCCAGGAAAACCACGTCTCTTGCATCTCCTGCGTTGGCAGGTGAATTCTTTACCACTAGCGCCACCTGGGAAGCCATTCACACTAATGGCCTGTCTCAGCATAGACCGGGCACATTCTTCATCCACACGTGACTAAAGGTTACCATAGAGGATGGTGCATTTCCCCTCTTTGTAGGGCTCTAGGAAAGGAGCAGCCTGGAATTTGGGGCCTTATTTGCCTGAGTCTCTCTTCTCTTGGACTGCAGGGAGATCCAACCAGTCTATCCTAAAGGAAATCAGTGCTGAATGTTCACTTCAGTGAACTGATAGCCGTGACTGGGCTACGGTCACGTCAGGCTACCAGGACTGATGCTGAAGCTGAAACTCCAATACTTTGGCTACCTGATGCGAAGAACTGACTCATTGGAAAAGACCCTGATGCTGGGAAAGATTGAGGGTAGGAGGAGAAGGGGAAGACAGAGGATGAGATGGTTGGATGGAATCACTGACTCAGTGGACATGAGTTTGAGTAAGCTCTGGGAGTTGGTGATGGACAGGAAGGCCTGGTGTGCAGCAGCCCATGGGGTCGCAAAGAATCAAACATGATTGAGCAACTCAACTGAACTGAACTGAACTTTCTATGCTTCCACAGAGTATGTATAGACTATATGCTCCGAGCAGACAGGAATCTTGTCCCGTTCATCTTGGTATCCCAGTGCCTGACATCAAAGCAGTCAATAAATGTATTTTGAATGAATGTGTATTTTGAATGGGTTCTTGAAAATAAATTTTAAAAAGCCCTGTAGGAAACTACATTTTTCGTTTGATTGGTTTTCCATCTTCTTTAGTGAGCAGAGCTCAGGATCCATCAAAATACTTGGAATCCCTTCTCTCAGAAGCGCAGATGTAGGCCAAATTCCCCCCAGCAGCCACGAAAATGCTGTATGTTGAGTTTGGAAAGAAATGCTGCGAATTTTTTTGCTGTGTCTACTTATAATCTTCCCAAACTGAAAGCATCAGGCCCAGATGGGTTTACTGGTGAATTCTACCAAACATTTAAGGAAGAAATTATACCAATTCTCTATAGTCTCCTTCAGAAGCTAGAAGCAAAGAGAATACTAGCTAATCGGAGGCCAACATCACCCGAATATCAAAACCAGACCGAGACTTTACAAGAAAACCACAGATCAATATCTTTCACAAGCATCGATGCAAACATCCTCAACAAAATACTAGCACATTGAGTCCTACCATGTATGAAAAATTATACAGCACAACCAAGTGGGATGTATCCCAGGTATGCAAGGTTGGTTCAGTATTCAAAAATCAGTTAATGTACTCCATCACATCAACAAGTTAGACGGGGGGGAAAAATCACATGGTCATATCCATAGATGCAGAAAGGCTGATGATGTCAGAGGAGCAGGGTGGTAGCAGAGTGAGGTGGGGGATTAGGCAGAGGCAGGAAGGTGTGGGTGCACAAGGTCTATGAGGAGGCTGAGGCTGGAATCAGTGTTCCTGAGACTGGCTTAAGGTAAAGGGAATAGCCAAATGTGAACCACGAAGGTCAAATCTGCCAAGAAAGACTGTAACCCTCAGGCACAGGGTCATAAGCCTTGGGCTCCCAGGCCTAAAGAACCACTGCTAAAACTGCCCTTGGTGCCAGCCCCCAGGAACACAGCCAGGGCCAATGTCAAGACCACTCCAACCCTGGGCTGATGTTCTGCCCCCACCCCATAACCTGTACCTTTCCCCCTGAGAATCTCAGCAGCTGCCTGCCCATGAATAAGGCTGCTGTGGGCAGTGCATGTTGGCTTGCAGCTGCACACACCCCAAGGGAGGGGCGTCATTTTCTTCATTCAAAGACACAACTGCTCACCAAGCCATGGGCTGCTGGCTGCGTGAACATCCAGAGACGCCTTTCAGAGTCTTTCAGTGATCACCTTTCACTGCTACGCTCAGCTGTGCTTCCTGGCCTCCCTCGACACAGGCCATGATGCCTCCGTGAAGCCACAGAACATCAAAGACTTTAAGGCCAGAAGCCCTTCTACTGAGCATCATAGGGGCCCTGGGCAGCCTTCCCACCCACCCACCCCTAATTAAGCCCCTGCTGGGATCACCCTGAGTCCCTGGGCTGGAGAGTGTGCCAGCTCCCTAGCTTCGGACCAACCTGCCCAGAGGGGACTCGGCTTTACCACAGTGCCCCTCCCCCACAAAGCCTGGATGCCCCCTCGCCACACTCTGGGATCCCTGACACAGAACAGGAAGTGAGCTGGAGCCAGGGAGAGGGGATGTCTGGACCTTTGGACTTTCTGCCATCACTCCACATGGAACTTCCACCAGAATGTGCACAGGGATAGTCCGTGAGTGAATAAATAAAGACCACCGTGGTGCTGAGCCCCCTCTCAAAGCCCTCCAGACATGCAGAGCCTCTTCTCGTTGAGTTAGAAGCCTATTCCCAGACTAAGATAAAAAGACAAGATCTGTGCCCAGCGTGAGTCCCAGCAGGCCCCTACCCGGTACCTGTCGCAGTATGACCCAGCTCAGAGAGCACAGAAGGGGCCTGTGGGAAGGGTCTCCTGCCCCTAGGCATCCTGCTCCCCAAAAGCCAAGGCTTCTCTCTCTGCTAGCTCTGCCAACCAACCCTCTGTCCCTTCCCTGGCTGGCACTCAGGTGACGGGAACGCCTACAGCACTCTTGGTTCCAAGAAGCCCCTGTCCAAGCAGAGGTTCCCCTGAGCACTCAGCACTCAGGGAGGAAAGAGGATGCTTAAGAGCTTCTCACACACACTCACACACCGGGCTCCAGTGCCCACCAAGGCCAGGCTTCCCTTCCCTGCCTGTGCCAGCCCCACCTGAGCTGGTCCAGACAGGCGGGTGGGGCCTGTGGGCTGTCAGGCCACGTGTAGGGCTGGCGAGGAGGAGGGAGGGCGGGCTTGGCCGGCTGCTCTTAAGGCGGGGCTGGAGGTGAAGGGCACCTCCCTTTACTCCTCACCTGGGCTCTGACCAACAGCCTCACTTCGTCTGTCCCAGGAGCCAAGAGTGAAGGCAGGAGCGTCTTGCTCACCCTGGACAACAGGTAGGTGCCTTTACTCTTCAAGGAGAAAAGAGGAGGCTCAGCCCCTTCAGCCAGCCCTTGTCCCCAGTTTTCCTCCTCTCCTGGGGCTCAGAGTGAAGGTGGAGACAGATAAGATGGTCCCAGGACTACAGACTCAAGTTCTGCACTTTGAGGGAACTAAATCTGTAGCCCTCAGTGTACAGATGAGAGAACCAGGATCTGGGGAGGGGAAAGGGTTTGCCCAGGGTCCTGAGACGTGGGAAGGGAATGGACCCAGAACCTCGCCTCCTGCCTGCCAGCCCAGAGCCCTTGGGGCCTGGCCATCAGCGGCCCCCCACCCCATGCTGGGTCATTCAGAGGCCACCAGGAATCCTGGAGTGGGAGGGAGAGGGTGGGCAGAGCACAGGTAGGGAAAGGTCTTCACTGGCCCTGCGGGTCCCTGTCTACTGTCCCAGGTCTGCTTCACCAGGTCTGGGTGGGGACCAGGGGACGAACAGAAGCCACTCTTCCAGCAGGGAGGTGGGGAGGGGATTGGGCTAGTGAGGTGAGGCACTCTGGGGGACACTTGTCCCCCGCTCTGCCACCCTCTCCCTCCACTCCCCTGGGCTTGTAGGAGGGAAAGAGTGAGCCAGAAGAAGAAGCTGGCAATGAAACTGACAAGGGGATTTGCCCAGGAATCAGGATCCCCCTGCCTCCAGAGCCCTTGAGAACAAAGAAGGAGATTTGAGTCCCATGGGTGAGCAGGACCTATAAATAAGACTGAGTTGGCTGGAGCCCTCCATACCCACTACAGCCCCCCAACATGCACACTCAGAGTGCTGAGCCCAGGGGTCCTCCCTTCACCTTTTGAGCAGGAAGGAAAGAACTAGAGACGTGTGCTGGTGGGGACAAAAGGAAGAGTGTCCAGGAATAAAGGAGGGAGACCAGCCCCTGCCCTCAGAGGTCTGGTGGTGCTTTGGGGAGTGTCAAAAGTGAGAGGACTTAAAGAAAATCCCAAGGGGCTGCCTAAACTTTGCTCAATCTCAGGCCTGTCCCACTGGGTTCTAGAATCCCAGAAGGGGCAGAGAGAGGTGAAATGGATCTTAAATCTATGAAACAGTGGCACGGAGTTCCACTGTGGGTGTTGTGAGTTGTATGACCTCAGGAAAGTCCCTTAACCTCTCCAGCCCCACTGTAAGAGTATTTTCTTTAAAGAACCATTGAGAAAACAAAATGAGTACATTCTAAGTGTTTGTTACAATTGCATTCCCATTATACAGGTGGGACAACTGAAGCCCAGAGAAGAAAGGGCACTTGCCCCGGGTGGCATAAAAGCAGATTCCAAATCAGTAGGCAGACATCCTGGATCCTAGTCCTGGGGGAGCAACCAGGTACCCAGCGGACTCCCCAGAGACCATAACCCCAGGTCCTCTTTGAGGCACAGCCAGAAAACCTTCAGGGTGTGCAGAGATCCTGCCCCGACAAACCCAGGGCGCTTGGAGCCAAAGCTCCATGTCCTTAGCTGCCCCCAGAAAGGCGCTTGAAGGCCCGTTCCTTGTTCCCTTTCACTGCCATTTATAGACACGCTTCCCGAGCCTAACATGTGCCTGCCCCCTCCAGGATCTGGCCAAAGAGAAGTCTGACAGCAGGTCTAGCAGGAGCTTTGGGCAACTCACAGTCCCTCCCTGGACCTCAGGTGTTTCTCTGCATTTGAACTCCATGTGATATAAGGAGTTAAAGGTCTAAAGTCCAGGCCTGAGTTTAAAACCCAGCTCTACCACTTTTCTGGATGTATGGCCGACACAGATTTCTTAACCTCACTGAATCTCAGTATCTTCATCTGTAAAATGGACTGGTAATAGGGGTGCAGTACTTCCTAGGGTTATGAGAGGATTACAAGAGTTATCATAGGGAAAGTCAGTGCCTGACACATGGTGAGTTCTCAGTAAATGGGAGCTATTATTTATTATTAGAAGGCATTATATTCTATATAAGCCCTGATTTCTAAGTAGTATTTAGAATTGTCCGATAGCTTTCACAAGCAGTATCTCACTGGTTCCACACCACCACCTGGGAGGATATATAGCAGGAATTCTTATTCCCATCTCACAGATGAGGAAACTGAGGGTCAGAGTGACTCCTTAGACTCCTTAAGGAACTGTTTGAACTGGGGTTTGAATTCAAATATCCAGACTCCGAAGTCTGCATTCATTTCGTTTGTCCCAGACTGGTCTCAATGACTTTTCCAAGACTGAGGTCTAACTCTAAAGCAGAACGTAATAGAGGTATCTTGGAAAAAGAGAAAAGTGGAGTTGGGGAGTGCTAGGGGCAGGAGGAAGGTGAAGCTCAGGGCAGGCCGTTGTAGCACAACCAGCCTGTCCCAGCTCCTTGCAGTTTTCTTGGCAGCCTCTGTTTTGGAACCTCTTACCTCCTGTAAGAAACTGCTATCATGTAGCATTAAGGCTAAACAACGGGAAGAACTTCCCACAGTCAGGAAGCTTGGGACGTCTCTTTCCCAGATGAGCCCCCAGGGAGTGAATATCATCTGATGATGTCACTCCTAAGCTCTAAACTATTCTGTGGCTCTCCATTGCCCTCAGGGTTGAGTCAGCACTACCCAACCCAGCCTGCAAGGCTCTGCAGGGTCTGACCAGCCCGCCTCCCCAACCCCAACCTCCCCTCCATTCACCCTAGGTTCTCTCTGTTTCCCAGATGCTCAATAACGTCTTGTGATCTCCTCGGTCCATCAGGCCTCTGAATACACCCACCTCCTTACCCCTACCTGGTGCGCCCAGCCAGCTCCTGTTTTTCGTCCTTGTCTTCCTTTACATGTCCCTTTCTCCAGGAAGTCCTCCCTGGCCTCCCCCACTCCCTGGCCTGCCCCTCTCCCGTTCCCTGTGCCCACTGAGTCCCTTCTGCCTCCCCTCCTCCCCGATGATACTGTTGTGATTGCTCACCTGCTTGCCTGTCTGTTTCACCAACTGGCCCACGCTGAGTACCAGCTAAATGCGGGGGCCCTGACATCACACAGCTGGGGTCCAATCCTACTCTTGACACCCGCTGGCCTGATGACCTTGGGCAAGTTACTTACCTCTTTATGTCTCAGTTCTCCCATTATAAAATGGGATAATAATAGCATCTACTTCATAGGGTTGTTAAGAGGATTTTAAAAGGTTTTATACACCAGAGCCTAGGTACATATAATTATTCAATGAATATTAGCTGTGTTGTGCTGTGCTAAGTCACTTTAGCTGTGTCTGACTCTTTGCGACCCCATGAACTCCTCTGTCCGTGGGATTTCCCAGGCAAAAATACTGGAGTGGGTTGCCATGCCCTCTTCTGGGTGATCTTACCGACACAGGGATCTAGCCTGAGTCTCTTACATCTCCAGCATTGGCAAGTGGGTTCTTTACCACTACCACCTCCTGGGAATCTAGATTTTAGCTATTATTTATTTTAAAAGTAAGGCTGGAACATAGTAGGTAACCATCAAACATCTATTGCGGTTATTTTATTTATCTATCACTTGCATACTGTATATTATGTACTAGGCAAGTTCTAAGTATGAAAGTGAAAGTGAAAGTGAAGTCGTGTCCAACTCTTTGCGACCCCATGGACTGTAGCCTACCAGGCTCCTCTGTCCATGGGATTTTCCAGGCAATAGTACTGGAGTGGATTGCCATTTCCTTCTCCAGGGATCTTCACAAACCAGGGATTGAACCCTGGTCTCCCACATTGTAGACAGACACTTTACCGTCTGAGCCACCAGGGAAGTCCTCTCATTCTATAGATGAGGAAACCAAGGCACAGAGAAGTTAATTAACTTCCCCAACATTGCACAGCTAGTAACTGGTGGAGCCAGGATGTAAACCCCAGGCAGTCTGGCTCCAGCAGCCATGCTTTTAAATGAGTGAATAAATATGCCTTTGTTTAGGGGGAGAGGAGGCAGAGGTTTCATCTACAGAAATTACTCAGTTCCCACCCCTGGCTTCTTTCAGGTCCCAGGAGCTCCCGGTTGACAAGTGACAACTGTGGGATGTGAGTCTGGCTGGAAGCCAGAGGTAAACTGCCAAGTCACTGCCCTCAACATGTCACAGGTGATGTCCAGCCCCCTGCTGGCAGGAAGCCCCACAGTCGGCTTGGCTCCCTGTGAGGAACCCAGGAGGGCCCTGCACCCAGCCCCCAGCCCCAGCCTGCCGCCACAGTGTCCCTACTACACCACGGAAGGCTGGAGAGCGCAGGCCCTGATGGCCCCCATGCCCTGCAAGGGGCCCCTTGGCAGGCTCCAGCCAGCCCCACAGGCTGGAGCCAATGCCAGCTGCCTCCTGCAGGCCCCAGGGGAGGAGGTCTCAGGGTCTCAGGAGGACCTTGACTCCTACATTGACTTCTCACTGGAGAGCCTCAACCAGATGATTCTGGAGTTGGACCCCACCTTCCAGCTGCTTCCTCCAGGGCCTGGTGGCCCCGAGGCCCAGCCCACCCAGAGCACTACCTTGAGAAAGAAGAAAGAAGAGCCTGAAGCCTTGGGTAAGGAACTGGGGCACAGTGCTGGGAAGAGGACTTGGGGACCAGTCCTTATGAGGAAGGGGTTTTCTATCAAATCAGAGGAACACAGAACATTGTCCTGTTGGGGAGTGCTGTGCATCTCTAAACAAGTGTTCTTAACCTCTCTTTCCTCTGCTCTATACAAGGGATAAATATAAGTAGTCCTCACTGTCCAATTCTATTTGGTTCTTGAGTTTGGAAAGTGATGGATACCTGTTTTATGTAAGTTCTCAAGAATTAAAATAAGCTGATACAGGTAAGAATACTATACAATGCCATGCATATAAATAAGAGCTCGATAAATGTGTGGTCCCTGAGTCTTAGTCTTCTGGGGTGTCTCTCTTTAGGTTCTAACTTGGTCCCCTGAAATTTTTATAGGAATAGTATTTTCACCTCACCAGTAACAATAGATGTAAATACCTTCAAGTATAGACATAGTAAAATAATTAGAAAATGAGGAATTTTTGAGTATTTGTTATTTCTGTTTTTAATATGTCATTACGTTGTAAATGTATATAGTTTACTCTTTAGTAATGCCTAAAGCATCAAACTATATTAACTTACAATGTTTACATCATTTAGCAACCAGCTGAAAAAAATCTTGAAAATTTAACAATCAGCTTTTTTGAGCTAGTTCAAGCCAACTCCAAGATACTACCACGTCTACAATTGTCCAGAAATCTCTGCATCTGGCTTTAGTTTCCCAAAGAGTTTCAAGTATACATTGAGGATGAGGATCACAGAGCAGCAGCCCCATTAGACAGGCTGGAAGACTGAGGCCTCCAGGGGTTTAAACAATCAGTGTAGGCTAGGGGATACAGGGAGGATTAGAGATGGGATCCAGGAGAATTTCTGCTTATTGAGCATTTATCATTCTATCCAGGCACTTGTGTGTTGAGTAGTTAATAATTGAGCCTTTGATGATAATAATTTGATCCCTCCAATCCACCTCCAAGAGATGAATATTTTATCCTCATTTTACAAATGAAAAGACTTGGTTGATGGACTTGAGTGAGAAGCCAGTGTAGCCTTATCACTGGAGTCAGGCAAACCTTACACAAGCTGCTTATACTTCTTTGTGTCTCAGATTCTTCTTCTGTAAAATAGAGATGAGTTTTCACCTCAAAGGGTATTGCAAGGATTAAAAGGAATAACATTTGATGGGCATTTATCACAAATCCTGGGACACTATAGGTCATGATCGGCAGTGGCTGTTTATAGTCAACACTGGATTTGCATTTAGGACCAGCTCCAAGACAGTGTCAGACCCTGGGGTGGAGGTGAGCCCAGCACCCAGGTCCTCTGGCACTTGGGTTCCTGGCCTCTAGCCGGCCTTCTGCTCCTGCCCCCAGAGCATTGCCTGCCAGGCCTGTTAAATGAACCACCTCCATCCCTCAACAGTCTTTTGCTTCTTTAGGCCAGTCGTGGGCATGTCTCTGCAGGAAAGATAACTTGGGCCTAATTATCACTGGCAGGAGCAAGCCCAGGACTTTAATGCTCATGCCCCAAGGCAGGGCTTCCATGCATTCAAGGCCAACTAGGGTGAGAGCAGTCTCTGGGTAGCGTGCACATGTTTGGGGTTGGGGTGTTGACAACAGGGCCCTTCCTCCAAGGTACCGATGGGCAGTAATCAGCTCTTTCAGATGCCCTAGGCACAACCTGCTCTTGTGAGGATGTGACCACCAGACTCTTGGCAGCAGGGGGCGCCAGAGGGCAGCAGTGGTCCCAGGGTCCTGATGAAGCCACCTAGCTCCCCTTGCGGAGAACGCAATGGCACCTCACTCCAGTATTCTTGCCTGGAAAATCCCATGGACGGAGGAGGCTGGTAGGCTGCAGCCCATGGGGTCGCTAAGAGTCGGACACGACTGAGCAACTTCACTTTCACTTTTCACTTTCATGCATTGGAGAAGGAAACAGCAACCCACTCCAGTGTTCTTGCCTGGAGAATCCCAAGGATGATGGAGCCTGATGGGCTGCCATCTATGGGGTCGCACAGAGTCGGACACGACTGAAGCGACTTAGCAGCAGCTCCCCTTGATGGAATTTCTAAAACTCCTCTCCTCTTACTGCTGCCTGAACACCAGTGATGCCTGGGAGCTCACTGCCTCCTAGGATATCCAGAAGGTCAGCTCTCTGTTGCAAGTTCTCTGCCATCACAAGAATAGTGAGAACCTGCCTGTCACTGTGGTGACTGCACCTCTCTCCCCAGACCCTCCCCTCAGACCACTGCTCCTGGTGACAAAGCTCTCACCGGCCCACAGCCCCTCAGTGAGTTTTCCCCCTGCCAAATGTATCCAGTGTGTAGGGCCCCTCTGTTTGCACGCCCACTCATCCTACTTTTGGCGTGTTGAGTGGAATATGTTCTGTAATTGTGATGCTAGCAGACGTTCACAGCTTCTCTTTGTCCCAACTTGGCAGAATCAAAAGTTAAATATTGGCTATCCTATATCGATCCCTCCCTTAAAAATGTATAGAGGGATTTCTGTAAGCATGATCCCAGCGTCTACCCTGGGAAGAAAATAGTGGAAACCTCATTTACAGATGAGAAGACTGAAGCTCAGGGAGAAGAAGTGATGGCCACAGTCACACAGCTAGTGAGTGGTAGGTCAGCTCAAAGCCCAGGCCTCTGGGCTCCAAAGTCCATATTGTAACTTTTGTTTCTTCCTCGGAGCAAGTTTTCTTCCCTCCAGGGCTTCACTGAGTTTACACCGCACCCCCTCCTCCAGTTTATCTACTTCTGCCTCTTGCTGACCTTCCTTCAGATTAACCAGAGGCGGGCCAGGGGTGGCATGGTAGTGGGGAGCAGGCATGTATCTACCACCCCCAGGGAACACAGCTTCTAGAAGCAAACACCATATCCCCTCCTCTGCCAGCCCTCCCCATCTTTGGAACAGGCCTCCATTTTATTTTCCAGAATTTCTGCCAGGCAAGGCAGTTTGCCAATCCTGAGTGAAGGGTGTTTAATAACCGTCTGTCCGCCCCCTACCCACACAGGCCCCCCTCCACCCACCTGGCCTGGTACTGGCGCCTGCATCCACCCAGCACTGCTCAGACTTGCCCCACGGGCCTGTAAACAGCAACTGCAAGCAGGTGATGGGGCAGGGGCTCTGCCACCCCAGCCACATCCACCTCAAGGCCAGGCTACAGCAGCAGGAGTGACTCACAGCTCCAGGACTCCTCCCTCCCTTCCTGCTCAAGTCTGCTTGCTCTTTCTCGGTCCCTCAGCTAGGCCTTTGGTCTCTCTTCACCAGGCCGGGAGACCCTCCCTCCCCAAAGCCGCTGAGCACCTACTTTTGGGCAAGGCCTTGGCAAAGGGTCCCAAGGAGCCTGTCTCCGTGGAAGAGCTCCCTGCATAGACATCATAGGAGCAGGGATCAGTTTCCTCGACCCTTTCTGTAACATTATTCATGTATTTGTTTGGCTGCTCCTAGTTGCAGCTTGCCAGACCTTCGATCTCCACTGCGGCATACGGGATCTTTAACTGTGGCCTGTGGGATCTAGGGCCCTGCATCGTGAGCGTGGAGTCTTAGCTACTGGACCACCGGGGGAATCCCTCCTCAACCCTTCTGAGCCTTGACTTTTCATCTGACATGGAATTAAGAATGTTTCCTACCTCATTCAAGTTGCCATGAGGGTTAAATGAGCTAACACAGGTAATATGCCTATGGCAGTGCTAGCCCACAATGCTCAGTAAATACCAGCCTTTGTTTTCAAAGGTGCAATAAATCTTAGCTCTACCCTTACATTTCTCCGAGCCTCAGTTTCCTGCACTGTAAAAGCAGTGCCTGTTGGCACTGGGCATAAGGGCAGTCTTGAGGTCTGAGAGGATTATGAGCATAAACACTGTGAAAGTGAAAGTGTTAGTCACTCAGCCATGTCTGACTCTTTGTGAACCCATGGACGACCAGGCTCCTCTGTCCATGGAATTCTCCAGGCAAGAATATTGGAGTGGGTACCCATTCCCTTCTCCAGGGGATCTTCCTAACCCAGGAATCAAACCCGGGTCTCCTTCATTGCAGGCAGATTCTTTACCATCTGAGCCACCAGGGAAGGCCATAAATAATATAAAAACCTATTTTAAAAAAAAAAAGTCGTGCTTGCCAACCTTGCAGAAGAATCTACCCCATTCCAAAACTTCCCTTTCAGAGCCCACGATACATTGTACCAAATATTCTCTCTCCCTCATCAGTGAGACCCCCACCTTAGCCAGAGTATTAGCCAGCTGGCCAGTACTGTCCCCCAAAAGCAGACGGGCAGGAGACGCTCTTTGAAGCCCACCATGGGCCAGGCTCCAGGCTCCATTCATCAGTGTATCTCATCCTTACCAGAATCTTGGGAGGTAGGTTTTAGATCCTCACTTTACAGATGAGGAAACTGAGGCTCAGAGCAGTTAGGAAAATTACCTGATGATTCTTGGCGGGAAAGTGGTAAAGCCTAGACTCACACCTAGGTTTGTTTGTCGACAAAGCCAGGCCTGTTCCTCCACCCCCTGGGACAGCATGCCCAGGTTGACCTGCCAGCCTCCCCCCTCCATCTGATGCAATCCTCCACCCCTACCCAGCCCAAGCAGGCTCCGACAGAGGCAGTAACCATGAGCAGGGCCAAAAGTTCCTAGCCCAGAGCGGACTGGGGCAGGCAGGGACTTCAAGGGTGGTGAGGGGGGACAGCGCATGCACCAGAGCCCAAGGGGGTGGGAGGCTGGCAGATGGGAGTTAAAGGTACAATTTCCCACTGACTCTGCCCTAGTCTTCATCCTGGGAAGCCAGAGGCAGGACTCACGACCCTCTAGAAGGGAGCAGCTCAATAAAGCCCTTCGTTCACTTCCTTTCCCAGAACAGCACCAAGAACAGCTCCCCTCCCCCAAGTCAGGAGGAGAGGGCGCCCTACTCCAGGGAGGAACAAGAGTCCTAGGTGCCCCCACTAGGGAATGAAAGAGCATCAGAGTGAGTCAGCAGCCTCGGGTGCTAAGAGTCTACAGCTCAGTAAGGCAGGCAAGCCCTGCCCCCAGGGAGTTCTCGCGCGCAAGTGAACCCTAACACTGACTTGTCAAACTCCAAGGTGCACCCAGCTCCCCTGATGTTGCTAAAATGCAAATTCTGATTCAGTAGGCCTAGGGCGGAGCCGGAGATTCTGCACAGTCTTCCAGCTCCCTGGTGAAGGAGTGCTGCAGGGCCAGGGACCACAGCGGTGCAGTCCAGTGCACAGTGAGAACACCTAGGGAGCTAAGCTAACACTCTGAGGCCTGGGCCCACCCCTGGAGGTTCTGATCTAATTGGCACCAGATGGAGCCTGAGTTTTGGGACTTTTCGAAGCTCATCTGATAACTCTAGCGTGCAACCAAGCTTGAGAATCCCTGCCTCCATTGCAGGCACAGACATAGAAACCGCTTTCACCGGCCTGAGTAATAGAGGCATCTCAAGATGTGACCGGTGCAGTCATTCCGGCTGGGGAGTGGAACACACATGAAAGAGAGGATCTCTCAGTTTTAAAGGCCTTACTATGTGCCAGACACTGGGCTGTGCCGCCTACATTCATCTCAGTTCATCCTTCCTATAACACCAAGAGGCTGGGTATAGCCACCCAATTCTACAGGCCTGGAAACTGAGGCTCTAGATGGTCAAGCCACTTGGCCAGGCTCTCAGAGAGCAAGGGGCAGAGCCAGATTTGAAACCCAGATTTGTCTGACTCCAAAGCCCGTGTTCGTGTCACAGTCCCTCTCCACCCACGGGCAGTTGTCACAGAGAGGGTGACATTGAAACTGGTCCCTGAAGGGGAAGCTGGAGGCTGATCCTGATTCCAACAGACATCTCCCTGGCTTCAGTTTCCTCATCTGTATAAGAAAGGGTGGTGGTCCAGTGGCTAAGACTCCACACTTCCACTGCAGGTTACATGGGCTTGATCCCTGGTTGGGGCATTAAGATCCTACATGCCGTGGGGCACAGCCAAAAATTTAAAATATATGAGTGCTAAGTCGCTTCAGTCATGTCCCACTCTTTGTGACCCCAAGGACTGTAGCCTGCCAGCCTTCTCTGTCCACAGGATTCCCCAGGCAAGAATACGGGAGTGGGTTGCTGTGCCCTCCTCCAGGGGATCTTCCCAACCCAAGGGTTGAACCCATGTCGCTTAATGTCTTCAGCATTGGCAAGAAGGTTCTTTACCACGAGCACCATCTAGGAAACCCGCATATACATGGGCTTCCCTGGTACCTCAGACTGTAAAAACTCTGCCTGCAATGCGGGACACCTGGACATAGCAACCACTCCAGTGTTCTTGCCTGGAGAAGTTCCCATGGACTGTAGCCCACTAGGCTCCTCTGGTGGGCTACAGTTCATGGGGTCGCAAAGAGTCGGACACGACTGAATGACTAAGCAGAGCACAGCTCAGCTCATCACTCTCTAAGAAAGAAGAGACCAGATGGTCTTGAGGACTCTTCCAGCATTCTTGTTCTGCGAGTCCAAGCTCCCAGGTTTCACCAATGCTCTGCTTCTCTCCCCAAAGATATAAAGTACATCGAGGTGACCTCCACCAGGTCAAGGTGCCACGATGGCCCGCGGAGCTGCTGCAGCCCATCTGTCACCCCACCCTTCGGCTCCCCACGCACTGGCGGCCTCCTCCTTTCCAGAGACCTCCCCCGAGAGACTCGAAGCAGCAGCGAGAGCCTCATCTTCTCCGGGAGCCAGGGCAGGGGGCACCAGCACCCCGCTCCCCTCTCGGCAGCTCCCTCCTCTCACCCCCCAACATCTCCTAGCATCTCCATTCCTGGCATGGGGAGCAAGGCCTCAGGCCCCCACGGCTTGGGCTCCCCACTGGTGGCTTCCCCAAGCTTGGAGAAGGGGCTGGGGGGCCAGGGCCCACAGCTGAGCAGCAGAGTCTCCATGTTGTCAGGCAGCCCAGCGTCTGATGTCAGCTATGTGTTTGGAAGGTAGGTAACTCCCACTACAGCTTCTGATGTTGCCTTCATCACACACACACACACACACACACACACACACACACACACATCCTAAATCAGACATCCCGCTCTTTCTGAGCAAAATCTGGGACTGTACCAAAAATAAAAATGAATGTTCTCTTTCATGCCATTTGGCTCTCAAGCTTTCCTCAAGCATTTAGAATATCATTCAATATAGGAAAATCTTGACTTCTATTTACCTCCTGGGAAAAGAGCTACTGCATTAATGAGGCTCACCTGTATCCTGTCCAGCCCTCCTACAGCCCATCTGTAGGAAGATTAAAAAAAAAAAAACCTAACAAACAGAATATAAACAGAATCGAGGGTCAGGGAAAAGCCTCCTTCATCTTTGTTCCTGGCAAAACCTAGCAGGAAGGAAGCAAACCTGGCGGGGCATTATTTATAATCACCCCAGCCCAGATCTCTGTAGGCTTCTGAGTAGAGCCACACACTCACCCATCTTGCCCTGGAAGACCAAACCACAGGACCTCTGTCCCCCATACCAACTCCAAAGCCACTGTGCCCAGGCAGTCCCTGGCAAGGAGACTGGGATTCCACAGCCATGCGTTGGCATGGGCCTCTGAGCTCAGGGAGAAGCCTGGCTGGCTGCAGAGCTGGCCTCTTTCTCTTCCTCCAGCTGGAGAATTCCCTCTGCATCAGTTATGGACATAGTCCAGCCCAGGTCCAGCCTGTGTGCCGGACTCTTGGGAATGCTTGGGGTTGGGGGTTAGGGAGGATGGCTGGTATGACAACTCAGTTGGATCGCCTGGAAGGCAGAGGGAACAGAGTCCCTTGCAGGGGGCACCCCATTGGCTACTTTAATTGACCACAGACCCTACATTGCAGGTACACTCCTATATCCTTCAGTATCCCTTAGGGCTCAGATGGGCTCTGGGGACGGGGTGGGGGCAGATGGGTGAAGTGTACAGTTCTCTGACCAAAGCCAAGGGCACCTACATCACTAAATTCCAGAGCCCAGCTCTGGCTCCAGACAGTCCACTCCCACCTCCTAACACTCTGCCTTTCTGCTGCTCTCTCCCCTCACAGCAGCCAGTCCCTCCTCCACTCCAGCATCTCCAGCCATCAGTCATCTTCTAGATCCTTGGAAAGCCCCACCAGCTCTTCCTCCAGCCTCCACAGCCTTGGTCCAGTGTCCCTGTATACAAGAACCAGTGACCTCCAGGTCCCCAGTAATGGCACCCCAAGCATGGGCCAGCCCAAAGCAACCCACTCCCCACCACTGGCCAAGGAACATGCCAGCAGCTGCCCACCATCCATCACTAACTCCATGGTGGACATACCCATCGTGCTGATCAATGGTTTCCCAGAGCCAGGATCTCCCCCATCCCAAAGGATCCCAGGACCCCAGGACTTTGTCCACCCTGGGGCTACTTCTTCCAGCATGCCCTGTCCAGCCACCAGGAGCCACAGCCAGACCCTGCCAGAAGCCCCTCCCACTGTATCCCCGGAGGGTAAGTTGTAAACCAATCAATACCTCACGCTTTGTAAGGTTTGGCTAATGGAGAACAGGCAAAGCACCAATGTGTTTCCTCAAGAGCAGGTCAATACATTGATTAAGTACCTACTGTGTGCCAAGCACTGTGCCACTTAATAGGGACACAGTCTAGAAAGAGAGGGGGAAAACCCAAAGGGTTACTGCAGAGTAGGATAAACACAGAAGTAAAGAGATTTCCTGAGTCTTGTGAAGCTACAGAGAGAGTGAGCCTTTTTACCTGGAGAAGTGTGGAGGCCAAAAAGTGGATCAAAAGTTCATGGCCAGAGCAGGAGAGGAAGGGCTGCCTCAGCAGAGGGAACAGCCAGGCCAGAGGTACGAAGGTATGGAAGCACATGGCATGTTTAGGAAATGACAGGGATGTTGGGTGCAGGGTGAGGTCATTGGGGGTAATTTGGGGCCAGATTGGGAAAGACCATGAACACCAAGCTGAAGAGTAAACTTTACCCTTTAGGGACCAGGAGATCCACAGTTCAGTTCAGTTCAGTCACTCAGTTGTGTCTGACTCTTTGCGACCCCATGAATTGCAGCACGCCAGGCCTCCCTGTCCATCACCAGCTCCCACACTTCACCCAAACTCTTGTCCATCGAGTCAGTGATGCCATCCAGGCATCTCATCCTCTGTCGTCCCCTTCTCCTCCTGCCCCCAACCCCTCCCAGCATCAGAGTCTTTTCCAATGAGTCAACTCTTCGCATGAGGTGGCCAAACTATTGGAATTTCAGCTTTAGCATCAGTCCTTCCAAAGAACACCCAGGACTGATCTACCCTCAGAGACTCTCAAACCGGAGAGTGATGGACTCAGAGGCGCATGCTCAATCCATCACGCTGGCAGCTGCGCGGCAGATGAATTGCAGGGCCTGGCCTGGCAGGGAGAGCAGTTTTTATTTGGTTCTGTTTGGGTTTTCATCACGAAGTGGTCCAGGGCGAGGCAGAGGGTGGAGGAGAGTGGACAGAGCCAGGAGACCCTCAGGATATGGAAGCAGCAGGCTGGGTGACTAACCCGGGAGAGGGAGAGTCAGTCCTAACTCTGACGTTGGCAGATGACGAACACAGACAGGGGCAAGACAGGGTAACGGAGACAATGCATTCCAATTCAGACAGCTAAAAACCACAAAACAGCAACCACCCTCCTCCCTGTAGTCAGGAACTGCAGGCATCCAAAAAGAACAAAGCCAACCAGAGCCCAAAGCAGTAAACACAGGCTTACCCTTAGCACCCTGGGGTACCTCTCTCCCAGGAGCAGAGCCCCCCACTGAGCCCCAAGGACAGGAGGCCTGCTTGCCTGTGGCTCAGTCATCTCCTTCCCGGGCTCTCAGCCCTCACGTGGCCACAGACATCAAGGTACTCCTGGGGGGTGTGAAATGGTCACTCTAGCCCGCTGCTCGCTCCCACCCACGAAGCCATGTCAAAGAGAAAATGAGGTGACAAGTATGCCTTTGAACATTTTCCTAGGACAAATCGTTTGCAGATATCAGTACATTGCTTATAATGAGTTATTCTCAACTGGCAGTAACGCACCTTTTCAAGATGCCGAAACTGAGAACCACTGCTCTCCGCCTTTGTTGTCGTTCAGCCACTATGTCGAGTCCACCTCTTTGTGACCCCATGAATCACAGCCAGGCTTCCTTGCCCTTCACTGTCTCCCGGATTTTGCTCAGACTCATGTCCATTGAGTCGGTGATGCCATCCAACCATTAAGGACCCAGGGAAATGGTGGTGGCGGGGGTGGGTGCATTTTCACATCTCAAAGAGCACATTTATTTGGCCTGGTGATATCCCCATCCAGTGTTGGTGATTCCCGGATAATCACACATTATCCCTGGGATCTTAGCAAATTCCACAAACTATTCTCGGCAAGATTCAGTTTCATTTCCGAGTTGTTGGAGCATTACAGACCCTCACAGGAGTTTTGGTTCACTCAGTTACCTCTGGGTTTCAGGAGGGAAAGAGCCGTCTCAGATCAGAATCCGACTCCATCTCTGGACTCCTGGATGCTCTTCTGCCCATATCTGCTGTCTTCCTTTCCTTTCTCCTTTCCTTCATTTTCTTTTGCAAACTGAATATGCCCACCACCACCAAGAAACTCATAGGATTATTAAAGGGGAAGAAAAATGTGAAGTCAAGCAAATGATGCATCTCAGAGTCTTTTATTTATCCCCTGTTTCTGTCTCTACTGCATAATATTCCATTTGAGAAACTGTTTCTCATTGAATTGAGTTTTTAATCTGTTTGTTTGTGATCCATTACCAAGGATACAAGGGTAGACTCCTAGATGGCAAAAAGCCCTGGGATTCTTCTGATAGTCTTTGCCCCTTTAGGGAGCTGGAGATATAATGGAATAGGGATAGAGGAGGATGGGTTGAATGGGACCACTGGGCAGAGAAAGGGGAGGGTCTCTCAGTTTCCCTCTATCTGGCCTACAGGGTTCTCCTTCTCTGTCTGTCTCCAGGTCCTGCCAGCGACATGCAACCCACCATGAAGTTTGTGATGGACACATCTAAATACTGGTTTAAGCCAAGCATCTCCCGAGAGCAAGGTAAAAGGAAGCCCCGATTCAGGGACTGAGCGACCCAGGAATCAGGTCTGGGTCCCGGAACCCTGCATCGGGCAGATAGGGCCCTGGGTTCATGTAGAGGAGGGAATGGAATGGCAAATTGCAAGTCCAGGGAAGGGGGTGTGCTGTGAACCCCATGACCCAAGGAAATAAAGACTGTAGCAGGAACAGTGGAGGTTAGACAACAGAAAGGACTTCCTGGGGCCCAAAGGCAATTCTGTACCATTGGCTCTATGAGGACCCAATTGGGCTGAGGAAGGGAGGGTGTCCCAGTGGGGTGGTGACTGTCTCTGACTCAAAGATTGTTCCAGCCATCGAGCTGCTGACGAAGGAAGAGCCGGGGGCTTTCATCGTGCGGGACAGTTCTTCATACCGGGGCTCCTTCGGCCTTGCCCTGAAGGTGCAGGAGGCCCCCACACCTGCCCAGAGCCAGCCAGGTAGACTGTCTGTGTATTCGATCAAGGCCTCTTAGAGGCACCTGGGTGTGGTGGGTTCCAGTCCCAGCTCTGCCACTCACTTGCAGGGTGACCTTGGGCCATTCACATAATGACTCCTGGGAGGATGGACCTTGGTCTCCCAGCACTGAGGCTCCCCAAGTCCCCAGACTCCTTGCTCTACCCTCCGGTGGGAAGAAGAGGAGGGTCCCAGCCCCACTCCAGCCTGCTCTCTTCTGGTATCCACCTCTGTCCAGACCAGCTTTCTCACAAAGGAATGTAATGGAGTAATAACATGTGAAAACGAGACCCTTTTGGTTTGGTCTGTTTTTCTCAAATAAGAAGTAACTAGTAACATTTTATATCAAGTTTATAAAGTTTGATTTTTTTCTCCATGAATTCAATTTATTTTTATTAAGTACATACTGGGTTTTATGAGCTTCCCCAGTGGCTCAGTGGTAAAGAATCTACCTGCAATGCAGGAGACGTAGAGACCTGTGTTCAATCCCTAGGTTGGGAAGATCCCCTGGAATAGGAAATGGCAACCCACTCCCAGTATTCTTGCCTGAAAAATTCCACGGACAGAGGAGCCTAGTGGGCTACAGTCCATGGGGTCGAAAAGAGTTGGAAACAACAGAGTGACTAAACAGCAATGGCGTGTGCGCTAGCTTAGCCCCTGTGGTCTTGCACACACCCTACCCCAGACGCTGTCCAAGGCACCAGTGAAACCTCATTGAGGACAGAGACAGGAACAGACCATTGCATTACAGGGGTCCTGGGCCACAGCCCTTCATCAGAGGCCCAGGATTGTAGCTCTTACACAAGGAATGGATAAGGGAACTGACAACTCCCAGAGGGAGTTAATGACCCCTGAGCCAACAAGTAATAGAGCAAGAGGATAAAAACCCCAAGTCCACATTCTCTACACCACACCTCTCTGTTCAAATAAGAAAGTGACCTCCGGGCAGCGTTAGTTATCAAGGAAGCCCTGCCAAGGAGTCCAAAGAAATCAGGAAGCTGTAGGCTGGTGGAGAAGAGGCCAGGGGTGTGGTCCCCCCTCCCAAGGCCAGCCTGGCGCCAGCAGGGGCCATCTGATGGAGAATAATAGCACCTGGGAGGGAGGAAGTAGGGGGGGCGGGAGACCCAGCCCAAGAATTACTGAAACCAAGGGCAAGGGCTCCTGAAAAAAGGATTGCACGTGTGCATACTAAGTCACTCAGTTGTGTCCTACTGGACACAGAAGGCTTGGAGCAAAAATGTTGTCGGCACCTCCTTCATGGGAGACCTTGAGGATAGGATACCTATCTGTAGTCCCACCCAGAGGCAGGGGGATGGACAAGTTAACCTCTGGATGGACTGGAAGAGGCAGGTCAGGAAACAGTTTGCGCTTCCATCCACACACTTTCTCCGACCAGGCGAGGACAGCAGTGGCCTCATCCGCCACTTCCTCATCGAGTCTTCCGCCAAAGGGGTGCATCTCAAAGGAGCAGACGAGGAGCCCTACTTCGGTGAGCTGAGCCTCTCCAGCCCTCAGGCCCCTTCCAGGCAGGGTAGGTGGCCTGGGGAAGGCTCCTGATGCACGGCTTCTGCTTCCTCACAGGGAGCCTGTCTGCCTTCGTGTGCCAGCACTCCATCATGGCCCTGGCCCTGCCCTGCAAACTCATCATCCCGCAGAAAGGTGGGCTGGGGCTCCGCGCCTGTTCCTTCTCAGGGGGTCACCTCTCACCTTTCTTAGGGATCATGTTAGTGTCCCAGTGAAGACTGCATGCTCTGGAGTCTGTCCACATCCCCACCTCCTAGCTATGAGCGTCTGAGAAGGTCAAACTCACTGAGCCTGTTTCCTCATCTATGAAATGGGCACAGTTAGCATCACACCTACTTCTAGGCTGGGTGGGGGGTGAAATGAAAAATCTCAGGCAAGGCTTTTGGCACAAGGCCTGGTGCTGAGTTGATGTTTGAGACATAGAAACTCTGTTTCAGAGAGGAGAAAATAAGCATAAATCTGCCCATTCGGCCAGGTTTGGTTTTTACTTCCAGGTCCAACATTTACTGGGTGTCCCCTCCTCCATTCACATCTCACTCCAACCCTGTGAAGTAGTCATTGCCGGTGCTGTCCCCATTTCACAGATAAGAAAAGGAAGGATTGAATCTGAACCCAAGTCTCCCTTACTATCTTGTTCCAAAGTGTTCAGGGAGCTAACAGAGCACAAAGGTACAGACAGCTGTTTCATGAAACTCAAGGAAGAGGATTATAAGAACAAAGAAATGATCAATGGGTGAAACTTGGGGAGAAAGAAAGATAAACAAGGAAGATTCGAGGCATTAAGTAACTTCCCCAAGGGCACAGAGTCAAACCTCCAGCCCAAGTCAGGGAGCCCTCTCCAGAGCTTACAGCCCAGCACAACACCAGGTGCCCCCACCTCTCAGGGTGTGCAGGAGAGCTGGGGGGCTTCAGGGAGAGGAGTCAAGGCCAAGGGAGCCCCAGGTGTAGTGATGGTGAGAGCCTCCCTGTTTTCTGCAAAAAAAAAAAAAAAAGCCTGGGTTTGGGGCAGGGTCTGAAAGAAGCAGGAGGTCAGAGGCCTCTGAGGCCAGGTCACTGCTGCAGTCCAGGGGCTGGAGGCGGGAGGGGCAAGAAGGGATCAAAAAGCTTGCCAGCTAGGCTTTAGGGGAGCCCAGGGCAGCTCCGATTGCCTAATTACAGGAATCACACCTGGTTTCTCAGCCAAGTCACTTGCTGAAGGTGGGGGCGGAGGTGGGACCCATTTGAAGGGCTGAATGAAGCCTGTTCCTAGGATGGGGGTTCACTGACTGCACCCCACCCCTGGGGGCCTGTTCCTTTGCTTTGGCTCAGAATTGGGAGGTGGAGACGGAGCCTCGGACCCCTCTGCAGATGGCCAGACCTCCTGTATGAAGAAATCTGCGGGTGAGTGGGGGGCAGGGTTGGGGGAAGGCTTGGCTGTGCCCCGCCCCAGGGCACCTCCCAGCCCTGTGCAGGCACACGCAGGTCCACACGTGTTTCTCATTGCAGCTTTATTTCTCCATCTTTAACAAGGTGCCACATTCTTCCCTCTGCCTGTAAACCAGGAGATGAGAGGCTGAGGGCAGCAGGCCAGGAGGAAGAGGGGCAGGAGAGGAAGGGCGGGCGTGGTGAGGCTTAGAGCACATCCCGCATACAGGGAGCACACATGGATGAGCTAGGTTCTCTCTGGGTCTGAAGGGCCTGGCCCCAGAGAGGGCATCCTCCGTGGAGTGTCAGGTCTGGGTCCTGGGGGCGGTTTATATGGGAAGGGTCACTTTTCATCACATCCAAGGGCCAGGCACGGGTCAGCAGTTGGGTGACTGACAGCTCCTATTCTGTGTCCCAAGCACAAAGGCCCCCTCCCCATTCCTGTCTCCTCTCTCTTCTCTCAGCAAGGAGCCAGGGCCCTGGGGTTGGGGGTGGGGGGTAGGGGTGGGGGCAGCACTAGCCATGGGACAGAAGGAAGGTTTGCCTGGACGCCCCTATACACAGGGCAACATCCCCTCCTTGCCTCCTTCTGGAGGGCCAGAGGCCAGAGCAAAGCAAATAACAGACGACCCCAAAGGCCTCTGGGGTTAGCCCCAGATTTCAGTCACCCACACAGTCCCTACCCACCCGCCTGATGGCTCAAAGAGGAAGCCTGCTAGAGTCCCCAAACAGGATGGCACCCCTATTCCCCAGTTCTGCGCAGAGGGACAGCAGGGCCTTGGTGACCTCCACTCACCCAGTGGATTCTGGCAGGGCCCCAAAATAGTATCTGTACCCCCTCCCCGACCCCCCAGGTTGCCATGCCCTGTACCTGAGCTCTGTGAGCGTGGAGACCCTGAGCGGCGCCCTGGCCGTGGAGAAGGCCATCTCGGCCACCTTGGAGAGGGATGTCCTCCCCACGCCCACCGTGGTCCACTTCAAAGTCACCGAGCAGGGCATTACCCTGACTGACGTCCAGAGGAAGTAAGGGACTTCCCTTGTCCTGGGGCTGCGGGGCTGGGCAGGGTGAGCTGGAGGGGATGGCTGAGGTGGCTGTGGAGCAGTGGTGGAGCTGGAGTTCAGGCTCCTGAACCCAATGAGGTCAGTGATGTGCTGAGTGACTCCAGACAAGTTCTTTGCCTTCTCTGGGTCTCAGTGCAATGACTTCCTTCTGAAGGCCCTCTTCATCGTGACTGATGGATTTGGAATTAACAACAGCCATTGGCCACTGATTAAATCTGTATCCACTGATGGAACAGCTCCTGTAGGCCAGACTCTGGCTGACCAGTGAGATCGCTCCTTCCCAGGCTCAGGGATTCAGTCCAGCAAGATCCTGGCCCTGGGCTGGAGGAATAAGAGATGACCAGCCATAACTGCGTGCTTAGTCACTTCAGTTGTGTCCGACTCTTTGTGACCCCATGGACTGTAGCCCACCAGGCTCTTCTGTCCATGGGCTTCTCCAGACAAGAATACTGGAGTGGGTTGCCATGCCCTCCTCCAGCAATTTCTACCCTCAAATCATTAAATGACACAGTGGGCGATTGGGTGGGTTGGTAGAAAACCCCAATACATAGGACACAAGGCAGATGACCTTCATGAAAGGAGAGAAATACAAACACATGCCCAGGTCCAGCAGTGAAAAGGTCACAGCAGGCTGTCAGGGGTCATGCAACTAGGAGGCTCTTGGAGGACAGGAAGCTGGAGATAATGGAGGTGGGCCAAGACACTGCAACGGGCTCTCACCAGCTCCCCTTCCCTTCTCACCTCTTCCCAGGGTGTTTTTCCGGCGCCATTACCCCCTTGCCACCCTCCGATTCTGTGGCATGGATCCCGAGCAACGGAAGTAAGTTCAAGTCTGGGCCAGACTGAAAAGGCCAGCCAGGGTCTAGCTGCCCGCTGACTCTGGGACTGGGGTCCCAGACAGAGCCTCTGAAGCTCAAGGGGTGAGGAGCAACAGAATGAAGGGAGGGGAGCACAGGGGATAGAGGAAACACAGCTGGCCATTATCGGCTTCTGCCACCCCGCGGGGCTCAGCCGGAGTTCTGTAAAATGGAGCGGAGAATCGGTACCCAGGACTGTCTTTGTTCCTCTCCCACAGGTGGCAGAAATACTGCAAGCCCTCTCGGTAAGGCCTTCCTGTCCACTCAGTCAGTCACCATGAGAGGTTTCCCTGGGGCAGGGCCCGGACCCAACACGGGGAGGGAGTCATGCTGACCTTAAGAGCCCATGGGTTTGCTGAGAGCACAGGCCCTGGCCCTCTGGGAGTCACCAGTCTGAATGAGGCGGACAGGAGCCTGGGAGCCCCATCTTCTCGGGGAGGCACAGGCTTTAGTCTGGAGGGACCCTCCAGTCTGCTGGGGAATACACAGGTCCCCCATTCCAAAGGAGAGAAACCCAGATCTTAAACTCAGGGATCTCCCAGTCTGACGGAGGAGGCACGTCCTCTCCCTAGGAGAGCTCCCATCATGACAAGGTGCTGGGCTGGGGAAGGGCAGGAAGGAGGTGCTGGGCTGGGGAAGGGCTGAGTTCCCCAGCTCCCAGTCTCCTGCCTCCCTGGGCTCTCCTCACCCCGGCTCTCCTCTCCCATCAGGATCTTTGGGTTTGTGGCCAAGAGCCAGACTGAGTCCCAGGAGAATGTGTGCCACCTCTTTGCGGAGTATGACACGCTCCAGCCAGCCTCGCAGGTCATCAGTCTGGTGGGTGCTCTGCTGCAGGACCCAGAAAGGATGTAGGGGAGGGAGCTTCCTGTGTGCCTTCCCAGACATCCCAAAGGGCTTGCTCAGGATCCTCCCTCTGCCCTGAGCAAGAAGCCTCTTACCACACTGATGGACCAATCCACTGGACTGGAGGAGAACGGTACCAAGTTGAAACCCTTGAACTCACTATGACCTTCACAGCGACCTTCATCCAGACCCCCTTCCCTCCCGGGGTTCAGTCTCTTCAGCCTTAAAGGAGCAGGACTTTCCTGGTGGTCCAGTGGTTAAGAATCTGCCTGCCAATGCAGGGGACAGGGGTTCAACCCCTGGTCAGGGAAGATTTCACATGCCATGGAGAAACTAAACCCGTCCTCTGCACATACAGAGCCCAAGCTTTAGAGCCTGTGCTCTGCAACAAGAGAGGCCACTGCAGTGAGAAGCTCGCACACCGCAACCAGAGAGTAGCCCCTGCTCGCCACAGCTAGAGAAAGCCCGCGCACAGCAATGAAGACCCAGTGCAGCCAAAGACAAATAAATAAATGTTTTAAAAGAATACTTTAAAAAAAAAAAGAGGCAACAGGATCAGCTGTTCGTCTCACACATCTGTGGGTATCTTGACAAGCTCCCTGTGATTCTGAAGCAGACCCACATCTGAGACCCCCACATGAAAATAACCTCTGAAGACTCCTGACTCTGTCAGTCTGGACACTACCAACATAGCAGCTTGAGCTAGAGACCTGTGACCCTCATTTCATGGCAAACAGTAGGTGCTGGGTAGGGACCCAAGGGCCGTGGCCAAAGGCTGGCCTGAAAGCAGGTGGTCGGCAAGGACTGAGGACCAAAGGGGGCCTCCCCGGTGGTTCAACAGTAAAGAATCCACCTACAATGCAGAAGACGCAGGTTCGATTCCTGGGTCAGGAAGACCCAGGAAGGAAGGCATGGCAATCCACTCCAGTATCCTTGCCTGGAGAATCCCATGGACAGGGGAGCCTGGTGGGCTACAGTCCATAGGGTCGCAAAGAATCAGACACAACTGAAGCGAGTTAGCACACAAGCACGCACGCACAAGGACCAAAGGAGGGATGGACTGACTCTTTCCCTCATCTGTTCCTTTCCCCATTTCCTTGACAGCTTCTTGAGCTGCTATTCCCAGGACAGAGCTAGATCTGCCTGTCCTGGATTCTACAGGCCAACGTGGCCATGGTTGTTCGGCAGGTAAGCACGTGGGAACTTGCCCTCATGGTCAAAAAAGATGATCCAGCTGTCCTTAAGATCTTGAAGTCTAGTCCCCTCCATTGAAAATGAGCATCAGTTCCATCTCTTCTTTCAACTTCTCATAAGCAAGAGTGTCACGGCTGCCCTACGGCTACTTGTGTCACCCAGACCCGGAGGTGGGGACAGTGAGAGCCCCTGCTTGCTAGAATAGACACGAGGGCCAGCTCTCTGGTTCTGCCTCAGCCCCAACCTTGCTAGTTCTACACACACACACACACACACACACACACACACACACGCCGCCCTGTACAGTGCTGAGGCGGCAACTGGCCTCATAGCCACATGAGGGCAGCAGAGAGTCAAGAATGCAAACAGGCAGCTACCCGCCCCCCCCACCCTCGCCAAACCAAGAGGCTTGGGGAAGTGGGCGGTCTTTCCCGCCCTACCTCCACCAAGACCCTCAAGAAGTTTGAACTGTTTGTCTAGCAGACCTGGGGACCTAAGGAAACCACGCTATGAGAATGCAAGACGAGGCTCAAGGAAGAAGCCCACTTTTGCTCTATGAAAGACCAATGCCTGCCCCCGCCCAGCTGGGGGCCCTGCCAGAGAATCATTATCTTTGGCCAAAGTTGGGCCTGAAGGGTTATTATTTCAACCCAGGAAACCAAACCAGACTGAAGCGGTCCTGGGCTGGCAGGACTGGCTGAGACTAGCCCACCCAGCCTGTGGTCAGGCACTGCCCCACCCTGGAGACTACAGAATCTGGACAAGGTTCTCAAGGTCACAGTGCCCAAGTTCTCAAGGTCACAGAGCGCCCCTCTCTCCCATATATCTGTGGATGCCTTGTAGCTCCCCTCATGGAAAATAAAGTGTCTGTCTTTGCACAAGAATTGGTCCTGAGACATTCAGGGCTGTCCACTCAGAGATGGAAACCTGAGCAAAAAAGGGGACCTGGCTGGGCCGGTGGCAGCTGGTCTGAGAGATAACCACATGTGCCACACCCCTCTCGCAGGCCCTGGCCATGGCAGGACAGCCTCCACCAGCTTCCACTTCATAAACCTTTGCTTAAACTCTTCTGTGTCCCCCCATGTGTCCGACACACCCGTTTTCCTTCTTCCCAACCTCTTTCCTGCCACTGTGGCAGGAAGATAGGAGGCCCGGGCTCTCTTGTGCATGCCAGGGCCTGAGGTGAGTACGTGTGACATCCCTGCCAGCTTCCAGGGTCTCACTCGGGCTCCCAAAGCCTGGGGAGAGGCAGGTGAAACATGGACAGCTCAAGTCTGGAAGAGTCTGTGAATCCAGATGAGCCCCAAGCTACCAGCCCAACTCTGGCGACCTGAACAATGGCCCATCATTCATCCTGGATCTGTCTCAGTCCTGGGGTAACGCCCCACTCCCAGCCCTCTCCAGGCCTGCTGCAGCTCGGGATTCAAGAAGGGCAGGCCATAGCAAGTGGTACAAGAGGGGCTGCAGGGGCACCCCTTTCCTGCAGAGCCTTGGAAAGGGGCGAGCCACTGGTTCTGCTCAGGCTGTGTGACCCATGGCAAAGGCTGCCTGGAGGAAGTGGAGAGACCTCCCAATGCACTTGAACCACCCACCACTGAGGAGCCCCTGCTGCCTCTTCCACTGCCCAACTGTGGTTCCAGAAGGGCCTCCTCTCAGCCCCTTCCCGGCCACAGACTGAGTCCACCAGAGGTAACGACCTCTACTGCATTTACGTAGTTTATCTTTCCTCCAGGAAGATTTAATAGAGCACTTGACTTTTGCTGATGGGCAGAGCTGCCAGCTCAGCAAGAGCAGAAGGGAGGAGGGACAACCACCAAGGCAGGAATCGAGAAGCGAGGGGTCTTTATACCCAGGCAAGGATATCCAGGAGTTTTCTCTGCAGCAGGTTCCAGGCCTTCCAGTCCTGGGTCTTAAGCCTTCCCCAGTGTCATATCTCTCAATGTTCCATCCCACCCCATCACCTTCTCCTTGTTCTCTCTACACACATACACCATCCCTCACTGCCCCCTCCCAGTGTCTCTCTCCATCCTCACCTTTCTCCTCATCGTACTGTCAGCAGAGGTTCCTGTGCCAGACGCCCAGTGAGGCCAAACAAGTTGAAACATTAAAGTTTGGAGCAAAGAAGGGATTTACTGCAGAGCCATGAAAGGAGATGGGTGCCTCATGCCCTAAAAAGCCCAGAGTGCCCTGAAGGGTCTCAGCAAAGAATTTTTAAAAGATGGATGAGGCGAGAGGGGCAGGGTATGTAATCAGTTCATGCACAAGTCTCTGATTGGCTGATGGTGAGAGAACAGGGTGATGTCACAAAGGTTAACTTTATCAGTCTTTAGGCTCCAGGAGGTCTGGGGCTGTGTGCTCATCGTCATCAAGTAGTTAATATCTTCCGTCTGGTGGGGGGCTCCCACATCTGTAAACTTAAGAAGGGTACATCAAATACTGTTATCTACGTACTTCAGAGAAGAGCTAAAGCAGAGATTAGGGAAGAACGCCTGTCTTGGGAAGGCCCCAGGGTCCAACTCCATTTCAATGCCTTCTCCACCCACCCACACCCAGACCTGTCCTCTCCCCCTTTACAGAAAAGCCCTGCCTCTTACTCTTGTCCCATTTAATCCCCACTCCCCTCTGTCTCACATGGCTGGACCCACAGCAAAGCCCAGCTGCTGCTGGAGTTGATGGGAAAGGAGGATGGCAGCCCCGCCCCCTGTGCCACAGCTGCTGCTGCTACTGCTAAGTCGCTTCAGTCGTGTCCAACTCTGTGCAACCCCACAGACGGCAGCCCACCAGGCTCTGCCATCCCTGGGATTCTCCAGGCAAGAACACTGGAGTGGGTTGCCATTTCCTTTTCCAATGCAGGAAAGTGAAAAGTTAAAGTGAAGTCGCTCAGTCATGTCTCACATTTCACGACCCCATGGACTGCAGCCTACCAGGCTCCTCTGTCCATGGGATTTTCCAGGCAAGAGTATTGGAGTGGGGTGCCACTGACCTTTTCTCAAAACCCAGATTCCCAAGTCCCCTGACCCGTGCCTCCACTCTGACTACTAGAGCAAACTCCCCAGAGAGCTGAAACACCCTCAGCCCTATCTCCTCTGACCAGCCACCTCCCCCATACTCATCTCCCCCAGGAGGCTCAAGCAGCTCACCTCTGCTCTTTCATCTTCATCCTCAACCACCCTATTCCCACCCCACTATCTGCCACCTCCTACTCCTGTCCTTAACTCTCATGCCATCCAATAGGCTGAGAGCTTAGAACCAGAGCAGGGCTTAGGGTGGGGGTGGGGGTTGCTAAAGGCCCCCAGCCTAGAAGTCAGTACCTTGAATTCATGCATTAATGTCTCCTGGCGGCATGCTTTGCTCATGTGATCCAAGAAAGTAGATAAATATAACACTGTTATAATGAAGGTTATAAGTGTCACACAAGGCTGGCAGGAAGGATACAAACAGGAAAGATAAACTTTCCCTCTAGGGAGAATGAGGGCAATGTTACCGAGGTGGTAACAGTTGAGTTAGGTCTTCAAGGATAAGTAGCTTAACAGCAAAAGAGGGGGGAACCTAACTTTTGCTGGGGTTGGGGGGGGGTGTTCTATGTGCTAAGTGCAATGTGAAGCACGTTATATATGTTTAATCCCATTTTACAGATTAGAAAACTGAGGCTCAGAAGGTTAACTTGCCCACATACACCCAGGTAGTAAATGGCAGAGAAACAAGATTCCAAACCTGTGCCCATTCCACTTATTGTGCACTCTCAGACGAGCAGATGGATGAATTTTGGATGAAGCATATAGGTATAAAAAGTACCATGTTTAATGTGGCTAAAAAATGGTACCCAAGGTAGTAGGTGAGAGAGGAAACAAAGGAAAAAGGCAGGACCCAGATCATTAAGAGCCTTGGGTGCTAAGATGAAAATACCAAGGAATGAATACTTCCTGAATGAATGAATGAGTTTGAACTCAGGACCACCGTACAGTCGTGCAAGTTGCGTGATGCACACCTGCACACAGCAACCTGCTTGGACTTCCTCCTGTCGGTAATGGGAAGACAGCAGAGGCTTTTCAGCCAGGGAGTAACTGACCAGATTTGTAGGAAAAGGAAAAAGGATCTGAGGGTTGGGCAGGAATGCGTTGGGAAGAGGAAGCTGTGAAGACTTGGAGTTCAGGCCAGGAAAGGGAATGGGGCTGTCAGGCCTGAGACAGGCTGGGACAGGCGCCTACTTGATCTGGGCCTGGGGCCTGGGTTCTCTCTGAGCTTGAAAGGACTATGTGGGAAAGAGGACTGAGGTGGGCGGGGAGGGCTTCCCTGCAGTGTTAGTCTGCTCAGACTATCATAAGAAAATACCATAGACTGGGTAGTTTGAACAAAAGACATAGATTCTCGCACAGTTCTGGAGCCTGGAGGTGTGAGATCAGGGTTCCAGCATGGTTGGGTTCTGGTGAGGGCTCTCTTCTCAGCTTGCAGACAGCCACCTTCCTGCTGAGTGCACATATAGCCTCAGCGCATTTTCCTCTTCTTATAAGACTCCCAACCCTATCAGATTAGGAGCCCACCCTTTGGCCTCAGTTAATTTCCTCAATTACTTCCTAAGAGTCCTGTCTCCAAACACAGTCACATTGGTGTCAGGGCTTCAACTGTGGGGACATAATTTAATCCATAGCACTCGTCCACTCAGGTCCCTGCCCCAGCCATGTTCCCCGTCTGCATAATCCCCTAGTCCTGGCCAGACTGGGGCTCTGAGCCCCAGCAAAGCAGACCCTCTTCTTCCTAAGTCTGTGACCCTGGAGCCAGCCAGGGGCTCATTTTCGTAACTCCGTTTCCTGGAAGCCGTCTCAGCCTTCACCTCTCCCCAGTTGAGTCTTGCCAGGGAGCAAGTTGAGCTTGGCTTGGAGCAGGCCGAGGATGCAGGGAGACCGCCAGGAGGAGGGAAAACAGAGAGAAAGAGGAGGGGGAGGGAAAGGGAGAAAGACACGCACTCATTCATTCGCTGAATCACCAGATACTGTGCTGAGTGCCTACAGGAACCATGCAGAAATAGAGGACCCCAGGTTGACTAGGAGGTGGGGGGAGGAGAGAGGTCTCCTCCTCCACAGCATTGAGATTGGATGACCCATGAATACCGAGATTGGACGTATACTTTCCCTAGTTCACCCCACTCCTACCTGTGCACAAATGCACACACACCACTTCTCTCTTCTGCATCAAGAAACAGAAGCCTGGTGGTCAGGCAGATCTGGGTGGCAGGTCCCTTCTGCCACTAATTAGCTGCATGATTTAGGGCCAGTCACTTCTCTGGGCATCGATCCTTGGTTTCCTCACTGTAATATCCCCCTCAAGATTGCCAGGAGAAATATCAACAACCTGAGATATGCAGATGATACCACTCTAATGACAGAAAATGAAAAGGAACTAGAGAGTTTCTTGATGAGGGTGAAAGAGGAGAGAAGAAAAGCTGGTTTAAAACTCAACATTCAAAAACCTGAGATCATGACATCCAGTCCCATCACTTCATGGCAAATAGAAGAGGGGAAAGTGGAAACAATGATAGATTTTATCTTCTTGGACTCCAAAATCACTGTGGACAGTGGCTACAGCCATGAAATTAAAAGACACTTGCACCTTGGAAGGAAAGCCATGACAAACTTAGTGTATTAAAAAGCAGAGACATCACTTGCCCACAAAGGTCCATCTGTATAGTCAAAGCTATGGTTTTTCCAGGGAGGTGTAAGGTGTTGGGCCATAAAGAAGGCTGAGCACCAAAAAATTGTTACTTTCAAATGGTAGTGCTGGAGAAGACTCTTGCAAGTCCTTTGGACTGCAAGGAGATTAAACCAGTCAACCCGAAAGGAAATCAATCCTGAATATTCTTTGGAAGGACTGAGGCTGAAGTTGAAGTTCTAATACTTTGGCCACCTGATGTGAAGAGCCAACTCATTGGAAAAGACCTGGATGCTGGGACAGATTGAGGACAGGAAGAGAAGAGGGCGACTGAGGATGAGACGATTAGATGGCATCACCGACTCAATGGACATGAATTTGAGCAAACTCCAGGAGATAGTGAAGGACAGGGGAGCCTGAGTCCATGGGGTTGCAAAGAGTCAGACACGACTTAGAGGCTGAACAACAAAATACCCCACTCACAAAATTAGAGACACACTGGACATGAATACACTTTGTAGCCTGTGAAGTACCAATGTCCTTTATGAGGAGGCTAACACTCCTATCAGCCTCTCATTGAGCACCTAATATGTTCTAAGGACCAGGCTG
Organism: Oryx dammah; assembly: GCF_014754425.2. NCBI lineage: Eukaryota > Metazoa > Chordata > Mammalia > Artiodactyla > Bovidae > Oryx > Oryx dammah. Next base: position 21,656,546 of record NW_024070192.1, read on the forward strand.
CTGGAACAGGAGGTCCAAGAAGAAAGAGACTCACTTGTTCACCATGATCCCCAGTACCTAAAATAGTGCCTGGCATGCATCAGGCCCGCAATATTTGTTAGAAGCTTTGCCATGCATCATCTCATTTAGTCTTGACAGTAATACTTATGAGTACCATTATGGACCCTCTTGATGGATACAGAACTGTGGATTAGGAGATAAAGTCCATCTCCCAGGGTCCAATGTAATAAATTCCCTCCTATGAGGGCTTTCCTTATAGCTCAGTTGGTAAAGAATCTGCCTGCAATGCAGGAGACCCAGGTTCAATTCCTGAGTCAGGAGGATCCACTGGAGAAGGAAATGGCAACCCACTCCAGAATTCTTGCCTGGAGAATCCCCAGGGACAAGAGGAGCCTGGCAGGTTATACCCCATGGGGTCGCAAGAGTCAGACGCAACTGAGTGACTAAACCACCAATATAAGAAGTGGCAGAATGTGATTTAAGCCCAAGCAATTTTGACCCAAACCCGCAGTGATGATGAGAATGATGACATCTGGAGTTTATTGAGCCAGAGGTCATCAAGTCCAATCCCTTGCCTCCACCTACACCAGGTCTCTGCCAAACCCCCTTCTCCTCATTCCACCCTAGTCCCTGTCCCACGCTGCTCAGGATGTTGCAAAAGTCACCTGTCCCTCTTCTGGCCTGAAAGGTGACATATTTCCCTGTAATCATCCTCCCAGAATCTTCCACCAGGACCTCCTTCCTTCCTCTGTACTGATAGCCCTTCCCCTTTCTGGAGCCTGAAGTCTCACCTGCCCCCACTGGAAGATGGTGTGAAAAGAACACTGCCCTGAGTTCTAATCTGTCAGCTACCAGTTCATTTGGGCCTTCAGACAAGCAAGCCATAGACCCATCTAGGCCTTGGTTTCCCATCTACGTAATGTGTGAACTGGAGAAGAGCTGGAAGGCCGCTCCCAGCTCTGGTCTTCTTGGGAAGGGCCTTTCTCAGCCATCAGGCTGGAGCCATCGCCTCTCCTCTCACCCACATCCCCACACACACCCCTCTCCCTTCACCCACATGCCCACATGTACCCCTCACTCCCTACCCACACCCCTCCCCCACCCATACTCCTCTCCCCCCACTCACACACATACTCACACCTCTCTACCCTCAGCCACACACCTCACCCTCCTACCCACACCTCCACATGTACCCCTCTTCCGCCTCAAGCCCACCCTTCTCCAGTCAGGAGATACTGCCCAGCTCTCCCTGAAGCTTCCTGTGTGGTCTTCCCCACCCCCATCTCCCATCGTGGAACTTCCAAATCTACCTACCTCTTGGGAACCTCTGTTCTCTCCCAGCTCCTAGCAGGCCTTCCTTCTACTTTAGGTTGTGCTGACCTCTCTTCCTCTGCCAGTGCCCAGGGTCCCCTACAAAGCCACCATCAGCAGCGAACACAACTGGAGGCTGGCCCTTCCCCAGCCTGCAAGGCCAGCTCCCCTCATTCCAGCCTCAAGAAATTTCCCAAGCAGGGGTTTACAAGGTCTGTTTGCATTTTAAAGGCAACTTCCCCCACCCCACCCCTCAAAAAAAAACTTTCCAAAACTTTTCAGGTCCGTTTACATTTTAATATAAACCCGTCTGGGCCTGTTGCCTGGGATTTAGCACTCAGCCCTAAATTCAAAAATCTCTTTGGGGGAAGCTTTTTGCTTTTACACAGCCCCTCCCTTAGGACTGGGCCCACCCAGGGCTTTTATAAGTGGGGGTGGTCATAGACCCCAGGAGCAGGAGTTCCAGGCTGGCCTGGCCTGACCCTTCACAAGGCTGGCGATCAGGCCAGGGTCACCGAACAGTCACATGTCACTTTGAATGAGAAGCCTTGAACTGAGGCTGAGAAATGAAGTTGGGAAACAGTTCAGCCAAAAGCAATTGGACTTTTTTTTTTAATGTTTTTTTGGGGAAAAAAAACCTCTATTGTCCGACTAACCTTCCATGATGCTGGAAAATTGAATTTGTTTCCTGAGCAGTCTGGTCCAATTTCCCCTGGGTGGGGACAAGGACGGGCTCCCCTCCCTGCTGCTTCAACTTAGAAGCTTCTGGCTCTGCTCAGAGACCAGGACCCAGAAGGAAGACAGGGACCCTGAGCCCTGGTCCTTCCAGACGGCAGCACTCACAACCCGAAACTCGATCTTTCCTGGGGAAGCTTCCACTCCAAGCCCTGGACGCCGGGGAAGCCGTTCCTGGATCTCACTATCTTAGCACCCTGGGTTTTCTGGACTGCTCTCTTGGCCTGTCCTCCACCCACTGCAGCTCTGTGTCCCCAGCTCCCTGCCTCTGTCTCCAGGCTCTCAAGGCAAGTCCATAGAGGTACAGCTATAAAGCACTTGTGCTGCCCGCCAAGCTGGCGGGGGAGCCATCTGTAGCCGGGTAGGGTAGCTGCCAGGCCTGCAATGACGGGAACCCTGGGCCCCAGCCCTTCCCCCTCCCAACCCCCAGAGCAGGAACCTCACCGTCTATCAAGGCCAAGGAGGCCAAAGGTGAGGGGTATGACCTTGGGGCCACTCCAGGAGTCAGGGGACAGACATAGTTGGCCCCTATTTGGCCACCTGCAGCTGAGCCGAGCTTTGGGGGTGGGGATGGAGAAGGGGCTTCCTAAGTTCTAGGACTGACCCCGTATGCCTCAGTGAGAGACTCGTCCTCAGCAGGCCACCACCCCACACCATCCCCTGTGGGTAACAGAAAAGTTCCCAGGCCACTAGCTTGGAGAGGAGAGAGAAGGAAAGGACCGTCTCCCAGCCCCAGGGAGAAGGACCTTCCTCACCTCCCTGTCCCCTCCGCCCATGCCCCCTCTCCCTCCTGGGGAAGGACGCTGAGTGAGTGGACTGCTGGCACAGGCCTCTGGCCACAGCAGACCCATCTGGTTCCAATCAGGAAAGTTGGTTCCCGGATCGTCGAGGGCACACAGGGGAGGGAGACCACAGCCTCATAGCTGTGTACCCTGGCACCCCCCTAAAGTGCAGTCCCACCTCACCTCCCAGGGACCCTCACACACAGCCACTTGAAGACTAGGTGAGGCAGGGATTAGGGGGACTGGGCCTGCCTTTTCTTTTGTCTTTTTTAAAATACTTTTTTAATTTGACTTAGTTGTGGGGCTCAGGTTCAGTAGTAGCTGCACGCAGCCTGTGGGATCTTAGTTCCCTGACCAGGGATCAAAGCTGCGTCCCCCACATTGGAAGGTAGATTCTTAACCACTGGATCACCAGGAAAGTTCCTGGGCCTGCCTTTTCTTACCCAGTAGTCTAACCATACACCCCAAACCTACCATAATTAGGCAACTAGACCACAGAGGAGAGAAGGGAAACTGCAAGAAGGGGTTTGGAGGGAGGAGAAAGGGCTGCAAACACCAAGCAAGGGAGCCCTGGAAACCACCAGGTCCCAGCTGGATCTTATTACAAATGGAGACCAGAGGTCCTGAGAAGGAAGGCCAATAGAACCACTAACTGGACTTGGCTCTAAGCCCTATTCAGGCATTCTGCCCACTGGTCCTCACAGGAACTCTATAGATAGGAATCACCATCCCCATTTGACAGATGGGAAAACTGAGGCTCACAGCAGTAGAATGTCTTACCTGCCCAACCTCCCCAGGTAGATCAGTGACCAAGTCTGTCTGAGCCAGAGTCTGAGTACCAGGCTACCCTCCACAGAGCCAAGGCTGCCTCAGCAGCCCAAGTCCCAGAATCCCATTTTTTCTTCCCTGCTGTCTCCAGGCTTGGACCAGGTAGGAGCTCAGTTCTAGAGAAATCTGTCCTCCCCACCCAAGGCCTGCTCTGGTTTCTGGACCCTTAACCACCCAGCTCCAACCTTTGTCTCCAAGCCCAGGATGAAAGAATAAAGCAACCTCCCTGGTCATGGCTTGGTGCCAGAGTTCTCATACTGGCTCTGGATGACCCTGGCACCTGGGCCTCAACTTCCCCATCAACAAAATGGACCAAGTTATTTGAAACTGGTTTGGACAGTGATACTGATTCCCCAGCCTCCATTCCTGTCATCCTGAACAAACCGTGAGGCTTCCCCCTTGGCTTGGGTGGTCTTTAGATGGTTCTGACCCCAATTTCAGAATTTAGAGCCAGCAAGGGGGCCGAGACAATGAGGGGACCCAGCCAGTCATGGAAGCTGCTAATCTCCATCTCTCCCTGAGGGGACTTCACTGCTGCCTCCACTGAAAGCAATTTGTCATGCCCTGAATTAAGTGATTCCAACAAGGGTTTAATTTCAGTTTAATGGCTCTGTTTTTATGTGTAATTAAATACCACTGCATGGCAAAAATATGTTGTTTGCACTTTGGAGACTGTGTAAGGGTCCAGGAAGCCAATCCCACTGGGTTTCCACTCCCCGGCTCCACCGGCCCCTCCCCTCGCCTAGCTGGAACAGTCCAGGTCGTGGAGAAGGGGGTTGGGGGCCTGGAGAAGGGAGGGGGATGGTGAGGGGAGAGGTGGTCCTGGTGGCGCCTGCTCACTCTATTAGAGTATGTTTCTAATTATCTACAACACCCCCACTTCTACTCCCTGACTTCAAGCCTCCCCAGCCTCTGAGACCTCAGACAAAAGGGGGACAGGATACTCCACAATGAGCATCTAATTAGACACCACAGTGGCTGGTATGATGGCTGCTTCCCCGTGCATGAATATATGTGTGTGTGTGTGTGTGTGTGTGTGTGTGTGTGTGTGTGTGTGTGTGCGCATGCGCGCGCGCGTGTGTGTGCCCACGTGCCTAGAAGTCTGCTCCATTGCCCCTCCTCCACTCATTGTTCCCTCACCCCCTTGAACATGCTTTCTTCCCATTGACCCTCTCCCCCAACTCACAAAGCACCCCCTTTCCTCCACCCTTCCCTAGAACAACGCAGTATCCCAGCTACCAGGCTGCCTCAGCTCCATCCAACCACATCATCTTGACTTTCTCTTCCGAGGTCAGAGGCCATATTGCCATAGGGGTCTGGAATGCAGAGGGAGTTTCTCTGGCCAGGAATGTTTCAGGGTCATTTGCCACACAGCCATAACCACCCCCGCCCCGCCGCCCAGGAAGGGGGGCCCCTGAGCTGGAGCCCCAAGTCCTGCATGCTTCATAACATTCCTGGAGTAACTTGAAGGTGGAATCTGGCCCAGAGGGCAAAGGAGTTGGGACAAGCAGCGTTTTCCTGGAAGGAGTTGAAGGAATGGCCATGTCTGAAACCTCAGAACCCTGATAAGAGAAAAGGCCAGGGGTCTTGGCCAGCTTTCCAGAGACTCCCCCACCTGAATCCAATACCGGAGTCAACCCACTTTTCCATTTTTTTTTTGTTCTTTATTGCCACCTTGCCTTCCTGGCAATGGAAAACCCAGCCCCCAACCTACAGCCAGACGTCGGGTCTTGATTTCCACTAAGGAGCCAGGAGTGAAGTGAAAGTCACTCAGTCATGTCTCTTAGAGACCCCATGGACTGCCAGGAGCCTGCCAGGCTCCTCGGTACGTGGAATTCTCCAGGCAAGAATACTGGAGTGTGTTGCCAGGCCCTTCTCCAGGAGATCTTCCCCACCCTGGGATCAAACCCAGGTCTCTGGCATCGTGGGTGGATTCTTTACTGTCTGAGCCACTAGGGAAACTCAAGGAGCTAGGAAATGGAAACCAAATGCCTGATACCAATTCGCATCAATGGGCTCATGGTCCTCCACCCCTCTGCTCCAGACCACAGTGCCGGGAATGACATTTCTTAGGGAGGCAGGACAGAGAACTCAAGGACTTTGAAGTTATTCTAGGTATGGTGGCCCCACTGTGGTCCTCAGCACTCCCTCCCTTCCCACCTCTGCCAGGATGTTGATGCTCCTGTGGCAACTAGACTGAGCATTCAAGGGGATTTACAGGTCACGGTGAGGGGGCTCTCTGGAGCCCACTTCTCCCCACTGTCACTGCCCAAGGCAGTTCACTTCCTCTGGCCTGGTAGTGGTCGAGGGTGTTCACATTGACACTCAGTTGCTTTTATTTCCTTCTTTTTTGACAAGTGGCACCTGGCTCCCAGATCGTGGGGGCAGGAACTGGGGTTGGGGGTGAGGAATCTGCTGCGAGCTGTGGGATTCCTGCTCCCAAAGTACACATCCTCTGTTCTCTGGAGCTAGACAGCAGCCCCCGCCCCCACCCCACCACCACAAGCCCTGCATCGATGACAACTAACGAGTGGGGGAGGGAAGTACACACATACACTGTGAATTTCACTCTGTCTCTTGGCATCACACACATTCATACTGAGACTCATAGAGCCTGCATAGACACACCACCCAAGTGTGCACCACGTCTATACACACGGTGCCTGGATACACATATCCTGTAAAAGCCTACGCTCTCACTCACACTTCGGGTATCACTTTGCCATATGCACACACACACACATTATAAATACACTTATATCACAAAGGTACATCCCAGGCCACATGTGCAGCCACCCCCCAAGCAGACCCAGCACTTTCATTGGAAGCCCATGAAAGGAAAAGGACCTCTTACCTCCCACTCCAAGGACACAAGGGTAGAGCACTGGGAAGAGGCATTGCAGACAAGGGGGAATTTAAAGAGATGCCTTAGGGAAAGAGATACTCTCCCTCCATTTGGCTTAGGGACATAAAATTTCACTGTCAGCCCACACTCGCCTCCTCCCCCTGTATGCCTGGACCTCGGCCCCAGAAGCAGGGGCCAGGCCCCAGAAGCTCTATGAAGGGCAGCCCCCTGGATGAAGGAGCTTTTCTCTGTTCTTTATCTCCTGCGGCAGGCAGCAGCTTGCGGTGCCTCGGGAAAACTAGATGGCTGTGGGATGCGGCCACCGAGGCAGAGCCAGAGAGATGAGGATCGCAGCCCCAGCCTCAAGATTCAGACAGCACAGGTCCCAGTGCATCAGGGCCAGTGAAACTGAGAAGCCTGGGAGCACCTCAAGAGATCAAATCCATGTACACACACACACTCCACAGAAGTGAGGGGTGAGAAGCACTGGGAGATGACCAGGAATCCAGTGGTGCCACGTGGACACACATTCTAGGGCTGGCACTGAGAGCCCACAGTCTGGTGAGCCCAGGACAGTGAGATTAAAGATAACCAACCTCACTCCCAAACCCCCAGAAGCAAACCTCAGTGCAGCCCCCAGTCAAGAATCCAGGCAGTCGGAGCTGTGGAATGAATTGGAGAGCTTATCCCCTTTCCCCAGCTTCAGGGCAGTCCCTCCCCCAACTAAACTGATAAATCAAATCCAGACACAAACCCGATCTGCCTGATGCCCTAGAAAATGCCCCCGCTTCACTCACCAACTGATCTCAGAAATAGCTTTGGCCCAGCAAGGCTGTCCCTGCTCGCTCCCTCCCTTCTGAAGCCATTACTGACCCACCAGGAGTCTGTACGCAGACAGCACAGACTTGGGGACAGAGCGGCCTCCCAGGAAGAGGATGCAGGGACGAGGAGGGCGAACTAGCTGACCCCTTGCAATCCTTTTACCATCTAAGACAGCTCTCCCATCCCTAGTAATTCCCTGTCTTTTAGTTGTAAATAAATCAACCAAACACCATCGTCTAGGGTTTTTTTGGTTTTGTTCTGTTTTGTTAAAAAAAAAAAAGACAAGACATCATGGCCAACTGGTAGGTTCCTAAATCTCTGTCCATCCAGTTGAGCCAGAAAATGCCCAGGGGTAGGGAAATATAGGGGAGGAAAATCCGGGGAAGGAGACATGGGGAGGAAGGCAGAGCCACAGACAGTGAGCCACTGAAGGGTGGCGCCATCCTGTGACTTCCTGTCTGTGACCACAAACGGAGGAGGAAGGAGCACCCCAGATAAGTCCCTCACCTCCCAGCATGCTGATCCCTTTCTCCATCAGGCACATACATTCTTTCCTCCTACTCTGATTGCTCAGAGATGGGCCCCACCTCCCCAGCCCTCTGCAGGGCTTCCTCTAACCTCTTCCCTTCCCCAGAGCAGGGTCTCTGTTGCCAGGCAATCAAGCCAAGGTGGGCTTGCCCCTGCAGGTCGTTCCCCCTGGAAGGACCTGGGGAGGAGTAAAGGGGAGCCTGGCAGGTTTCAGTTTGGGGATTGGGTCTCAGGGGGTCTCCTGCTACCCCTCACCTTCCCTATGTAGGGACTAGACCTTCTGTCTAGACTGAGGGGAGGGACAATGGTCAAGGTGCACGTCTATTTTCCTCCCCGAATATGGAACTGGGACTCCACCTTCTGACTAGACTGAGGAGAGGGACAATGGTCAAGGTACGTGTTTACTTTCCTCCCCTGATTATGGAACTGGACTTCTCTTCTCCCACAGATCTGGGCTCACCTTACAGGAGGTGGCCCCACATATCTACATCAGAGGGAGCCAAGATGAGTCCCCAGGGCTGCAAACTAGAGCTGGCATGTAGTATGTGGTCAAGAAGTGTTTATAGATGGCTGAAGGGCTGAAGGGCTGAAGGGCTGAATGGATGAATGAATCCAGGGTCAATTTGGAAACATACCAGGGCTCTCTTGGGCTATCTAAGCCCATAGAGGACACCCCTAGGCTTCGGCTCACCCCAAGCGCACACCCAGGCTCATCAACACACACGCACACACACATACACAAAACACACCCCAAGGGAAACTTCTGGGCCAGAGGCAAAGCCAGGACTCAGACCTAGGCTCCAGGTCAGCTCTGCAGCCTCCAGGGGAGGGGGCAGCAGGGGGCACTGAGCCCCCTGCCTGCTAACAGGCTCACTCTCGGAAGCTGTCAGCCAACTGGTGGCAGTCCAGCTCCCCCTTCGGCTCCAGGCCCCCCGGAAGCTTCACTCCCGTCTTCCGGTCCACACACCAGCACTTGCCGCGCTGCCCGTCCAGGGCCGGGTGGCACTGCCAAGACAAGAGTGTGAGAGGTCAGGTTCCCAGGCAGCCACCCCCGATCCCAGCCCAGCCCCTAGATCAGACAGTGGTTCCCAACTGGTCTCTGAGGGTGGAGGCTCTCTTGGGCATGAGTCCTCTGAGCTCACTGGAGTGGAGCAAAGGTGGCAAAGAAGGAAAGGCCCAAAGAGTCTGGCAAGGCAGAGCCCTGAGGAAGTTCTGTAGACACCCTGGAGGGGTGACGGGATCCACAGAGCTGAAAGTACAGCTGGATGTGAAAGGCTAGGGCCCAGTTTGAAGTTTTTAGTTTGGGTTCTGATTGTGCTTTAGCTTGGGTTCTGACTGTGTTGAGGCTTCAAGAATAGGATTATGGTTAAGACTGTGATTATCCACATTGAAGTTAGGGTAGCATTAGGATAAGAGTTGCGGTCAAATTGGGAATTATGACTGCAGTTTGAGTGGGGTGAGGCTGACAGCCCAGGTCAGAAATGGAATTGGGACAGAGATAGAGGTCAAGGTCAGAACAAATAAAGCAGCTGGGCTAAACTTTGGGTCGGGCTTAGATGGGGGAGGAGAGAGGGTAGGGGTAAAGGGGTATTTCAGAGTCAGGATTAGAGTTGAAATGAAGGTTGTCTCAAGGGTTATAACTGGCCAGATGATAAAGGATCAAATGTCAGAATTTTTAGTGAATAAAAATGGGAAGGAAACACACAGAACTATATAACACACAGAGTGAGCCTTAATGTAAACTATGGACTCTGGTTAATAACTAATAATCAATTTTAGTTCCCTGGCGATCCAGTGGTTAGGACTTGGCACGTTCACTGCCAGGGGTCTAGATTCAATCCTAGGTCAGCAAACTAAGATCTCAGAAGCCATGTGGCTTGGCCAAAAAGAAAGGAAAAAGAAAAATTGAGACAAGGATAAAATTGGTATTGGGACAAAGGCTGGAGAAAGGTTTGGCACTGATTTGGGGCAGGGGACCTTTCTGGTTCTCCACCATTGCACCCCACCTCATAACCTCCTCATGCCATCCTGGGGTATGCAGACTCAGGGGCATCCTTTCCCCTCCTAGCTAGGCCTCTTCTGGCCCAGTGGCGGTCCACTTTGTGGATTCGCCTGTAGAGCATGAAGTGGGGGAACGTGTGTGCCCATGCCCACGAGGGCTGGAGGAGATCCAGGCCTCATCCAGCACGAGGCCACCCACTGCCCTGCCCAGATACGCCACCATCCCAGGTGAGCCCGACTCTGACAGGCCAGAGATGGAGCTGGAGCAGGTCCGCCTCACTGACCATCCCAGCTTTCTGGGGGCTTGTCAGAGGAACACATGTTCCAAGGGTGTGAGGAGGCCTAGAGGTTTCTACATCCCTGTCTCCTCTCCTGCCCTCTCCTTCCTCTGCTCCACCTGAAGTGCCCATTCCCAGGTCTGCCTTCCCCCCAGCTTGGCTGACCCCTAGGTCCTTTGCTGACTCAGCTCGAGGAAAGAGGCAGCTTGAGTTTTCTCCACAACTCCTCAAGACCTAGCCCCTCCATTCCCAGATGATACCTCAGATATCCAGGGACAAAGAAAAACTACTCATAGGAATGAAGGTGGAGAGGGGGAGGGGTTGGGAGGCAGAGGCTGATGGGTGCTAGCTCTGCCTCACAAATGGTGGCCACAGAGGCCATGAAAATAGCCCCCGATGGGGGAGGCAGGATGATTGGCCTGCCTTTAACTTGCCCTGTGACTCCGGGCTGCCCTCTGCCCCTCTCTGGGCCTCAGTCTACTCATCTGAGGGGGGAATAGGTAAAAAGAACTGAGATTCTGAGTCTGAGGGTGGGGGTGGTTTGGAGAGGGTCTAAGGGGTGAGCTTGGGGCTGGGGAGCTTCCCCCTTCCTGAGACTGCCATCCCAGACATCCCAGAGCTGAGGCCAGGCCGAGCCGGCAGAGACGGAGACGCACCTGCTTGGGGTGGAAGTTGCCATTGCGGTCGCAGTTGGGGATGGGAATGATGTAAAGGTCTTCGTGGGTGCGGCTCTGCGAGGCGGCCAGCCGCTCCAGCGCCCGGTGCAGCTCACTCTGGCAGGAGCCCTGGGGCTGGAGGAGGGGAAGATGAAACTGTTTAGCAGGAGCAGAAGAGGCAGGGGGACCAGGGCTAGGGTCAGATCAGGACTGCAGGCTCTGAAAGGAGGGTTCAGGCCTAGTGGCCGAGCAGGCCTCCAGTGAGATGAAAGGAGGGGCTCGGGTTCAGGGGACCCTGGTGGGCAGGACAGAGGGACATTTAGGAGAGGATCTCGAGCCAAAAACTTCTAAAAAGGAGGGGTGTGACATGAAGGGACCTAGTCGGGAAAGGAAATCTATGGAGAAGGACAGGAAGGGGATGATGTCTAAACAAGAAGGAAGGATGAAATCATATAATTAACAACTTGTAAGACCCAGGCACGGATCCATCAGAACCACCCATCAGAAAGGACATTAGCCAGACCCTGGATCAAGGTCCCAAGGCTCCCTACTATGGCCAGCCTGAACTCTCGAGTTACTGAGAAGCTCTGGGGTGAGGAATCCAGGGGAAGAGCCAAGCAACATCAGGGGGCTTGGGGCAACTGCTATTCATCAACCAGTGTGGAAGTGTCTCAGTATTTAACAGTAACTTCAGCTGTCCCCAACGTCTAGGACTGCTGAGCCGGAAAGGAATTTCAACAGGAGTGAGGGCTTTTTTCCTGAGTTCTGATGATGCACACAAGGTGCACACAGCAGACAGCCAAAGAATGCTCGCTGAGTGGACACTGTCGGGATCTGGTGGTGGCGGTGGTGACAGTGGTGGTGTGTGCCTGTACACGTGCGCATTTGATCAGTGGTCCTCACCACAGGCCGGACTTCCTCTCGGGGCGCCCCGATGACCTTCATCTTGCCCCCACTGGTGCTCCGGTCTCGAATTTTGGCCAAGTGCTTCTGCAGGCACTTGCGGTCGTGGGCGCTGCAGGGGCTGAAGCTGTTGTTGGGGTGGTCACCCTCGTCCTTGTCTGCAGTCAGGCCAAGACAGGGAGAGGTCAGTGTTTATAAAGGGCAAGACAGCAGACTTCCCATCTGCATTCTCCTCCTTGGGGAGTCTCCAGCCTGGTGCTGGAAGAACCAGGGGAGGAGCAGGGGGTCTGGGGGTAGGAAGAAATGAAAGCAGCACCCCGGTTTCCTCCCTGCTCCCCTGGATCTTCTCGGGAGAATATTCCTCTTTGGAGTCCTTGATTTTTCCTTCACTCCACCCAGTCCAGTCCTCAGATGAGTCACCAGCTACTGCCGCCCAAACAGCAGGAGGGTCCCCTGGGCCTTGCAGGGAGGTCTGAGGCAGGCCAAGGGCCCCACATTCATGTCCCCTTCCATTCAGCTCTCCTTACCATCCCCCTTCTCCGTCTGCTCTTTCTTCCTGTCTCCTTTCCTGCTCCTTTCAGCGTCTGGCTGAGCCAGCCAGGGGATCCCAGGGCTGTCAGTTCTGCTGACCCTCTTCCAAATGGCCAGAATCAAAGTTTCCATGAGTGATGAGAAACGTGGCCCCAAAGCTCTCTCCATTGGCTGGAGAGGAGAAGTGGGAGTGGGTGTGTGTGCTTGCATGTGAAAAGTGTGTTGTGTGTGTGTGTGTGTGGAAGAGACACTGTGTGGCCCCCAGGACCAAAAGAACACCCTTGCACATTCCTGCAGCTCCCCACCCCACCACTCCAAAGTCTCCCATCCTTAGATTTCAGACCTCATCCAAAGTGCATATCTGCTGCCCAGAGCCAGGGTACTGAGGATCGTGAGATGGAGGTGGGCTGGACCACCACCCTCTCCTTGGGATCTCTTAAAGGCTCTATCTGAACTCAAGAAAAAAACCCACCCAGAAGTCCCAGAACTGTAACCTCTGCTACTCCATCCTGGCAGCCAAAACCAGAACGCAGAGCTGAGCTGGAGGAAGAGGTCTCAAGATCTCTCTGCACATCAGAGCCACCTCTGAAACGCTCAGGCTTGGCAGCTTGCTGCCGGCCCGAGTGCAAAGCCCCTGCCAGCATTCCAGATGTTGGCAGCCGGACAGAAGGTTACATCTGGTTTGCGTCAGGATTTTTTTTTTTCCTGAGGAGTTAGCAGGTTCCTCCATGCATGGCAGCAGTCCCAGAGCTGCCTTGGGGTCAAATTGTATTTTTCTGCTGAGCCAAAGTTAGTTCGGGGGGGTAGGGGTTAGTTCTCTTCTTATTCTCCTAGTTCTGGGGCTGTGGGGGTGAAGCACATAGATAAAGAGAAGCCAGACAAGGAGGAATCTAGACCCCCAAAAAGTCTGTGTCAAGATTCCACACCAAAGGTTATTTATAAAGTTGAGTCACTAAGGATGGGAAAAGGTTTTGTCACGGGTGCAGGGCTGGCTTAGAGAAAAGAACCAGAGGGAAGGAATAAATGGAGCAGAGAGATATAATCCTTCCTTCTACGTATTTAACATCTCAAGAAGGACAGTCTGTTGGGGACTTCTGTCCCAAAAGATGACAACAAGTTTCCAAAGGTCAACCAAGGAGAAACCTTGAAGACAAGACCAACACAGACTTCCCAGCCGGTGTGGGCAGCGGAAGAAGGGGCTGGTCAATTTCAGAAGACCAGGATTGTGCAAAGGGGCCCATAAGAAGTCAGACTCCAAGCCCTCAGGCAGGAGCCAGAGAGAAGGTCTGAGTTCCAGGCTCCTCCCTGAAGACCCTCCCAAAGAACTTTCTGGCCAAGAAGGCCCAGGCTGGCCAGTGACCCCCCCACACACACCACTCTCATCTTGCACAAAGCCACAAGACTTGTGGGTGGACTCAGCTTTGCGGGGGTTTAGGCTGGAGCTGACGATTAGAAAGAAAGGAAATAGAAGACTGGAAAAAATTGAAGCCAAATCTTGGAACCACAGGGGCTAAGCTGAGCTGGGAACAAAGGGGCCACTGCTCTACCTGGAAAGGCTGGAAGAATCCCAGGGGTCATTTGCCACAACCCACAAGTACCTCGATGGCCCCCTTTGACCTAGAGATGTTTTGCTGTCTTTCCTTTGAGTTTGCTTTCTTTTCATGACCATAAAAGAAAGCACAGTTGTGCACAGTGACACTTGTGCCTCTTGATAAGTGGCCAGATGTTCTTTAGGTTTCCTAGGAAGAGTTTTTCTAATGCAGGGGGCTGCCTCAGGAGGTAGAGAGCTCCCTGACCTGGAGGTGGGGCGAGTCAGGGTGGCAGCGGCCTCAAGGACACGAAAAGATGTGCAGTAGAGGTCTGACTTCTTTCCAACATTGTGTTCCCATGAGTCGAAGTTCACAGACACTCAGGGGATTATTAAAGGATATTTGGAATGTTTATCCCCTAACTTAAGAAGCACCATTAAGGAGGACAACTGGGTCCGCTCACTGAACGCTGGGGCTGCGTGGGGCATAGGGTGAGCCTGGAACATAGCTCTTGTTTTGTGTTGGCAGGCCCCCATCACATGGCAGGGAGGGGGATGTTGTCTGGGGAAAGCTGAGCAGGCTGCCTGCCTGGCCTCCCCCTCCTTGGTTCCCCACTGGCGAGCACACTTAGCCGTTTAGAGTAGAACCCAGCAGATGGGGAGAGTGGCTCCATACTGCTTCTCGCAGGGACATGGGTACACAGTATGTCCCTATCTGCCAGCACAGAGGCCGGGATTCAAGGATCACAAACATACACAAACAATCACGTGTCCAGACGCACACTGGTCCACACATGCACACCCACATGCACCCTGGCGCCCTGACCCTGCCCTGGGCAGAGCACACTGACTATCCTGGCAGTTGACTTTCCACTTAATCTGTAACTTTTCATTGTCCAGCCTTGTTTCACTGGCAGACTGAGTCCCCACCCCAGGATCCACCCCAGGCACTAGGTTTGGGAGGGCAAAGTTCGTAGCCTTGAGTCTCTAAAAAAAAAAAAGTTCATCTTCCCATCTCTACAACCTGCTAAATGCTTGCTACTTACTTCCCTGCTCACCCAGAAGGTCAACCACATCGTGCTGCTCACCTAGGTGGTGCTTCTGGAAAAACTAGGATCCTGGTGGGTTTCCCTCTGAGCAGGAGCCAGAGTCAGACCTTCCCCCTCACTTCCCCAGCAAAGGTCAGACTCCCTACATCTGAAAGGTCTGTTTGGGAGGTGGGGCTTCCCAGGTAGGCCGGGTCACCTCATCCGGCCCTGCTGGAGTAGGCCTATGATGTCCCATCACAGGGTAAACGTGGTCTCTGCTCCAGCCACAGAGGAAGGGCAGGCACCCAGAGAAAGAAGAGGCTCCACAGCTTTGGCACCAGTGGCTACAAAGTTCATGGTCAAAGCTAGACGATTTCCTCTTTCTTGCTGCCCAATTTCATCCCCATGATTTCTCCTCCACTCCAGCCCACACCCAGCTGAAAATGCCTAGGGTGAGGCTCTGAGGTAGGTGGGCCCAGCCACCTAGACATGAGCTGGAGGGTCACCCACCTGCCCTGCAAGAAAGGCCTGGACTCTCACTGGAGAAGCCAAGATCCCCCTGCCAGGTACCAGGCCTTTCTCTGAGGTCTGGTTCAAGTGGGGGAACCCTCACCCTTGTGCCGTGGCTGCTGGCCTCAAAGTGTCAGAGAAGGACAGCTAGCCCCACCACCCTACCCCCTCCACTCCTCTGCATGTCCCTCAGCTTTGCTCACTTGCCCCATTGTCCCTTAAACCCCTAGCATCATGGGAGAAGCTAAGCTTCAACTTAAATCCATTTGGTTTCCTGTTCATCACCAAACTCTCATTGCTCCAACGTTGAGCTCTTACTCCATGCCAGATGCCCCCAGCCTACAAGGTGGGTCCTGTTGTCCTCCCTTTTTACACATGAGGAAATGAAGCAGAATGGCTGGAGGAAGGAGAAGAACATATCTCTGCAGCTCCTATGTCTTTAAATGGAAAGGCTCCTGATACCCAAAGCACCAATAATTCTGACTTTGCCAAAACTGAAGAAAAAATGTTAAGCAGCCATGCTCCTCCTTCCCCCCTCCCCTAAGGCACAGAATTTCTGGGAAGGCCCTGTTCCCATGACGTGACTGGATTCCCAGTATTGAAGTAGGGGGGACAATATTTGCTGTGTCGACTAAAAATTAACCTAGCCTGCATGTTCCCTAACGCTGTCCCAGAGGGACCCGGGGCACAGCTTCAGATCACCCCAGTCCAAACGCTGATCTTCCCACCATCCACTCCCCTAGATTCCACAAGTCAAGGGTCAGTACTCTGAATCAGGATTGTGAATTTCTGAGGCAGGTGTCCCCACTCCGCCCTCACCTCTAGCGGCCTGGCTCAAAAAGCTGGGACAGGGCGTCATGGCACAGGATGGAGGCAGGGGAGCATGGAGAGGGATGTGGGGAGACCTGCCCCCCTGAGCAAAGAGTCAGCCTCCGGACCACAGCAGACCAAGGGAGGAGGCTGCCCTCCTCCAGTCACCTGCTGAAGCTCAGCCCCAAGAGGAACAAGCAGGAAGAGAAGTTCAACTGATACCTCTGCCAAAACCCAGGCAGGAAAGTCAAAGCCTTGGGACATAACAGGAACAGTGGCCTATTGACAGTGGAAGGCTCAGGAGGACAGCAGGGAGAGGGACCAAGCTCTGGCCTCCAGATCTCACCAGACACCCTGCAGGGCTGCCACACAACCCTAGGGGGCGCCTTTCACATGGTGTGGTATGGCCTGGGCTGGGGCAGGGGTACTTCTGGGATGACTGGGAGGTAAGAGGTCAAGGACACAGCTTACTGAGTGGGGACCTAATGTCCCCAGGGTCCCCTCACCTTCTCTTTCCCTCTCCTGATTTCTGCCTGCCTGCCCTGAAAGGATGGAGGCCAAGGCAAGGGAAGGAGGAGAGGGGATGAGAGACCTGGGCCCTATAATCTAAAGAGGACCTAAAGCTGCTTGTCAAGGCTGGTGGACATGATGTCCACAGGGCACTCACAAACTGTTCATGCCCTGCCTCCCCAGATCTCGTAGGGGAACAGTTTTCTGCACTACGGGATGGGCTGTTCCTACCTAGCAAGGAAAGAAGGGGCTGAGGGCTCTTCTCTTCTGCCTCAGGTTCAAGTTGGTGAGAGAGGAGGAGCTCACCAGCCACCCTAATCTGCGGCCAGACACCCGCTGGTGGGTGGAGGATGAAGATACAAAGGGAAAGTGGACCTGTTGTACCCAGGGAGCCCAAGAGTTCAGCCCTCACTCCCAGTCTGGTCTGGCACCAGAACCCCTCCTCCCCACTGGTACTGGCATCTGTACCCCAGGATCAGCAACTTACACCCCAAGACTCCCCCCCCCACGGCTTCCCAGATGTGCTGGGTGCCAGGCTGGCATTTCTCCTAGAATGTTTTCTGCTGACCTATCTCTAGCTGCCCAGGAGCAGGAAGGGCAGAGAGGCCCGAGGCCCAGACCCCTGGGGTCCACCTCCTTCCTGTTTTCCCTGCATCCTGCTCTCCTCTGGCTAACAAGCTGCAGAGTATTGAGGAAGTGGAGCGGCCTGGGACCCAGGCAGGAAGCTTGGGGCCGCAGTCCCAGCATCCGGACTGCAACAATGGAAGCTTCAAGCACCAGGAAAAGAGACAGACACTGACAGAGGCACCGGGAGAGCAAAACAGAGTCAGAGAGGGAACAAGAAACAGAGGCGGAGGGTGAGAAAGGCAGACAGAGGTTCCAAAAGTAACAGAGAAAGAGAGAGAAACAGTGACAGAGACAAGGGAAAGGGCAACAGAAAGAGACTGAGATGAAAGTGAGCAAAGCAGAGCAACAAAAACAGGAAAAGGAATAAGATAAGGAGAAAGAAGCTGATAACGGACAGGAGATAGTGATGAAAGGAGAATTTGAGAATGTTAGTGAAACTAGAGGTTGAGAGACACAGCAGGAAAGAACAAAAGAATAAGAGGAAGAAGGAGACTGAGAAAGGTTATTAGAAGAAACTGAAAGCCTCGCGGAGATACAGAAAAAGAGAAAGTGTAAGAATGAGGGCCTTCTAAACCTCTCTGGAGAGGGCCTTCAAACCTCTCTCTCTCTCTATCTCTCTCTCCCCAACCCCCACCCCGAGCTTCCATCCCTGCTCCCTGTCCCGTTAGGTTTCTGCAGCTCTGGGCTGGGAACCAAGACTTGCTTCTCTTCTGCCACCTCAGATGGCACCTGCCAGGAACAAGGAGCAGGGTGCCTGTGTACTAGAGCAGGAGGAGATCCCTGTCTTCCCAATACCTCTCAAAAAGCTAGGTGAGCTGGCCTGGGACTTTGGGGAAGGGCCACTCTGATGCCCCCTCACCACCAAAACCTCTCTAATCTGTATGTCCCACTCCATCCCACGTCAATGTCAAAAGTCCCTGGGTTCTCAGACTCCTGGAGCTTCAGCTGAGTCCAGAGTGAGGGAAGGTCATTGGATCAGGAACAGAAAGTCTCCAGGCCACCGTCCCCATCCCCCAGGTATCTGGCCCCTCACTTGCAGGCTGCTGGACCAGGTCACTTAACTTTCCACCCTTACAGTAGCAGCCAGGACTACCATTGAGACTCTCTTCCCAAATAGGTACCCTTCAGATGGAGGAATGGGACAGAATCCTCCGTGATGGTGGCAACAGGCTGCCAGGGACTTGATAGCAGTTTCCTTGGCTGACCCTGTCCCATGCCAGTCGGGCCCTGCCACGTACCTGTCTTCTGCTTAACTCACAGAGGATTTTCAAGAGCCTTCCGAGCCAACCCGAATGGGAAAGGGGGCTTCTGGGAGGGCAGGACCCCAGGAAGGGCATGCAAGGGCAGGGGCACCTTACCAGAGGGCTGCAGGCTTTCCTGGATGGCCTCGATCTCTGCCAGCTCCATGCACACGCCTTGTCCGTGCACCAGCGTGTGCAGGGGCTTCTCCACGCCCCGGGGCGGGTAGCAGCGCAGGCCGGAGCCGCAGCGTGGGGTGTACACCCCACAGGGCATCCCCTTGCCCAGGGCGCAAGTGGCGCAACAGCCGCAGCCCGGCTCTCGCACCAGCTCCTCGCAGCCCACGGGGGGGCGGCAGCGCGCCAGCTTCTCCTCGGAGCAGGGCGGGCAGTGGATGGCTTCGTCGCCCAGGCTCGGCCCGGGCCCGGCGGCCAGCAGCAGCGCGGCCACGAGGCAGAGGGACAGCATGACCGGACGGGGACGGGGCGCGGGCTGGCAGCGGGGGACACACAGGGGCAGCGCCCGGCGCGCCTGGAGGACCCGACCCGGAGGACGCGGGGACACGCGGTGGCCCCCGCTGGCGGACAAGGACGGAGCCGAGGAAGTTAGCAAGCTGGCCGGAGGGGAGAGAGCCTGGCCGCCGAGGCGCTGCGCCGCATCCTCGGCCCGGCCCAGGCGGCGGGCGGTGGGGGGGCAGGGGGCTGAGCTGCTGCCCGGGACCGGCTCCCCCGGACTTTATACGGGCCCCTGGCCACACCCCCAGCGCCGTCCCAGTGGTGGGGGAGGGGCAGGGGAGAGGGAGACGGAGAGGCTGCTGTTAGGGGGAGGGGGCGCTGTCCTAAGTCTCCGCCGCAGCTACAACATCTGAAAGTCCTTTTCTGCCGCAGGAGGAAGCGGCGCAGTTTGGAAGCCACGGCAGGGGCCGAGAGCGCTTCCGAACTGGGGCCCCGGGGGGCAGCGAAGGCGCTGCTCCTCGGTTCCCCCACCCCCGATCTTGGAGGATTCTCCCCCGGACCCCTTAGATGGCCAGCGGTCTCCCACGCTGAGAGCGGGGCGACCTCCTGGCCCCAACTCCCGAGTCCGAGATTCAGTCTCCCTGGCCGGAGAGAGTCCTTTCCACCCCACTCCAGGGCTTCGAGTCTCAGCCGCTGGAGAACTGGTCTGGGGAGGAGGGGAAAGGGGGCCCAGAAGGGTCTGATGGCCCTAAGAAGTTAATAGGCTCTTTCCTCCTCATTTGCCTCTTCCAACCTGCTTCCGCTCCCAGCCTCCCCGGGGGCTCATTGGAGACCCTGTCCCCTCTGGCTTACCCAGGATGAAATCAACAGAACTCCCACCCAGAGAGGGAGGTTCCCAGACGCTTGCTCCTTCCTGGATGTTTGCTTCTACTGCCCAGACCCATCCCCAAAGGGAAATTGGCCGAGGAGATTGCCACTCTCAAAGGCAAATTGTGCATTACACAACTCCAGGGGGCACCATTTCTCTTGTAATCATTGTAGACTTGTATAGATGTTGTGACTGTCTTCCAGCAGATGGCACTCAATGGTTTTGAGAACAGGGGTGCCTTTTCTAATTCACCCAACGGTGCTATTTGGGCTAGTGTCAGGGTTGGCTAGGGCCTCTGTGAGATCCTGTTGGTGCCTGTACACTCCTTGCCTCAATCCTGCAGGGGTTAGGAGCGGTTCTAGAGTAGCAGTTGGAGCAGGGACTCCTCTCCTAGATGGTCTCTCAGGTCCTCCTTCCCCACCCTCCCCCAAAGTTTCTGCTATCTTGGACCTGATTTCAGGGTAAGGGCTCCTGTCCAGGCATAATTGGTGACCCGCTGTGGATTTTTCTGGCTTGGCCTAGAAAGCTGGAGGGTAGCCAAGCTGAAGTACAGATCAGAGACCCTCTTCCTGCTTCCTCCCCCAGGACAGAGGTCCTTCAGTCTCACGGGGATTGGGCCATCTTCTACCTTCTGCAAGTGCAGACTGTCCAGGTGAGAGAGGGAGGCAGAGGGGCTAGAAGCTGGCCCCCCGCAGGGACAGAACCAAAAGTTGCAAACTGACGGCACCTACTGGCAGGACTGCAGAAGGACTGGAGAGTCACGGCTAGGAACGCGATTTCGGGATGCTCCATAGACATCTCTGCCCCAACTGTCTTGGCCCAAAGAGGGCCAGGCTCCTCCAGTCCCTGGGGGAAGCCCAGCCTATCCCCGATTCCCCCCAGCTCTCCCAACTCCTTCATCATCATGGGACCCAGTTCTGTCACCAACTCACTGTATGAACTTGGACACCACCCCTTAGAGCTCAAACGTCCCTAACTAGAGTGGAGGTAGGTCATCTCCACCTAGCCTACCTCTTAAAACTCTTGTGAGAATAAACTGGGACCAGGAAGAATAGTTCTGATTGCAACACTGGACTTGTCTCCTGGATAGCAAACCTGGGAGGGATAAAGGTGCTAGGACAGAAGGAAGCAGGGCAGAAGAGGCTGAACTGAAGCTAAGAAAAGAGCCAGGGGATGAAGCATGAGTGCAGGTGAGTGTCGGAAATCTGGACAGTTTTCCAGGTGAGACATGTCCACACCTCTACCCCCAGCAGCTCCCCCAACCCCGAGTCCATCCTCAGCCTTACCCCCATCGCCATCTGAGATAATTCCTAGGAAGCAGGAAAACAGATATGAGAGCTCTTCCAAGCACCTCCCCATCATGCATGCAACCCACCTTTACTGAACACCTACTGTGTGCAGGCTTTGTGCTAATACAGGGTATCCAGACACGGCTGAGACCACTGTCCACCCTCAGGGAGCTCACTGCCTAGTGAGAGGAGACAGCCATATGAATAAAATAAGTGCAAGTGCCCTGGGAGTGTCTATATGGGGCATGGTGGGGACCCAGATGTACAAATGGTCAGTTCTACATCCAGGGCAAGGAAAGACTTCATGGAGGAAGTGACTCTTGAACCAATGGTCTTCCATCCATGCTAGAGGGATAAACACAGGTATTAGCATCAGGGGGACTTTCCAGGTGGCGCTAGTGGTAAAGAATCCACCTACCAATGCAGGAGACACAGATTTGATCCTTGGGTCGGTAAGATCCCAAGGAGGAGAAAATGGCAACCTACACCACTATTCTTGCCTGGAAAAATCCTATGGACAGAGGAGCCTGGTGGGCTACAGCCCACGGGGTCTCAGGGTCAGACACAACTGAGCACACACACATTAGCATCAGGCTGACCTGGATTCTATCCCAGTTTTGTCACCAGTTAACTGAAACAAGATACTCTGAGTTTCACAGTCCTTACCCAGAAAGAAGGGTAGGGAGGGAAGAGATTGAAAGAGTGGCCTTTGCAGTGCCCAGCACACATATGCTCCTAACCTTCCCTGCTAGAAACTAACTTCTCCACCTGGCTGGACATGCCCGGGTGGCAGGAACTGGGTCTCCTCCCCCAGATTAGAAGTTCCCAGAGGACTGGCTTGGGTGTCCCCTTCCCCTCTAGCCTGCTGGTATCTGGGAGAGGCTGTATGTAAAAGGCATGGGATTTGGAGTTACCAGACCTGGGTTTGAGTTGCAGCACAGCCAACAAAGAGCTTTGTTATACTTGAAACTAGCATAACATTGTAAATTAACTATACTTCAATTAAAAAAAAATAGTTTTGTGACCTTGGATATACACTTAATGTCTTGAAGGGTTATTTTCATCCTCTGTTAAAAAAAAAAAAGGGGGAGAGAGATAATAGTTGGGCTTCCCCACAGTATTGTTGTTGTTGTTTAATCATTAAGTCATGTCTGACTCTTTGCAATCCCGTGGACTGTAGCCTGCCAGGCTCTTCTGTCCATGGGATTTCTCAGGCAAAAATACTGGAATGGCTTACCATTTCCTTCTCTAGGAAATCTTACTGACCCAGGGATGGAAACTACATCTCCTGAATGGGCAGGAGGATTCTTTATCGCTGAGCCACCCCAAAGCAAGGTTGCAAGAAAAAGTGAGATCATGGACAAGAAAGGGCTTTGAGGAATGGAAAGCAGATGCTGTGTGTGGGTTTCCCCCACCTCACTGCTGCCTCTGAGGACTGGGAGCCCCCCAGAGACAGAAACCCGGTTCTCCTTCCCTGCAGTCTTTCCCAGCCCAGAGCTCTACCAGAAAAAAAGAAAACTCCTCTTCCCTCAGCATCCCTGTCCGTCCCTCACCTCCTGGGAGCTGGGGAGTGGGGCCAGGAAGAGACTCCTAATGGACAGATGGAAAGCCTCACTCTCTTCAGCCCCTTCCATCCCACCCCTTCACCAGCCTGTTGCTTAGAAAGAATCTCACTGTATAGCTCATTGGTCTAGGGGTGTGATTCTCACTTAGGGTACAAGAGGTCCCAGGGTCAAATCCAGGATGAGCCCCCCCCTTCTTGCACTTCCCTGGTGGCTCAAATGGTAAAGAATCTGCCTGCAATATGGGAGACCCAAGTTCTATCCCTGGGTCAGGAAGATCCCCTGGAGAAGGGAATAGCAACCCACTCCAGTATTCTTGCCTGAAGAATTCCATGGACGGAGGAGCCTGGTGGGCTACAGTCTATGGGGTCAAAAAGAGTCGGACATGGCTGAGCAACTAACACTTTCACAACTCCCTTGTTAGCTCAGTTTCAAATTTCTACTGTATGGCTCCAGCTAGGCTTCTTAGAGAATCAGTAAGAAAGAGAGATCTGTTCCCAGGGGAAAGAAACAGTCCTGCCCTCAGGGAACACCCACTCTGATGGCTTGCCCTTGGGAGCAGCTTATAGGAGTAGGGTAGAATATACATCTATATATATATATATATATATATATATATATATGCACATACACATCATATATATATATATACACACACACACATACACACATCCTATATATAGGATGGAATATACATAAAAATGAAAGTTAACATTTAATGAGCATAGACCATATGCTGGACATGTTCTAAGTGCCTTACTATGTCCCTTTCACAACAACCTCATGAAGTAGTCCCTATCATTATTCCTTTTTAAAATGGGGAAAGTGAAGTACAGAGAGGCATGTGACTTACTCAAGGTCACACAGCAAGTAAGTGGAAGATCAGAGTCATGAACCCAAGCAATCTGGCTCCAGAGTCTGTATGATTAATCCCTATGCTTTACAGCCTTCCAAAACAGCTGTCAGAGGCATTCTAAGCAAATTCCAAGGGCAAAAGGCTATGGTACAGAGTGCAAGCTAGGTGCACGGGATCAGAGCAGAGGTGGCATTGCCAGTTTCCATGGGAAGGAGACTGACCCATAACTTTGGCCTCCTAGCCCCTCCCTGGCTGCCCCAGACTGTCCACTGTGCACACACCGAATAGGGAGCTCAGTCTCCCTCCATATTGGCTGATGTCCAGGTCCCAGATGCAACATCCTCTGAGGTCACCCTAGGTGTGGGCGGAGCAATGGCGCCCAAGTACAGCTGCCTCCTTGACTACCAGGGCCCCACACTTGGACAGACCAGATCAGGAGAGAAGGATCTCCAAAAAGACATTACAGTGAAGAGGGAGGTCTGGTCCAGAGGACAGAGCCTGGGTTCTTCCCACAGGACGTTCGGCTACAGAAGTGAAGACCCAGGCAGGGAGCGGGAGGGGAAAGGAGAACCCATGTGGCCCTGGGCTGCCCAGGATCTGGTTTCATGTCTCCAGTTCATCCACCTCTACCACCTGCCAGCTCTGTGGCACTTCCCCTTCCTTAGCTTCAGTTTTACCATCTGTAAATTAGGGGAGGGGGAGGGGGGTGGGAGGGGGGTTCATGTTTGGGAACGCATGTACACCTGTGGTGGATTCATGTCAATCTATGCCAAAACCAATACAGAATTGTAAAGTAAAAATTAAAAATAAATAAATAAATTTTAAAAAAAAAAAGTAAATTAGGGGAGGGAAACTCATGGAATTGTGAAGCCCTTTCCAAACTGGAGCCATCTAGGAATCTAGAACCTCTGGAGTGCTTTTACGTGGTCCTAGGCCCAAAGCTGGAATGGCTTCCAACCTCCAAACAGAGTACACACTGTTTCCAGGCCAACTGGCACCAGCAGAGTCTCTCATGGCTCAAAGAAGCCTGCCCAGCAGAGGAGCCGAGTGAATGATGTTGGGCTTTAAGAGAGCTCTGTCACCACCCTGAAAGGTGAGGAGGCTCACCCAAGGGCACACAACTAGGAAGTAATCCAGCCAAGACTTAAGCCAGATATCATGACTGCCTGCTGCAGACTTACCCCCCTGCGCCATGTTGCTTCTGCTGCCAGAACATCTCTGGTAAGCCATGGGCTCAGGACTCAAGGGAGGCAGAGATGGGGGGAGAAAAAGCAGGTGCTACCCAGGAGAATCTAGCAGAGGACACTTGCAGAAGTAGAGACACAGAAGAGACTCTGGGCAGAGAGAGACAGCTGCTAGGTGGGGAAATCATTTCTCCCTGCCTGTCCTAACACCTACTAAGTCAAAGAGCAAGGTGTCTGCTTGCCAGGTGCCTCTTGTCCTGATGGCTTAGAGGCCCAGAATTGGAGCAGACCCCAAGTCCTTCCCCCACACTCCCTGGAAGACCTCCAAGCCCTGCCTCCTACCCCCCTGGCCTCAGAGAACAGAGTGCTACCTACCCCTTCAGTTCAGTTCAGTTCAGTCACTCAGTCGCGTCCGACTCTTTGCAACCCCATGAATCGCAGCACGCCTGGCCTCCCTATCCATCACCAACTCCCGGAGTTCACTCAGACTCACGTCCATTGAGTCGGTGATGCCATCCAGCCATCTCATCCTCTGTCATCCCCTTCTCCTCCTGCCCCCAATCCCTCCCAGCATCAGAGTCTTTTCCAATGAGTCAACTCTTCGCATGAGGTGGCCAAAGTACTGGAGCTTCAGCTTTAACATCATTCCTTCCAAAGAAATCCCAGGGCTGATCTCCTTCAGAATGGACTGGTTGGATCTCCTTGCAGTCCAAGGGACTCTCAAGAGTCTTCTCCAACACCTACCCCTTAGAAAATCCCAAAGAGATATACCAAAGCACCAAGGAACCCAGAGAGATGACCCCAAAAGGGCTCTAGGATTAGAGACCTCAGATAAGAGTCCTCAGATTCAGTAAAATCCTGGAGAGAGTGTTCCAGAGAGACTCCCCAGCACGCCCATTCCTGCCAGCACCGAGAATTCACAAATACCCGAGTCATGCCTTCTGCTGAGTCCCCTACCTCTCCCTGGCCCTGAGCCAGGATCTGTGGCCCCTCACATCAGGCTTGATGTGTCATTCTTTCTCTCCTCCCCACCCCTGCCCTCTTCATCCCAGCCTTCCTCTTCTCCCCACCAGTAGAGAATCCTGGCCCGAGGAGCTTCCCAAACTGACATCCCAACACCACTGGGAAACAGTGGGGAAGACCCCCCTAGGAAAAATGAGTGGATTGCAAGAGAGGAAAGAGAGTAACTATGGCCTCCATTTTTTCATCTGCAAAATAGGGATGATAACCACCAGCCTCATAGGATTGCTATGAGAAGCTGTGCAGAGTGTTGCTTCTCATTATACCTCATTTAATAAATACGTATGGAAAACATAATGGGATACTACACATCCACCAGATTTGGTAACAATTTTAAATACAATACCTGAATGTGGAGTAAGGGGACTCTTAAACAAAGTTGGCAAGAAAACAAATTTGTACAACCATATGAAGCAGCCAACAGTCCCACCCCAAGAATATACCCAATAGAAATGTCTGGACACTTCCCTCATGGTACAATAGATAAGAATCCACCTGCCAGTGCAGGTGTTCGATCCCTGGTCTAGAGAGATCCCACATGCTGTGCAGCAACTAAGCCCAGAGGCTGCAACTACTAAGCCTGTGCTCTAGAGCCTGGGAGTCACAACTGCTGACCCTGCACGCTGCAACCTCTGAAGCCCATGCACCTGGAGCCCGTGCTCCGGAACAACAGAAGCCACCACACTGGGAAGCCCACACATGGCAATTAGGGAACAGACCCCACTCGCTGCAACTAGAGAAAGCCTGTGCCCATCAGTGAAGATCCAGCACAGCTGAAAGTAAATAAATAATTAAAATTTAAAAAGAAATGTCTATGTGTGTGTTTTTGTGTGTTCCAAAACACATATGTAAGAGTATTCACAGTGGTATTATTCAGCCAAACATTGGAATCAATAGTAAAATAGGTAAGCCTACAGTTGAATCGGAGAAGGCAATGGCACCCCACTCCAGTACTCTTGCCTGGAAAATCCCATGGACGGAGGAGCGTGGCAGGCTGGAGTCCATGGGGTCGCTAGGAGTCGGACACGACTGAGGGACGTCACTTTCACTTTTCACTTTCATGCGTTGGAGAAGGAAATGGCAACCCACTCCAGTGTTCTTGCCTGGAGAATCCCAGGGATGGCAGAGCCTGGTGGGCTACCGTGTATGGGGTCGCACAGAGTCGGACACGACTGAAGCACCTTAGCAGCAGCAACAGTTGAATAAACTATCACTACACCCAACAACAAACATAGATCAACATAGAATCACATATTGAACAGATTACTACAATATGAATTCTATTATTCAAAAGCAGGCAAAACGAATCTATGGTTTTAGAAATCAGGATAGAGGTTACTTTTGGGGAGAAGGGTGGGAATAATCACTGGAAAGGGTCTTATGGGGTACAGGTAATGTTTACTATTTAGCCACATAGTGTATTAACTAGGTGAATTCATTAAACTAAACATTTCTTATTTCTGCACTTTTCTGTATGTATGTTACGCTTTAATTTTTTTAAGAAAAAAAATTTTTGTTTATTTTTTTAAAGAGCAACAGGCTCTCAAATCAGCCTGCCTGAACTCAATTCCTGGCAGTAGATTTAGAATAAGTTAGCTCACCTCTCTGTGCCTAAGTGTCCTCATGTTTCATCGTGAGTGACTATTAGAGAGGGTGGCTATAGTGATTAAATGAATAAATCTGTGTAACATGCTCACAGTGATGTCTGCTCCTTGTTACGCACCCCTTGAGTATTAGTTATTAGCCATAATCAGCCCAGTGCGTGAGATGAAGAGCCTGAAGCCAAAAATGCCTACACTGAATTCTGGATTTGCCATTTACTAGCCCTGTGACATCCTCCTTCTTATCCTTAAATGCCCTCTGTTGTAAAAGAGGAACAGTGCCAGCCCAGCTTGACAGAGCTGTGCGAGAACCTACAGAAACTACCCATGGGAAGCACTCAGCACAGTGCCCCACAGATTCACATCAGCCATGACGACTGTTGAGCACCATGGTAATCCTATAAACCCATTTTATAGATGGGGCCCCAGGTAGTCAAAAGGTTAGCTTAAGGTCACATGCAATTAAATGTGATTTAAACCCATTTGGGGGATGACAGAGTTCCAACTGGCACCCCCACCACATTTCCCATCCACATAACCACCGTCCTCTTCTCTCCTGAGCCTGTATTCCTCCCACTCTCGGCCCTCCCCATTCCCAGAGGCTCGATATTTGGAGCCAGGAATCCTCAAGATCTGTGCAGTCTGTTCCTCACCCCCACCCAGTCATGATGATCTAAAGCACAGCAGAAGCTGGGCCGGAAACCAGGGGAAAACCAGACAGCCCGTAATGGAGAAGAGCTTTGCCCTCAGGTTGAGGCACACAGGCTGTAAAGCAGAGAGCTCCTATAGTCAAAACCAGGGATTCAAATCCCAGCCGTGCCCTGATTAACCGTGCATTTTGGGTTTGTCTCTTCACCATGGCCGTCCTCAGTTTCCACATCTGTAAATTGGGTACACCAGTCCCTACTTCACTCTGTAAGACTAACCAGAGGATCAAACAAGGCTATCTGTGTAAGTGAAAGGACATATTTCCCAGAGAACAGGCTACAACTAGTGACTTCATGCTCTGTCAAATCACATCAACACTGCTCTTCTACTCAGGCTCCCTTCACCAGCAACCAGGAAAACATGTATGGATGGGGGAGAGAGGGAAGAACTCCCTCCCAAAGAGATGAGATGACCAGGAGCCCAAAGAGATGAGATGACCAGGGAAACAGATGGATGGGGTAGAAGTGCACAGGCCCACACCCCAGCCTGCTCCTTCCTTTCACGCTCCCACCTCAATGCCTCTTGCAATTCTGACACCTATTCTGATGTGTGGGTTTTCCAGCACCATCAGGCAATTCCCCAATACTAGCTGGATGCCCTACAATTTAACTCAATTCTGACTGGCTACCTGGAGACATATCAGAGCCCCAGGTTAAAGACTCAGTCCTACAAGACTGCCACCCCTCACCTTCAGATGCCAACTGCAAGTTCAGGTTGTCACATGGAGTTCTCACTGATCAGCTCCAGCTATATATAAGAGATTCCAATGATCCCTTCCTTGGGTTTAATTGGTTTGCTAGGACAGCTCACAGAACTCAAACATTTTCCTTACTAGAAAAAAAGAAAGTGAAGGTATTAGTCGTTCAGTCATGTCTGACTCTGCCACCCCATGCAATGTAGCCCACCAGGTTCCTCTGTCCATGGGCTTCTCCAGGCAAGAATACTGGAGTGGGTTGCCATTCCTTTCTCCAGGGTATCTTCCCAACCCAAGGATCCAACCCAGGTCTCTGCATTGCAGGCAGAATCTTTACCACCTGAGCCACCAGGCAAGTTCCTTATCTTCTAGAATACCCATTTATTATAAAAGGATATAACTCAGGAACAGTCAGATGGAAGAGAAACATAGGGTAAGATTTGGGGAAAGGTGATGGAGCTTCCACTACCTCTCCCAGCAGCTCCACGTGTTCACTGATCCACGAGCTCACCAAACACCATCTCTTTGGGTTTTTATGGAGGCTTCATTACATGGACACAGTTGATTAAATCACTGGCCATTGGTGATTGAACTCAATCGCTGGCCCTTCTCTCCTCCCTGGAAGTCAGCCAGAAGTTCTAACCCTCTCGTAACTTTCTACTCCCATCAGGGCTCCTGACTGCACTCTGCTGCCGTTCCCTACAAAAGCCCCTTACTCCAAATACACACACTGCCCTTCAGTGGCTCACCTTTGCCCCTCCTGCCTCTCCTTTCATATATAGGGTGGAATTAGACCTCATGGTCCCCTGGCTGCCAGTGGTTTCCAGAACCTCAGGGATACCTTGGCCATGAAGGCTCCCAAGACCACCTGGATATCTAGGAACTGGGACTGCTGGGTTCCCAGGAACCCTGGGGACACTGGGCCTTCATGGCTGTCCAAGTTTGCCAGGCCCACATGGGCTTGTGTGGAGTTCAGGAACCAGTAAGGACCCTCTGGGCAAGAGTTCCCTTCAGGCCAGACAAGCCAGCCAAGTCCTCAATCTCTCTGTCCCATGCCCTCCTGCAACCTCCCTCAGCACCCTTCTAAACTTCCTTCTGGGGCCTGCTCAGGAGCTTTTTAGCCATCCTTTTTCTAGTTGTCCTATTGCCACAACTAGAATGTGAGTTACTGGACATCAACAACTAGGCCTTTCTCTCCTCCTCTTCCCTCTGTTTTTTCTTTCTCTTCCACCCTCCTTCTCTTTAGCAACCCATATCCATCCTTTCCCTACACTCTTTCCCACAACAAATGCTATTCACATGGAAGACACTGTGTCCCATGCACCCTGTCTGTGGTCTTAGACCAGCACATAATAGATGCTCAGGAATATCTACTGTTGGTTCACTGATCCTTTGTCCCACCTCTGCTGATGTCGCTCTCCCCTTGGGGGTCTTCCCCAGGACTGGGGAGCTCATCATATCCAGTGTCCTACACTACTTCCCAGTTGTAGTTGTTTAGTTGCTAAATTGTGTCTAGCTCTTTGCAACCCCACGGGCTGCAGCACACCAGACTCCCCTGTCCTTCACTATCTCCCAGAGTTTGCTCAAAGTCATGCCCACTGAGTCAATGATGCTATCTAACCATCTCATCCTCTGCCGCCCTCTTCTCCTTTTGCCTTCAATCTTTCTTAGCATCAGGGTCTTTTCCAGTGAGTTGGCTCTTCACATCAGATGGCCAAAGGATTGGAGCTTCAGCATTGTTCTTTCCAATGAATATTCAGGATTGATTTCCTTTAGAATTGACTGGTTTGATATCCCTGCCGTCCAAGGGACTCTCAAGAGTCTTCTCCAGCACCACCATTTGAAGGTATCAGTTCTTCAGTGCTCAACCTTCTTTACGGCCCAACTCTCACATCCACACATGACTAGTGGAAAAACCATAGCTTTGACTATACAAACTTTGTTCTCAAGGCAAGAATGGTGGTTTAGTCGCTAAGTTGTGTCCAACTCTTGCAACCCCATGGACTGTAGCCCATCAAGCTCTGTCCACAGGGTTTTCCAGGCAAGAATATCAGAGTGGGTTGGCATTTCCTTCTCCAGGAGATCTTCCTGACCCAGTGATTGAACCCGGGTCTTCTGCACTGCAGGCAGTTTATCAACTGAGCTACCAGGGAAGCCCAAGGCAAGAAGATTGGAGTGGTTTGCCATTCCCTCCTCCAGTGGAGCACATTTTATCAGGACTTTCCCCTATGGGTGGCCTTGCACAGCACGCCTCATAGTTTCATTGAGTTACTCAAGCCCCTTTGCCATGACAAGACTGTGATCCATAAAGCAGCCCCTTTTTAGTGCAGGGCCAAAAAGGAGAGGGAAGTTCCATGGATGTCCTTGGTTTGTCCCATAGGCTTGGAGGGGCCTCCTGGAGTCCCAGGCCCATCTGGAAATGTCATCTATGGATTTTCCTGAGAGGACAGGACAGAGAACCCCTCCTTCATAGCTACTGTCTCCTCTTTCTCTTCTTCCTCCTTTTCCTCCCTGAAGCAACGTTCTCAGTTCGGCCTCTCAGATCTCACCATCCACTGTTAAAGACTAATGGGTTTTGAGGAGGCAGTGTGTGTAGCCGAACATCAATAGTCTGGGAATTGTGTGACCTTGGACATGTCACTTCATATATATCAGTGAAGTCTGTGCGAGTATCTTTCTTTTCTCTAAATAAATGATTCCAGATGCTTCCTTCCATCTGTCTTCTCGTATTTGTTTGCCCCAAATTTAAGTTATTTGCAATGCCCTGCCACCCCCCTCATTCTTTCATCAGTTCCACCTCAGTGTGCTCTGGAATCAGTGGCTGAACTTGTCATCCCTCCTCCCCACTGCCTCCAGTACCCCCATCATCATCCCCCAGCACACACCTTTCTGCATCCATGTAGCCCTGGAAAAGAAGTAGCAGGGTGTCCACAGAGACACCCTGGGACTGCCCTATCTCTGCTTCCAGAGGACAGACTGAACCTGATTCCCACTTCTCTGCTGAGCACACATGAGGCACCACACTTATCTGCACCCCCACCTCACCCCATCCTTAGAAGTGATCTGGAGTGGGGAGGGGGGTGGGAGGGGGGGTTCATGTTTGGGAACGCATGTACACCTGTGGTGGATTCATGTCAATCTATGCCAAAACCAATACAGAATTGTAAAGTAAAAATTAAAAATAAACAAATAAATTTAAAAAAAAAAAAAAAAAAAAAAAAAAAGAAGTGATCTGGAAAGAACATAATATCTGACAGCAGGAGAGGTGGAAGCGGGGAGTTTGTGCACGCGGTTGCTAGGGCTGCTGACTCTTTATCCAGTTTCCAGTTAGGAGCAGGATTCATCTGCCCTGGTGGAGAATTCCTTCTCCTCCCCCCTTTCACCTCATGACAGTGCAGCCTTACTCAGGAAATTCTCTTCTGAGGCTCTTGCAGCTGATCCCTTCTGTCCCTCTGGGTTTTCTTTCCTGCAGCCCCCTCACTGGATCCTTGAGTCCAAAGCACAGATGCTCCAGGACAGTCCCAGTGTCCTTAAGGCCACCTCAGCTAGTATCAGCAATGGGTGCTGAGTTTTCCACTGAATTCCCAGAGGATGGAGCCAACTGTTGGAACAGTGGGCCTTAGCTTCCAGTGCTAGGAAAGACTGAAGGCAGGAGGAGAAGGGGACGACAGAGGATGAGATGGTTAGATGGCATCACCAACTTGATGGACCTGAGCAAGCTCCGGGAGTGGGTGGTGGACATGGAAGCCTGGACAGGGAAGCCTGGCGTGCTGCAGTCCGTGGGGTCGCAGAGTCAGACACGACTGAGCAACTGAACTGAACTGAACTGAGCTTCCAGTGGAGGGTGCAAGCAGAGGCATTTCCCTGCACATTAATGTTTGATTTTGAGCAGCCATCCTTCCTGCGGAGTCCCGCCCTCCTGTACCAGGGGTTTTGCCGCTGAGTATGTTGCCCCCAAGTGGACAATGATAGTACTGCCAGTAGCATTCACGGAGAGCCTCCTTGGGAATCATGGGCCCAGACAAGGTTGTGAGGGTTCCAAGGCACAGGCAACCCCTGACTCTAGAAGGGCTTGTGGTGCAGGATCTTCCCGACCCAGGGACTGAACCCAAGTCTCTTACGTCTCTTGCATTGCCAGGCAGGTTCTTTACCACTAGCGCCACCTGGGAAGCCCCTGAAGAGGGAGACCTGCAGGCAAACACCCCGCAGGCAGTGCTGTGTGAGAGAGAGAAATGCAGTCGGACGCCAAGAAAACAGAGAGGACCCAGAGTGGTTAGGAAGATCTTCAGGGGAGGAGACGCTGGATCTGAATCTTGAAAGATAAGTAGAAATTCACAACCTTGAGAAAATCACCTAACCCTCCAAGCCTCAGTTTTTTCAGTTTAAAATGTTGTTGTAAAGATCAGGGGGAAAATTATGTAAAGTGCTTATTATGGTGTCTGGTACATAACTGGCACTCAGAAATTTACATATATATGATTTATTTTGAGGAACAGACTCCAATTATGGGGGCTGACTAGTCTGCAATCTGCAGCAGGCTGGAGACTATGGCAGGATTTCTATGTTATAGTCCTGAGACAGAATTCTTTCTGGGAAATCTCAGTTTTCTGCTTTTCAGGCCTTCAACCAATCAGATGAGGCCCACTGACATTAGAGAGGGTCCGGGTGTTGGTGATGGACAGGGAGGCCTGGAGTGCTGCGATTCATGGGGTCGCAAAGAATCGGACACAACTGAGTGACTGAACTGAACTGAACTGAACTGAATCTTTTTACTTAAAATAAACTGATTATAAATGATGCTAATTACATCTACAGCAAGGAGATCAAACCAGTCAGTCCTACAGGAAATCAACCCTGAATTTTCGTTGGAAGGGCTGACGCTGAAGCTGAAACTCCAATAATTTGGCCACCTGATACGAAGAGCCGACTCACTAGAAGAGACCTTGATGCTGGGAAAGATTGGGGGCAGGAGGAGAAGGGGATGACAGAGGATGAATTGGTTGGATGGCATCACCGACTCAATGGACATGAGTTTGGGCAAGCTCAGGGAGATAGTGAAGAACAGAGAAACCTGGAGTGCTGCAATCCCTACGGTCACAAAGAGTCAGACACAACTTAGCAACTGAACAACATCTACAAAATACCTTCACAGCAATATCTAGACTAGAGTTCAACCAAACAACCAGACACCAGAATCTCACCAAGCTGACACAGAAAATTAACTGCTACAGACATTCCAAGCAGAAGCTATGCCAGACAGGAGCTATATTACCTTTCTCCACTTGATTAGACTTTTTGAAAAATCACTCTGTTAAACTAGTAAAATGTCAGTGTTACATGGGACTAGGTTTAGACCTGATAAATAATTTATAGCACGATTTATAGAAATGTAAACTTCTAGGTAAAATCATCGTAATACCTTAAAGTTAGAAGTGATCTTGTAGCCCTTTGAGTCTAACTCTCACCCTGGAGAGATCCCTCCTGCAATAATACCTGGAAAATGGTCATCTAGACTCTTCTTAAATATTCCAGTGGTGGGAGAAGTCCCTCTCTCTTAAGACTGTCCATTCTTGGACAGCTCTAATTGGAAACTTTCTTTACATGGTACTTTCTTACATCAGTATGTCTTATTAATTGTTCCTTTTGACCCATCCAAGGGCTTCCCAGGTGGTGCTAGTGGTTAAGAACCCACCTGCCAATGCAGGAGAAATAAGAAATGTGGGTTCCATCCCTGGATCGGGAAGATCCCCTGGAGGAGGGTAAGGCAACCCACTCCAGTATTCTTGCCTGGAGAATCCCATGGACAGAGGAGCCTGCCGGGCTACAATCCACAGAGTCGCAAAGAGTTGGACACAACTGAAGCGACTTAGAACAACCTATCAAAACTAAACGTATCCTGGATTTTTCCCAACCTCAAATAGAACACTTCCTTACACTTGCCCTAAATGTTTACCTATCAGGTCAAAACTTCTTATACATTCACAGGGCTCCAAACAGCTTGATTCCAAAAGCCCATGGAGGTTTTCTCCTGTTGGAGCCTCTGGTTCCTCTAGTTTTGTTTTTTGTTTGTTTGTTTGTTTGTTTAAAAAAGACTAATATCCAGCTCCAACTGAGAGCCTTCTCTGTACTTTGTAAAATGCCTGCCTTCTGCCTGTGTCGATTCCTTCATGATCAAGAGGGAAGAGAGAGAAACAAGGAAGCAGTACTTAGCTGTAGGGCTTTGGAAAAGACCATGATTTTCTTCAATTCTCCTAACAAAAGGGTATAGTTTTCTGTTCTCTTTAGGTGAATAACTTGCTCTTAACTCCACTCCATCCCTTTCAAACTTGCCTAGTCTCTCAGATCATCTGTGCATTGGGCCCTGCAGACCTAACCCTGTGGAGGACTCAGAAGGGGTAGTCAGGTTAAAGTCAGATAGATTAATGTCAGAAGACACTTCAGAGGGACTCCTCTAGTGGGACTTATATTCTCACACAAACATGCAGAGTCAGGTATGCCTCACCTTCAGTGAAGTGGAGAAAAGGGATGAGAGTAAGAAGGGTGTAGAACATGGATGAAAACACTTGGAAAATCACATAGCAAAAAGTAATGAAACAGAGAATTGCCCAGACCTACAATTACTGAGGGAAATTGTTTAAATTCTCCTAATTTAAGCTAACTTTACACATTAAAAAATAATAGGTTCATAACTTAAAAATTTTCAAATAGGATAGAAGGGAAAATATGACAAGTTTTCTCTGCCTCCATATATTTACAATTCCTTTAGATGTTTTCAAAGCATGAACATTTACCCAAATGTGATTATGCCCTACATACTATTCTTCACCTCACTTTTTAAAATTTAACAATATATCTTCATGATATTTCTATGTCAGTACACCTAAATCAACTTCATTCTATATGAAAGAAATACTGCCCTTTCAAGGGGGGTGTCCAGCTGGAGGGTGGAACCCCTCCTTCTGCTTCTGAGCAGAGAGACAGGAAATGGACATCTAGCAGAAATGCTCATGAAAGGATCTCATCCATATATGAAAATATACTCCAAAGGTCTTGAAAGAGCCTCAGTTTTATAAGTTGGCCTGAGAAGAGTCCCTGGAGACACCCTGGAAAAGGGAAATTTTGAATTGGTTTTGCAAGCATTAACTACAAATTGGCACTTGCCATGGATGCTTGCCATCTACCTCTACAGGATTAAATCAAGTGCTGCTGCAACTGCTGACCTTCGACACTCCCTGAAAGGAATCCAGGGTGGACAGCAGAAATGAGACACTCTGTACTGGGAGGTGGGGAGTTGGGGGGAAGCTTGCAGAACAGGTCTTCAGACAGCTTCAGGAGTGAATCTATGAGCCCAATTCTTGTATCCCTTCATACTTAGAAAAGCACTAAAATCCTTCATGGTGATGTCTATTCCTCGTGACTAGCAGAAAGCTTCATGAGACTAGCAGAAAACTTTTGGTAAAATATGTGGTTGATTGCATTTATTTCCCCTTCACCAAAATCACATATTTAACTATCCCTCCCCCTCTGCCTCTTTGGAGCAGTTTCTCAGAGCTATCTGAGGTGTTGCCACCCAGGCTGCAGTCCTCATTTTGCCCCAAATAAAATTTAACTCGCAACTCTTATGTTGTGCATTTTTTTTAAGTCAACAGAAGAGTGGACTTGGGACTTGGGACTTGGCCGGGATAAGGGAGGAAGATCTTGACAAGGAGTAGAGGTAATATCTGCTAATGTGTTTTGAGCACTACTATTTGCCAAGGATCGCACTAAGTGCTTTGCATGTATTATCTCACCCTCTGTGAAGGTACTCTCATTATCCTTATTTTATTTTATTTTTTTTTTGTGGACCATTCTTTTAAAGTCCACATAAAATTTTGTTACAATACTGCTTCTGTTTTATGTTTTGGTTTTTTTGGCTGTGAGGTATGTGAGATCTTATCTTCCTGAACAGGGATCGAACCCACACCCCCTGCATTGGAAGGGGAAGTCTTAACCACTGGACCACCAGGGACATCCCACATCATCTCTATTTTAGATGAAGAAATGGAAGTACAGTGAGCCTGAGTGACTCGCCCAAGGTCATACATCCAACAAATCAGCAGTCTGACTCAGGTACTCAACTTCACCCCTATAGGTCAGGGTAGAGATGGGAATAAGGTCAGAGTATGTAGTTTGGGCCCCTGCAGAGTTGGGGGAAGATGGGAGTTGGGAAGGATCATGAGAATGATAGCAGCCCCCTCTCTCCTTGGAACTGACTCTCAATCCCTTCCTGCCTCCCAGGACTATAGGCTGTCAGGCCCCCAGAACTCCCTGTTTGTGGACAATGCCTGCCAGGACCCTCATCCAGACTTCCTTCCTCCCCTTCTCCCCACTCAAGTCCTGCACGATCCTCTGTGAGAGTCTCTGGAAGGGAGGAGGGGCTAAAAGAGAAACAACTTTTGTCCAGAAGAGAAACCCACCCCCTACCACCCCACCCCACCCCACCCCAAGATCACCCTGTACTAGAGGACTGGAAGGCTGTCTTAGGTGCTTCCATATCTCATTTAAACCTGTGTACCTTAGATAAAGGGCTTTCCAGGTGACACTAACGGTAAAGAACCCTGCTGCCAATGCAGGTGACATAAGAGATGTGGGTTTGATCCCTGGGTCAGGAAGATCCCCTGGAGGAAGGCATGGCAACTCACTCCAATATTCTTGCCTGGAGAATCCCATGGACAGAGGAGCCTGGTGGGCTACAGTCCATAGGGTCACAAAGAGTTGCACACAACTTAGCAACTTAGCAACTGAAGCAACTTAGCACACACACGCACCTTTGATAAAAGATAATGGCATGGGAAACTGAGGCTTAGGGAGATATCTGATTCAGGCATGTGTGACTGCACAGTCCTTTTGACTGCCCAGCTCTGCTTCAGGGCCATTGGAACAAAGACCCACACAATCAGGATCAGGCTAAAATGCAAGGGGGATTTAAAACTGGATACCAGAAAATAGAACTGGAGCAGCTTATTAAATTCCTATTGCCTCATCCTCAGATGGGTCTTGCAGGGAATTGCAGACTGGGCAAGGTGGAGGCCATGACGCAGAGGCTGCATTGCCATTTTAAGGAAGGATGCTCACCCACCCTGAATACATGGGGCCTTTGTGTTCCAAGAGATAGAAGGCAGCAGGGCTGGTGTCTGACTTTCAAGGTAATCCTCTGTCTTGGGGAACATATAGGGAATGACAGGCTTGCAGGGCCTGGTGAGCCTTCTAGATGGACAGAAGCTACTGAACGGGCTTCCCTACAACTGCTCTGAGACCCTGGTGGTCTGGTGCATTAAGGTTGCCTTTCTGTATCAATGCACATGGTTGAGCAGAGTGGAGCTGTAAACAATGGAGACCAGGAAACCAAGAGGATAGGGACCAGAGCAATGCCAAAACCCTATTCCTTTGGCTTTTCCAATTATCCTGGCCTGGCAGGCTACAGTCGATAGGGTTACAAAGAGTCAGACACTACTGAAGTGACTTGGCACATAGCACATGGGCCACTTCCATCCTTGACTTCCAGTCACAACATACTCTCTCCTCACTGGCCTCATTGGCCTTCCCAGAGGCTTTGCTGGCAGAGTGGGCATTGGGTACCCTGCAGTGGTTGACTTGGTTTTAGAAGAAAAAAAAGGATTAAGCCCACAAATTTATGCTAACGTAAAGAAAACCCCTGCTTCCTGATTCTGATACTGTTAGTCTACTCTTCTAAACACCTTATCATCCTGTAATCCTCACACTACCCTGAGGTAATGCTGTTATTTTTACTCCCTTTTTTGAGCAGAGGAAAAGAAAGCAACTGAGAAGCTGCCTTCATCAAGATCACACAACTGGCAAAATGCCTAGTCAGGGTTGAAATTCAGGGAATAATGATTGGAAGGAGGAATTAATATTTCTGATGGAATTCGCAGTCACTCAAATTGTGCAGTTATTTTTTCTAGCATCTTGTGAAGCCAATGACTTTTTTGTCATTTTAACATTGTGGATTGAGGACAGAAAACACACACACACACACACACACATTTGAACATTTAAACGTCAGAGTAGTAAACATTTCGGTCTTTGGCATTTCCTAGTCAAATATGGCGGAGAAGGCAATGGCACCCCACTCCAGTACTCTTGCCTGGAAAATCCCACGGACGGAGGAGCCTGGTAGGCTGCAGTCCACGGGGTCGCTAAGAGTCGGACACGGCTGAGCGACTTCACTTTCACTTTCATGCATTGGAGAAGGAAATGGCAACCCACCCAGTGTTCTTGCCTAGAGAATCCCAGGGACGAGGGAGCCTGGTGGGCTGCCGTCTATGGGATCGCACAGAGTCGGACACGACTGAAGCGACTTAGCAGCAGCAGCAGTCAAATATGGACTACAGGGTTCAGGGAACAACACAGAGAAGAATAAAAGTAACAACTACGAGGACATTCTCCTGGTCGTCTGAGGAAAAAGTTACTGTCTTAGAATGGCACCTAAACCATCCTCAACTCCTGAGGCGGTGACTATAAATTACCCCCTCTGACTGACAAGTCGCTGCCTCAAGCCACTCTTTCGGGGGTTTTGAACGCTGGTCTCTCTGTTTTATGCGGCCTCTCTATGCCCTGCCATTATACGAAAACCCCAGCTACGTTCACGTACGGCCAAGCATGGCTTTTGTTTCTTCAAAGATAAACTCTAGAGGTGGGAGGGCGGGCTTTGAGGCAGGCGTCCGGTTTGCCGAACTGAACCGAATGCC
Organism: Oryx dammah; assembly: GCF_014754425.2. NCBI lineage: Eukaryota > Metazoa > Chordata > Mammalia > Artiodactyla > Bovidae > Oryx > Oryx dammah. The sequence continues at coordinate 21,696,003 of NW_024070192.1, forward strand.
CCGGCTGCTTGTCCAGAAATACATATCCTCCCCTTTTTTCACCCCAACCTGGATCCCACTTCCACAGCACATTTTACCAGAGTTACACCGAGAGAACAAACTAGCCATCCTCATTGGCTAGATTCCCTGTCCGTCTCTCAGCAACGACTCCGAGTGGTGTCTTTTAAAACCCTCTAGTCCCGCCTCCCTCCTCTAATTGGTTCATTCGAATGGGCCAGCTCAGCTGTTTATTGGTGAATATAAAAAAACAGCCCTGATTGGTTTCTCGAGTCGGAACTGATGAGAGCACGTCAACGATTGGCCTATCTGGTTTGGGCGGGCTAGCGGAAGGTTCAAACCGGAGGGGAAGCTCTCTTCTAACCGACGTGCGTCTGTGGAGAAGAGGCTTGCTCCGTGATTGTCTCGAGGGTCCCACCGGTTTAGTCACTTGCAGGGTTCTCGAGCCTCTTCACGACCGTCACCATGGAGGTGTCGCCACTACAGGTACAGCTCGCGGGAGGGGCGCGTCGCGGAGCCTCAGCGCGGCCCGGCATCTCTCTGGCTGCCGGTGAGAGAGAGGCGTCTGGGTCGTGGTCCGGCCGCCGAGGGCTGGGCGCGAGTTTTCCGCGTCTACTCGGGTCCCCTGGGCTCGGCGTGATCGCGAAGAGACTGAAACCTTTTTCTGGTGCTAGTAGTGAAGTATTGTCGGCTGTACTGGCTTCTAGGGTGCGGCGTTGTGCTTCACTGTTTCTAGTGATTCATTTGGTCCCGGTGTAGGTCGATGGAATCGTGGTCCGCATGTAGCTTTATGCGGCAGTGAGAGATGCTTTCCTCTCCCACCTGGGACTGAAAATGGGATTGGACGACCCTGACCTTGGACAGTGCAGAGCAAGGAACAGGGTTCCCACTATGGAGCCGGCAGGTCCGAGATGCTCAAAATACGTCCCTCCTGTGTTTAAAACGTTAACGTGTCCAAAGGATGGAATCCCTATCCTCCCAAACTGCTACTGTAGAATCTGTTATGTGCCTGAGACCTGGTAGGCACTCAGTAGATATGTGTGGAGTACCTGAAAAAAGGGGGTGTGTGCTGTTGATGGCATCTAACGCATGGAAGTATTTCCATGTCAGATACACACGGCAAAATAATATGTCTGTTTAAACTGACACTTGGAGGGAACCTGCTGCAGTTAACTTGCCATGTTTGTACAAAACTATGTCATCTCCACTGATAACCCACCAAAAGTCTGTGATTTGTTTTGGTGTGTGTAAGCAGGTCACTATGATAGGTATTTTGTTTCTGGTTTCTGATAAACCTATGATTCAAAATCCCTTTTCTTCAATTTTTAAAAAAATTGCTAGCCTGTAAATGAAAATATGCAAGTCAGCAAAACAAAGAAAAATGAAGATGCTAAGAAAAGATTGTCTGTTGAAAGAATCTATCAAAAGAAAACACAACTGGAACATATCCTGCTCCGCCCAGACACCTACATTGGCTCTGTGGAATCAGTGACCCAGGTAAAATCAGGCTAATTAAATGTAGTTACTAAGTAGTTAAGATGAATACTTGTCCAGGTTAATTTTCTATATTTCATGTACTTTGTCTTCTGGAACTGGCCTAAGCTATCATCTACATTGTCATACTAACTGAGAAGACTTTACAGGAACCGTGGTAATAAAACAAAGTAGATATATAAAGTAACCCTGTTTCTTTGTCTTATTTCCAGCAAATGTGGGTTTACGATGAAGATACTGGCATTAACTATAGGGAAGTCACTTATGTTCCTGGTTTGTACAAAATCTTTGATGAGATTCTAGGTAAGTATATTCTTAATACAAAGATCTGCTGGTCAGATGTGAGAAGTATTATTCCTAGCAAAAAACAGTTGGCAAAGGTTAGACAGTCTGCTGGAATCTAGGAAGTTGAGTTCTTAGAAACAGTCCTATGAATAAAAATTGCTAAATGAATACCTCATCAATGTTACTCCTGCACTGCCTGAGTATTTTTTTTATATATATCTTAGAGGTAAAGAGTGTTTTCTAAAATACTTTAACTTTTTACAAATGTGTATTTTCTTTCAGTCAATGCTGCAGACAACAAACAAAGGGACCCAAAAATGTCTTGTATTAGAATCACAATTGACCCGTAAGTCTCCTGCTTAGTCTTTTGTTTTTTGTAGCACCCTGTTGCTATTAATTGCATTTACTTGATTTATAGTAAAGTTGAGCATTTTTTTAATGGAATTTTGCAAAACTGCAGAAAGGTAGAGTGCTGAAATGAGCAATCTAGATAGCTACCATCTAAATCCAGCAGTTATCAACACTTTGCCATATTGGTACCATCTATATTTTTAATCATTTCAAAATAAATTATAGACATTATAACATTTTATTTCTAAATATTTCAATAAACATCTCCAATAAGTTCTCTAAGTATTCCAGAGTCTATAGCTATAACTTTTTCTCATGATGCTATTCAAACAGTAAACCAGCAGATGGTGATAAAGAATAATTTGATCTAACTTTTCTGCTTATAAATGTCCTTTTGTGGGTAGTCAGGGTGTTGCTTCCCTTTGTTATTATCCTAATCAGTTATAACATAAACTATACTTTAGATTCTTTTTGGGAAATGTGTTAATGATGTGCTTGAGTGCACCTAAGGACTTGATACCATAGTCTTTTTAAAAATATAAAGCTAGTTTTAAGCTACGTGTAATAAGAACCATAGTGTGTGTCATTAGAACTAAAATAATAAGTCCAAGTAAATTTTGACCATTATATTGGAGAGCAGGGACGTTTACAGTTGATGATGCTCTTTCATATTTGTTTTGCCAGTGTGCTTTGTCAGGTGGGAAAGCTAAGGGAGCTGGGACAGTGCAGATGATCTTAAAAGCGGTATAATAATATTGTTTCCAAATTTTGTCCTTTTCTTTCCATTGGGCATAAGTCATTTCCCTTTGTTTATCCTAACATTTTAAAGCTTCATATTTTTTCAGTATTATCAGTGTCTGCCCAGGTGTTGGAAAAGGATTGATTTTTTTTTTTCCTCTTGGCTCCTATTTCATGAGTGTTAGGAACTAAGTACGCTGAATTTCAGAAGGTATATATATATAAAGAGTCATAAAGAAATTGAGATGTGTGTTTTAGAGACAATGGTATTTAAATATGAAAAGAATTAAGCACTAGCTTAACATCTGTTTTACAAAAAAAAATTCAATCTTCTTTTCTTAGGGAAAACAATTTAATTAGTATATGGAATAATGGAAAAGGTATTCCTGTTGTCGAACACAAAGTTGAGAAGATGTATGTCCCAGCTCTCATCTTTGGACAGCTCCTAACTTCTAGCAACTATGATGATGAAGAAAAGAAAGTAACAGGTAAAGTATTGAGGAAAATAAAAAACACATTTGTTGCTAAAAAATACATCTTTTCAAAGATTGTGGCCTAAAAGTTAAAAATATGGGAATAAATCTCTATAATTAAATAGCATTGCCAGTGATTAAGAAATAAAGCTGTAAATGAGATAAGAACAATTAAATCATATTTTACATTTATTTGCCCAGGTGGTCGAAATGGCTATGGAGCCAAACTGTGTAACATATTCAGTACCAAATTTACTGTGGAAACAGCAAGTAGAGAATACAAGAAAATGTTCAAACAGGTAAGTAAATGAGTATCTTGTGCCTTGATTATAAATTATGCTGTAGCAATTTATAGTGGCATTAATGGTTTAACTTAATTTATAATCTATTAAATCATGGGAAAGGGAAAGGGAAGTCGCTCAGCTGTGTCCAACTCTTTGTGACACCACAGACTGTAGTCTACCAGGCTTCTCCGTCCATGGGATTTTCCAGGCAAGAGTACTGGAGTGGGTTGCCATATCCTTCTCGAGGGGATCTTCCCCACCCAGGGATCAAACCCTGGCCTCTTGCATTGCAGGCAGACGCTTTACCCTCTGAGCCACTAGGGAAGCTCATAGAAAGTTACTCATAAGTGTATATTAGGGAAGTTGGGGGATGGGGATTGGTTTGGTTGGGTGTGTGTTTGTTTGTTTGTTATTTAATTCTAGTTTGTGAGATAACTTGAATTTTTTTCTCTCCTCTATTCTTTATTTCCACAGACATGGATGGATAACATGGGGAAAGCTGGTGAGATGGAACTCAAGCCCTTTAGTGGAGAAGATTATACATGTATTACCTTCCACCCTGATTTGTCTAAGTTTAAAATGCAAAGCCTAGACAAAGACATTGTTGCACTGATGGTTAGAAGAGCATATGATATTGCTGGATCCACTAAAGATGTCAAGGTCTATCTCAATGGAAATAGGCTTCCAGTAAGTATTTTATTGGATGTAGGCAATGAGGTACTTTGTGACCATCGTCAAAAGCAAAGTTGATTTTTTTTTTTCTCCCATTTGTTTTTCTTACCACTTCTCAGATATGTTCCTGTAAAGAAAACATAATGCCACATTTAAAAAAAATCAGTTAACTTACTTTAAGTTCACTGAAGTCTTTCTCAAAGAATCTTCTAAATAAATCCTTTTGTGTCCTTTAATGACCATCCTCTTATACATATCAGTGAACACTGTTTCATTAGTTTTGAAACATCTTTATTAAAACCTACTTTTTCATTTACTTTTTAAAAAATTAATACTATTATTTTTTAGGTGAAAGGATTCCGTAGCTATGTAGATCTGTATCTGAAGGATAAGGTAGATGAAACTGGCAATCCATTGAAAATTATCCATGAACAAGTAAACCACAGATGGGAAGTATGTTTAACAATGAGTGAAAAAGGCTTTCAGCAAATTAGCTTTGTCAACAGCATTGCTACTTCCAAGGTAATTTTATTTTTGAATTATCAATCATGATTTATCTTTACATATTTCATATAACTATTCTTGTTTTAAATATATAAAATGAACTTGAATATTTGGCTACCTTGGCATCAAGAGAACTATATTAGCTTTTTTTAAATGTTTGATTATTATTACAATTTTGAGGGTAATGGATTTACAGTTTGGTATTTTTCCTCATTAGGGTGGCAGACATGTTGATTATGTAGCTGATCAGATTGTGACTAAACTTGTTGATGTTGTGAAGAAAAAGAACAAGGGTGGTGTTGCAGTAAAAGCACATCAGGTACGATCCTTTAACACTGTTCTTTCGTGAAAGTCAAGGAAGACGCGAAAGTCTATAAATAAAACAAGTAAATGTTTAGTAATTTACTGTCAATTTTTACTGCAGGTAAAAAATCACATGTGGATTTTTGTGAATGCCTTAATTGAAAACCCAACCTTCGACTCCCAGACAAAAGAGAACATGACTTTACAAGTCAAGAGCTTTGGATCAACGTGCCAGCTGAGTGAAAAATTCATCAAAGCTGTGAGTACTTGGAAGGAAATAAAAGGAGCATCTTCCTTTATTTTCCATTGCCCTTCTTAGCTCTGCAGAAACCAAAATTCCTCCCACATGTCTTCTCTCTCTGAAAAGGAAATTAAAAAAACAACCCTTACCACTTACCAGCTCTTACCAAGCCCTTAATTATCATCTATATGCCATCTCTATTTATTTGGCCATTATATGTCACCAGTTCAGATCACTTCTGAATTTATCTCATCTAACTACTTACCAAGCATTGAATGCCTTAAATTGCTCTCAGCGGACACATCCAAAACTGAATCAGTTCTCTCCATATTCACTAATCGCCATTCATGGAACTTCCCCACCCCCAAAAAACAAAAGTATGTCCTGTTTAGTCAAAGGCCCCAATCAACTATTAGGTTGCATAAACCTAAATTCCTTAATTCAGCCTACAAGACCCTGCCATTTCCAACCTTATCTCAGTACCACTTTTCCCACATTACCTAAGTCTCACTCCTACTGGCTTTAAACTACTCAAAAACAGAGTACTCTTTCGCTCTTTAGAGCTTTTTCACGTTTCAGACAGAAGGATTACCCTGCCTGAAACGCTTTTCACTTGGCTGACGACTATAGGTCTTAACTGTCATTTCTTTAGGAAAACCTGTACTTTCTATTCATTTCCCTAAAAATATGTTCCCATAAGACACTGGCCATATATTATTATACATGATATGCTTTCCACTTATCTCTTCACACTGTAATCGCTCATTTTATTTCTGTCTTCTTTGTTGTATACCAAACTGCTTTAGGACAAGGACTACGGCTAATTTGTTTTAACCACTAGATCTCCACATGGAGCTCAGTGCCTGGAACCATATAAGTATGTAGTCGAAAACCCAAAGGAACCAGCTCCCTCAGTGGTGATAACCTGAGACAGGAAAATGTGCCACATTCTGCCCATTTTTGTGGGAGTTCATTTGTATTCCATATTTCTGACAGAACTGTTCTTCCCTAACATGAATCTTCTCATTTTCAGGCAATTGGCTGTGGTATTGTAGAAAGTATACTAAATTGGGTGAAATTTAAGGCCCAAATCCAATTAAACAAGAAGTGTTCCGCTGTAAAACATAACAGAATCAAAGGAATTCCCAAACTTGATGATGCCAATGATGCAGGTACACATTTAATGTTTCCAAAGTTTAAATCTTAAACTTATTTGATTTGATTCATTGACAGCATACTGTGAATATTTTTCCCTTGACACTTAATATTCAACAGAATGTTTGTACTTTGTTAAAAATCAACCAGTTTAAGTCCCTGGCTATCTCTGAAAAATAAAATGATAGACATTAACGGAAAAAAAGCAAGTAAAGTTTCATGTGACCAGAAAATTTGTAAGGAAGTGAAAACCCAAAAAAATGCTTAAACCTAAGTGATTTTATGCTAGCTTTGATCTAGAATGCAAAGTTCTAGAAAGATAATGATAAGACAGTGATTATTAGCTGATTATAGTAAACCTGGGGAAACTTAGCATGGCCTTTTCATTCAGATTCTTGGTGACCTTTAATCTTAGATTAAAATGTTCTTTTCTTCCGGGTTTAAGGCGAGCACCTCTTGCATTAGGATCCTATGACCTGCTTCAGGGGAGAAGTTTAGGGGCGAGATCAGAGAGATATTCTTGCTTCTACCAAAGTTTTATTTTCTCAAAACTCCCTGAGCTTAAGATAATGTGCCAAGGTGCCATATTTTGGAGGCATGTCCTAAACCTCATTACCCACAAAATATGTTAAATGTAATATGATCAAGCAAATGTTTGGCAACAGTATAATTATCATGAAAGATTAGTCTAGGAAACTAAGACTTTATTAACTTACAAATTTAGTTAAACTATATGTCCAATTACTTAGCTCTATTTGACTCTCAAACCAACTTGTTATGAATGGTAAGTTATTTGTGTTTTATTACATGTCTGAGTTAGTATATTTGAGGTTGAACTAAATATGCTAATATTCATTTATTTTAGGAGGCCGAAACTCTACTGAGTGTACACTTATCCTGACAGAGGGAGACTCAGCTAAAACTTTAGCTGTTTCAGGCCTTGGTGTGGTTGGGAGAGACAAGTATGGGGTTTTCCCTCTTAGAGGAAAAATACTCAATGTACGAGAAGCATCTCATAAACAGGTAGAGTATATAAAAACTATCTTCAGAATCTAAGCTTATATTTCATCCCCTTATTAGGGGGATATAAGATATAAATAAGATTTTTTAAAATATATCTTAGTTTGTCGTTATTGTAGAAAATTGGGTATAATGTAGTGTATCTTAACAGATCTTTCTGACTTAGTAAAGTATAGGCTGCTGCTGCTGCTTCTAATAACTCAAAAATACTGGAGTTCCAAAAAACCCAAGCAACATATACTGTTATAATTCTTTGTTCCTTTAAAGTTTGTAAACAAAATCTTACTTTTTTGTCTATATGTCCATTTCAGATAATGGAAAATGCTGAAATTAACAATATAATCAAGATTGTGGGTCTTCAGTACAAGAAAAACTATGAAGATGAAGATTCATTGAAGACTCTACGTTATGGAAAGATAATGATTATGACAGATCAGGTCAGAATTAAATATGTCTTATTGTTGCATTGCTTTCCTGCCATGAAAGGATATTATTATTTATCTTTAGTCCACATCTAGTAAGATATGTTTCTATTTTATGCATATTATATAATACAGGTTAAGTGAGTCTAAATTTGAATAGCTTTTTTTTTTTTCTCTAATTCCCACAGAAAAACTGAGAAATTGCCAGTATGTCAGTCACAATTTTTTTAGTTTCTAAGCAAATCTTTTGTGTTTTGGCCTTCCATATATTTCTAGGACCAAGACGGTTCCCATATCAAAGGCTTGCTGATTAATTTTATCCATCATAACTGGCCCTCTCTTCTGCGACATCGTTTTCTGGAGGAATTTATCACTCCCATTGTAAAGGTATACTGATTTCTAAGATACCATAATGGATATTTGAAGGTTCTACTCCTCAACCCTGGATACACATATAACCTCAGTGATGTGTGATGGTATGCAGGGAACCCAGCAGTGTGGAAAGCCATAGCAATGTGTTTTTTACCTCAGGTATCTAAAAACAAGCAAGAAATGGCATTCTATAGCCTTCCTGAGTTTGAAGAATGGAAGAGTTCTACACCAAATCATAAAAAATGGAAAGTCAAGTATTACAAAGGTTTGTACTGAAACTCACATAGAACTTCTCATTTTGTTGTATACCATTGTACAGGTTTGTATGGAGTAACTTGGTGTTGCTTTTCTAGGTTTGGGTACCAGCACATCAAAGGAAGCTAAAGAATACTTTGCTGATATGAAAAGACATCGTATCCAATTCAAATATTCCGGTCCCGAAGATGATGCTGCAATCAGCCTGGTGAGTTTGAGTGTATTTCACAAATACTTTCTGGTTTTAGGGGGGCTTCCCAGGTGGCGCAGTAGTAAAAAAATTCCCTGCCAATGCAGGAGATGCAAAAGACATGGGTTCCATCCCTGGGTCGGGAAGATCCCCTAGAGAAAGAAATGGCAGCCCACTCCAGTATAGTTGACTGGAAAATCCCATGGACAAGGGAGCCTGGTGGGCTACAGTCCATCGGGTTGCAGAGTCAGACACAACTGAGCACATACACACACTGTTTTTAGAAATCAATGTTTTAACTAGTCAACTGAAACATTTAATTTTTCATATAATGTTTTATAAAATAGATGATTTTCAGTACACATATTCCAAAGAAAGGAATCAGATATTTTAGAAACTTGAGTTTTTATGGTTTGTTAGTTTTTTCTAGAAAAAATATTTTGTTATCTGTTAGTGCCAGTAACATCTTTTTTATCTTCTAATTTGTAGGCCTTTAGCAAAAAGCAGATAGATGATCGAAAGGAATGGTTAACTCATTTCATGGAAGATAGAAGACAACGAAAGTTACTTGGCCTTCCTGATGTAAGAAAATTTTAAATATATCCCACAAAATGTACTATTTACTGACCTTTTAGAATTGATAGTATAGCAAATTAAGGCTGCTAAATAAATGTTTCAGTAAAAAAGTTAATAGATAACTACTTATAAATATCCTTATTCTTATTTAATAATTGCTGCGTAAATGTATTGGACCTGAAAGAAACTACAAAGTCAATAAACTTTTTTCCTAATTGTGCAGCAAATAAATTTGCTTTTTGTCTTTAAAACATAAAATACTTTATAATTCTTTGTTTTTGAAGGACTTTAAGAATTATCATAGAAATGATAATGCTTTGTTTTATTTTTGTATTAAGCATTGTTAAGACCAGTGATGTTTTTTATCTTAAACTAGATCATGTAATACTCTCTTTGGTCCTTAGGATTATTTGTATGGGCAAGCTACCACATATCTGACATACAATGACTTCATAAACAAGGAACTTATCCTGTTCTCAAATTCTGATAATGAAAGATCTATCCCATCTATGGTGGATGGTGAGTTCGATTTTTACCATAAGATGGAAATCAATGCCTAGAAATGATTAAGGATATTAATATTTGCACTTTTTTCATTTTGAAGGTTTGAAACCAGGTCAGAGAAAGGTTTTGTTTACATGTTTCAAACGGAATGACAAGCGAGAGGTGAAGGTTGCCCAGTTAGCTGGGTCAGTAGCTGAGATGTCCTCTTATCATCATGGTGAGGTAAACACATAATCTAAAATGTTTCTGGAAAGCATTATAGCAGAAATACCTGCAAAGTCATTCTCCAAACAGTTGATGAAAGTATAAGCTGGTACATCCATAATAGAGAACAATTTGGTGAAATATATCAAACTGTAAAATTGTTTATTTTGTAACCTAACAATCTGTTTATAAAAATAATGTTCCTATAATGGGCTTCCCTGGTGGCTCAGAGGGTAAGGAATATGTCTGCAATGCAAGAGACCCACACTCGATCCCTGATTTGGGAAGATCCTCTGGAGAAGGGAATGTCTAACACAAGGCTGCTATAATCAAAAGAAATGCAAGGATCTACATTCAAAGATATTAATATTTAGTAATGTTTGCTATAACTTTGTTATGCCAAAATTTAGACATGGAAAGTGTCCATCAATTGGAAAATTATTATAAATTATGATGTCTGTACATGGAATCAGTGATATAACTGATAGGTGGGGCTTCCCTGGTGGCTCAGAGGTAAAGAATCTGCCTGCCAATGCTGGAGACACAGGTTCAATCCTTGGGTCAGGAATATCCCCTGGAGAAGGAAACGGCAACCCACTCCAGTATTCTTGCCTGGGAAATCCCATGGACAGAGGAGGAGCCTGGCAGGCTAGATTCCATGGGGTCACAAAAGAGTCAGACATGACTTAGCAACAACAACATATCTATAGGTACTAACACTGAAGAACATCCATGATCTATTATCAAGTGAGGGAAAAGAAAAGAGCAGAATAATAATATACTCCAAACTGTTATCTTTGGTTATCCCTGGGAATGGGAAAGGGCAGTATTTGAATTTTTCATATATGTCTGAATTGATTGCCTTTATACAAACATACATCTATTCGTTTTTTATTTTGAAATTGGTTTTTTGCATTTATTATATAAAACATTTTTAAAGAATAAGATTGCCTGTAAGTTTCTAGATTTTTAAAGAGATGATTGTCTTGCTTTTGGCTTCGAATCAAAATATAGTAGGTACTTTGTAGGTGTTCACCTAGTAAATATTTGTTTAATGCTTACCATGTACAGAGTATACAAAATTAAATCATATATATTCTCTACCTTTAACATACAATCACAGTTAAGCCAGAGGGCTACACACATGTGCACATACACTCGCACAACTATAGAATAGAGTGAAACGTGCTAGAATAGAAAGGAGTAAAGTGTTTAACACGAAGGAGGAAATACTTCATTCTGCAGAGGTTAATAGAAGAGCTGTGCCTTCAGGGTTTGATAGAAATTGCTGGAAGGCAAGCACCCTGATCTAGGAGCCAGAAGTCTTAGGTTTAGGTACTACGTCTGCCATGTGTTTATCTTGGAAAAGCCAATAAACATCTACACTTCATAAAACTTTACAGGATTATAGTGGAATATAGTCATAACAATAGACATGTTATTGAGAGGCTATGGATGAGATTAATGAATCTTTTTTCCCCCCAGATGTCACTAATGATGACCATTATCAATTTGGCTCAGAACTTTGTGGGCAGCAATAATCTGAACCTTTTGCAGCCCATTGGTCAGTTTGGTACCAGGTTGCATGGTGGCAAGGACTCTGCTAGTCCTCGATACATCTTCACAATGCTCAGGTGGGTATGCTTGTGATTTTTAGTAAATTGCCATTTCCAGTTTTGAAGTATTGTGAGTTAGTTGACCAAAAACAGAAAAATTCAGTTAATCAGAAAATGGATTTTTGATGCAAATGTTTGCATTCTTAATTGTTTTAAACTAGCTCATTAAAGTTTAGTGTACTCTTTTCAATGAGTAGAAAATCAAAATTCCATTTCAGTTTGATAGCTTAGCCTTTATATCCCTTAAAATGTTTCCTTGCCAAACTATAAATGTTTTACTCTTGTTTCTTTTTATTTTCTTCTCTTTTATCCATCTAGAGCTGTGGTTATCAACCAGGGTAGATTTCACCCTTGAGGGGACATATGGCAATGTCTGGAGACATTTTTGATTGTCATGACTAGGGGAGCCATGCTCCTGGCATCTGGTGAGGCCAGGGGTATTGCTGAATGCTCTATAATGCACAGGACAGCACTTGCACAGCACAGAACTATTTGACCCCGTAGTGCCAAGATTAAGAAACTCTGATATAGAGTTTGAGCCAGGCTCAAGATTAGAACTTAATTCTTCTTAAATACCACAAGTGGAAATTCTACTTCCTTTACAAGTCTGTGGAAAGTACATTATGATTGGTCAATTTTCACCTGTCATCTTACTCATTCTTTCAACAGCATAGGGCATAATTAACAATTCCATCCCTGAACCTCTTTTTTTCTATTTGTCCTCCAGGACACCAGGCTGTTGGTTCTCCTCCTTATTAGTCTTCTTCACTAGGTCCTTCTCATCTTCCCAACCTCCAAATTATGGCCTGCCCTGGGGCTTCTTCATCTGATCTCTTTCCACTAACTATACTGCCTTCTCATGCATCTAGTCTCAGCTCCAGCCCTGGCCTCTAAATTTCATGTCCCTCTCAGCTTTTACTACTTGGATGTCTAATAAATATTTCACACATAAGTTCAAAACTACACTGTTAGTCTCTGTCTCAGTAAATGAAATACCATCCTCCTAATTCTCAGGCTAAAAATTTGGAGTTACCTTTGACTTGTTTTCTCTACACTTGGATCCAGTTCATCAGCAAGTCCTGGGGACTCTGAACTGGAAAAATACTTAGTCACCCCATTCATTATATAGACTGTTATAGTCTACCAACCTTCTTTCTGTTGGCAGTTGATTAATTTTTTCAAATAGGTTACTCGAGTTCAAAGCCTTCCAACTTTAAAAAAAATATTTATTTGGCTGTATCAGGTCTTAGTTGTCACATGCAGAATCTTCGTTGTAGCACATGAGCTTCTCTTTAGCTGTGGTGCATGGACTCCAGAGTGTACGGGCTCATTAGCTGCCTCACAGCATATGGGATCTTAGTTCCCTGACCAGGGATCAAACCCATGTCCCCTGCACTGGAAGGTGGATTCTTAGCCATTGGAACAACTTCTTCATTCAGAGAAAAACTAGAGCTTTATTTTAGCAAGCCAGACCCTATATGATCTATGCTCCCCCTCCCCATGTCTTGATTCCATCTCATACAATCTCTTCTTCAAACACACCTGGCCTCTTTGCCTATAATCAAACAGGCCAAGCACACTCCCTCAGTGCCTCTGACTTACTGGTATCTCTGTTTGCTGTACACTTTCTCTCAGTTTCTTCTGTGTTCAAGTATTATCCTATCAGAAAAGGCTTACCATTCCTTAGCAGCCCCTCAACCAATTTTAGCTACTTTATCTATTTAATATTTATCATACCACCTGACAAAATGTACATTCATTGGCTTTACTACTAGAGTATCTACCTGTAGTGAGCTCCTTAAAGACTGAGACTTAATGTCTGCAGTGCTTGACATATATGTAGAAAATACTCAATAAATAATATTGGTAAATGAATATTAACAGGTAAAACCAAGGTAATTTTATGTATATATCTGAAATAACACATGTTCTTTCCATGAAAGTTGTGTCAAAGCCAATATTTTTCTAAAACAACATTCTTTGTTTTCTTTAGCCCTTTGGCTCGGTTGTTATTTCCAGCAAAAGATGACCATACTTTAAAGTTTTTATATGATGACAACCAGCGTGTTGAGCCTGAATGGTACATTCCTATTATACCCATGGTGTTGATAAATGGCGCTGAAGGAATTGGTACTGGGTGGTCCTGCAAAATCCCCAACTTTGATGTTCGTGAAGTTGTGAATAACATCAGACGTTTGATGGATGGAGAAGAACCTTTGCCAATGGTAACTATTCTGTGGACTAAGAACCTTAGTTTTCCTCTGGTTTCAATTCAGCAGATGGTGTAGTTAAAGAGCATAAAAATTTATTTATTGCTTAATGTTAGATTTACTGTTTAATGCTGTTGGGATTTGTTTTAGTATCACATTTCGAAAACATTCTTTTTTTAAATACCAATTTAGCTTCCAAGTTACAAGAACTTCAAGGGAACTATTGAGGAGCTGGCTCCAAATCAATATGTGATTAGTGGTGAAGTGGCTATTCTTAATTCTACAACCATTGAAATCTCGGAGCTTCCCATCAGAACGTGGACCCAGGTAAGTAAGGATTTCTTTTTTGATTTCTGTGATGGGGAAACATTTTTTATACTAACGTATGTTAAATATACAGGAGCCTAAGTTTTAGAAACTTACAAAAGGATTCTTTCTTTTAGACGTATAAAGAACAGGTTCTTGAGCCCATGTTGAATGGCACTGAGAAGACACCCCCTCTCATAACAGATTATAGGGAATACCACACAGACACCACTGTGAAGTTTGTTGTGAAGATGACTGAAGAAAAACTGGCAGAGGCAGAGAGAGCTGGACTACACAAAGTCTTCAAACTCCAAACTAGTCTCACGTGCAACTCCATGGTATGTCCTGTTTTATGATAAACACATGTTTCCATGTATATTACAGGTTAATATCAATTTTTAAAGGATATCTTAGGCTACTTTTACATTTTCAAAGAATGAGGTCATTCCTCTAAAACCATTAAAGTTTAGCCAATTTATCTACTGTTGACACTCATCTTGTTTTTTCTTTTCTAGGTCCTCTTTGACCATGTAGGCTGTTTAAAGAAATACGACACAGCTTTGGATATTCTAAGAGACTTCTTTGAACTCAGGCTTAAATATTATGGATTAAGAAAAGAATGGCTTCTAGGAATGCTTGGTGCTGAATCTGCTAAACTGAATAATCAGGCTCGCTTTATCTTAGAGAAAATAGATGGCAAAATAATCATTGGTATGTTTCTGGACCGAAAACTGCCTGTACTAAAATTACAATCTTGCCTCACTTCTTTAAACATTTTTGGTGAGAGGAATGATAGGGAGGGAGGACAAAATCCATTTATTTCTGCTGGTTCCATGTGTGTCTTTCATATATCTAAATAAGCATTTATGGTTTAAAAGAGATAGCTTTTTTCCTAAACTGAGCATCTTGAGAAATCAGGAATTAGTTAACATTACCTGGTGGCTCAGACGGTAAAGCGTCTGCCTGCAATGCGGGAGACCTGGGTTCAGTCCCCGGATCGGGAAGATCCCCTGGAGAAGGAAATGGCAACCCACTCCAGTACTCTTGCCTAGAAAATTCCATGGATGGAGGAGCCTGGTGGGCTACAGTCCATGGGGTCACAAAGAGTCGGACACAACTGCGCGACTTCGCTTTTATTTTAGACAGGAAGAGAATGGAGAGCTAGAAGAGGTCCCTGTGTAAACTGATTGATAAACAGCAGAGATAAGTCTGATAGAAAAACCAAAAAGGAAGGAGGGTTTTACATGGATTATATTATAAGTAAGTTGCATACCCAAGACTGAAAGTCATGTCTAAGGGAATTTTAAGACATTCCGGAAGCAACAAAATCAAAGTTTAAATATTACCAGGAAAAAACAGTTTTGACTAAAGTTAGAAGCCTCAGATCTGGCCAGGGTTAACTAGAAAAGCCAGGTAACTATGGGTTGTAGTAGCAAGTCCCAAAACATGACAACACAAGTTACATAGTGATCATAGGATAATTTTCTAATGGTACACAAAAATGTTTAGCTTAGTAGTTACATATTCATGGGTCTTTTAAAATACTATAACAATGGCATCTCAGTCCCCTAATTTCACAGATACTACCAGTTAAGACAAAGCTATATAAATAATATTGGGTATGACTCCAAAATAAAAAGTAAAGATTATATTTAGTTGCCTAGAATTTAGGAAATACTAGCGACTTTCCAGGCTTCTTGAAGAGTTAATATAGAAGGCCTAAAGGTGTGACTAATGTCAAGTTAACTGGCACTTAGAACCTCACTATTCACAGCTAGTAACATTCAGTATCCCTCAAAGTCTAATAAATTGACTATAGTAGACACTGAGAAGGGGGTACTATAGAAAAAAGGGAACAAATGCATTATAAGGGGCCATAATCAAGAGAAATCAATGTTTGGATGGTGGCACTAAGAACTAGCCTGCTCAAGTGTTGAAATTAAAAGAATAGTATAATTGAGGTTGATATTTATCAGAAATAAAAGGTTTTGATTGTCTTCTGTTATGATTAGATCACAACCTCATATATG
This sequence comes from Oryx dammah, assembly GCF_014754425.2. Lineage (NCBI taxonomy): Eukaryota > Metazoa > Chordata > Mammalia > Artiodactyla > Bovidae > Oryx > Oryx dammah. The sequence continues at coordinate 21,712,205 of NW_024070192.1, forward strand.
ATTTGACTGCCCCCTTGTGGTAGTTTATATTTATCAGTGGTTTAGGGAGAAGACTTGGTGTCCACCAGGATCCACAAATTTATGCAAGAAGACCTTATAATTTCCAGTTTTAATCTTTGACTTAATATGGTAAAAACTTTATCCTTTTGTAAAATATTGCTCAAAATTATTGTCTGTGTTCACATTTGTTTAAATAGAAAATAAGCCCAAGAAAGAGTTAATTAAAGTTCTGATTCAGAGAGGATATGATTCGGATCCTGTGAAGGCTTGGAAAGAAGCCCAGCAAAAGGTAATTTCTTGGTTAGCATTTTCTATGTTATTAGAGATTGTGTACAGTCTAATGTCTATATTTCACATTTCCTATTAAAGATAGATTTTAATTTCTTGTTTAGGTTCCGGATGAAGAAGAAAATGAAGAGAGTGACAATGAAAAGGAAACTGAAAAGAGTGACTCTGCAACAGATTCTGGACCCACCTTCAACTACCTTCTTGACATGCCTCTTTGGTATCTAACCAAGGAAAAGAAAGATGAACTGTGCAAACTAAGAAATGAAAAAGTGAGTTGTTGCTGGATAGTACATGTTGCTTGGTTGTATTCTAATGGTGAAAGAAAATTGTGGGCTTTGGGAAAATGCCGTTTATGCACATAAATTAACTCTTATTTTCTGACTGTCTTATGAAGGAGCAAGAGCTAGAAACATTAAAGAGAAAGAGTCCATCAGATTTGTGGAAAGAAGACTTGGCTGCTTTTGTTGAAGAGCTGGAGGTGTGTAGTTTATAATGCCCATGTTAGAATTTGTATTAATGAAATAAGGTATTCTACCAATATACTTCTTTGTCAGGAAATTTCACAGTTGACAATAGAATATAGGAAGCATGAAGAAACATTCCAAGATAACACATAAAGTGACAGATTGTTAGAAACAAGTTAGAGTAAAGTAAATGGTACCAGGAAACACACTACCTAGAAGTTTTCACACAAAAAGGGGAAAGGACAAAAGTTGGTTTTTGACCTATTGGGAGTGAGAATTTAAATGTAGAAGAACACCAACCCAGCCCCCCAAGTAAACCTGAAAGGACAAAGATGGTTTCCTTCAGGGCTGGCTAATCAGTAGTTTAAGAGGATCCTTTGTTACCAAATCAATAATATTGTTTTGCAACATTATCTTTAACATAAGAAAAAGTATCTTAATTCCATAAATTAAGCTAAAATCTTTAATGTGAAGATTTATATTATCGCACTTCAGTTTGGATGTCTAGCTTGTAATGGGTGATTGAATACATTACTGGAATCACATCCTTTCTGCTTATTTGAGTTTATAAACATATACATTTATGTGTATGTATGTGTATTTTATCCTTAATTCTGATTCCCCATTTTATCCTCAAAGGTTAAGTTGTAGAATCAAACGTAGAACTCAGTCTTGTATCTCCACTTTTCAAAGTGTGCCTTAATGTTTGAACAGCTTATCACAAATTTACCTTTGAGATGTAACAAACTGAAATCAGTTTAATCATTGCCTTTTATTCTGTCCCTAGGGATAAAGTGACATCAATGCTGTAATGTCCTTGTTAGCTTATAGACTTGCTTTCTCTTTTTTTTTTGGTGTGACCCCATTTTAAATATATATATATATATATATATATATATATTATAATTGAAGGATGATTGCTTTACAGAGTTTTGTTGTTTTCTGTCAAACCTCAACATGAATCAGCCATAGGTATACATATATCCCCTCTGTTTTGAACTTCCCTCCCATCTTCCTCCCCATAGACTTGCTTTCTTATATCAACCTTTTCTAGGTTGTTGAAGCAAAGGAGAAACAAGATGAACAAATAGGACTTCCTGGGAAAGGTGGGAAAGCAAAGGGGAAAAAAACACAAATGGTAGAAATTTTGCCTTCTCCAAGTGGAAAAAGAGTCATACCCCGAGTGACTGAAGAGATGAAAGCAGGGGCAGAAAAGAAAATTAAAAAGAAAATTAAGGTAATACTCTTGAAAGCTTATACATAAAACACTTTAAGCATTTTTCCACTTAGAACTGAACTAATCATAAAACTTCTAATCCCGTAGTTTGGAATTTATCAACTCATAACTTCCCTTCCTTATGAGCCTGATTTATTTTCAGTGTTTAAGTATCTTGAAAAAGTCATACCCATACCATTATTCAGAGCTCTTAGCCAAAATAGGAAAAAAAAATCATTCTTTGACCAAATATATATTTGTATATTTGACTCTATATTATTCTGAATAATAAGTTGGCAGAATTTGACCATTTTTGTCATGCTATCTTTTAGAGTGAAAATACTGAAGGAAGCCCTCAAGAGTATGGAACAGAAGTGGAAAGCCTAAAACTGAGGCTGGAAAAGAAACAGAAAAGAGAGCCAGGTATTGAAACATCTTAAGTAAAATGATGTAGAGTTGAGATTAAATTCTGTTGGTTACCTAGTACATTCCACATAGATATTCAGAAGTTCTTCTTGAGGTCCATGAAGGACTATATCTGAACTTCCCTATCTTTCTCCTTGGTATTTGATTTTTGTAATGAAATACTTTGTTGGGCTCTGAAGAAAATGATCAGTTAAGTTTCACTTTCTAGCTGGTTATGAGGTTTTAACATGTATAACGTCTGTTCAGTTCAGTCGCTCAGTCGTATCCAGCTCTTTGCGACCCCATGAATTGCAGCACGCCAGGCCTCCCTGTCCATCACCAACTCCCGGAGTTCACTCAAACTCATGTCCATCGAGTCAGTGATGCCATCCAGCCATCTCAACCTGTCGTCCCCTTTACCTCCTGCCCCCAATCCCTCCCAGCATCAGAGTCTTTTCCAGTGAGTCAACTCTTCACATGAGGTGGCCAAAGTACTGGAGTTTCAGCTTTAGCATCATTCCTTCTAATGAACACCCAGGACTGATTTCCTTTAGAATGGACTGGTTGGATCTCCTTGCAGTCCAAGGGACTCTCAAGAGTCTTCTCCAACACCACAGTTCAAAAGTATCAATTCTTCGGCGCTCAGCTTTCTTCACAGTCCAACTCTCACATTCATACATGACCACTGGAAAAACCATAGCCTTGACTAGACAGGCCTTTGTTGGCAAAGTAATGTCTCTGCTTTTGAATATGCTGTCTAGGTTGGTCATAACTTTCCTTCCAAGGAGTAAGTCTCTTTTAATTTCATGGCTGCACTCACCATCTGCAGTGATTTTGGAGCCCAAAAAAATAAAGTCTGACACTGTTTTCACTGTTTCCCCATCTATTTGCCATGAAGTGATGGGACCAGGTGCTATGATCTTAGTTTTCTGACTGTTGAGCTTTAAGCCAACTTTTTCACTCTCCTCTTTCACTTTCATCAAGAGGCTTTTGAGTTCTTCTTCACTTTCTGCCATAAGGGTGGTGTCATCTGCATATCTGAGGTTATTGATATTTCTCCCAGCAATCTTGATTCCAGCTTGTGCTTCTTCCAGCCCAGCGTTTCTCATGATGTACTCTGCATAGAAGTTAAATAAGCAGGGTGATAGTATACAGCCTTGACGTACTCCTTTTCCTATTTGAAACCATATTCATATATAAAGTTTCTTGAAGACAGTCACCACATCTTAGTCATGTTGTTTTATCCCCAGAGTTCAGCACTGTACGTGGGATAAACTTAACACCCACGCAGTAAATTAAATAGAAGTAACAACTCTAACCATTTGTTTATGCCTTTACTGAATATCTACTTATTTTTAACATCTTCATTGAGATGTTTTAACATAGTCGTATGCAAGATTCACTCATTTAAAGTGTACCATTCAGTGATTTTAGTATACTCAGTTTTAGAACAGTTTCTTGCCCTGCAGAGAACACTGTACCCATTAATGGTCACTCCTCATTTTCTCCCAACTCCCCCTCCCCCCAGGCAACCACCAATCTACTTTCTGTGTCTAGATTTGTCTATTCTGGACATTTTATATGAATGGAATCATGTAATATTTTCCTTTGTGGCTGACTTCTTCATTTAACATAATGTTTTCAAGGGTCAGCCATGTAGTAATATCTATCAATACTTCATTCTGTTTTGTTGCTAAATAGTTTTTCATTGTATGAGTATACCACATTATATTTATTTGGTCATCAGCTGATAGATAGATATTTGGATTGTTTCCACTTTGGGGCTTTTATATTTCTTTGGAGAAGTGTCTGTTCAGATCCTTTGCCCATTTTTTACATTGGGTTATTTGTCTTTTTATTGTTGAGTTAGTTGCAAGAGTTCTTTATATTCTAGATGCCAGATCTTTATCAGATTATGATTCTCAAATATTTTCTGCCAGCCTGTGAAATATCTTTTCATTTTCTTGATGATGTCCTTTGAAACACAATTTTTAATTTTGATGAAGTCTAATTTATCTTTTTCTTCTGTTGCTCATATTTTTGGTGTCATATCTAATCTTTTGCCAAATCCAAGTTCATAAAGATTTACACCTAGGGAATTCCCTGGCAGTCCAATGATTAGGACTCCATGCTTTCACTACTGAGGGCCCAGGTTTGATCCCTAGTTGGGGAACTAAGATCCTGCAAGCCCTGTGGTATAGCCAAAAAAAAGAAGAAAAGATTTACCCCTTATTTCCTCTAAGAGTTTTTAGTTTTAGCTTTTACATTTAGGTAATTTTGAAGTAAGTTGTATATGGTATAAGCAAGGGGTCCAACTTCATTCTTTTGCATGTGGATATCCAGGTGACCCAGCACCATATACTGAAAAAACTTTCCCCATTGAATTGTTTTCACTTTTGCCAAAAATCTAAAGTTTATTTATGGATTCTCAGCTCTATTCCATTGATTGATGTGTATATCTATCCTTGAGTGCCTACCTGTGATAGGTAATGTGTGCTCAGTTCTGTGGGGAGTACAAAGATGAATAAAACAAATAGAAACAGCTTTTGTTGTTGTTTAGTTGACCAGTCATGTCCGAGTCTTTGAGACTCCCTGGACTACAGCACTCCCGGCTTCCCTGTCCTTCACTGTCTCCCAGAGCTTGCTCAAACTCATGTCCAGATGCCATCCAACCATGTCTGTTGTCCCCTAAACAACTTAGTGTTGAAAAAGAAGTAGTAAGAAGATGGGAGGGGGTGCTCAAGAGGGCAGGGATATATATATGATTATGGCTGATTCACATTGTGGTATGGCAGAAACCAACACAATGTTATACAGCAATTATCCTCCAAAAAAGTAATAAAAGTATGTCGTATGTACTATGCTGTTTAAACTACCTAGCAATCAGTACTTTGGCCACTTGATGCTAACGGCCAACTCATTAGAAAAGACCATAATGCTGGGAAAGATTGAAGGCAAAAGGAGAAGGGGGTGGCAGAGGATGAGATGGTTAGATAGCATCACCAACTCAATGAACATGAATTTGAGCAAACTCCAGGAGATAGTGAAGAACGGGGGAAGCCTGACTGCAGTTTATGAGGTCACAAAGAGTGGGTCACAAATTAGCAACTGAACAACACAAAGCAATCAATTAGTGTATAAAACCAATGAATCAAATAAGTATTTTGAGCATTTACATTTCCCATCACCATCTCAAATACTGTGAGGACACAAGAAATGGGGAAGCATGGTGTTTACCCTCAAGAGGTTTATCAGGAAAGAGAAGTAAAGCAGAACATACTAGCCACTGTAGTGATTTAGAGAAAGTGGGATCAGTGTGGGTATATGCAGGCTTTGTGAAAGAGATAACACTTGGGTTAGGTCTTACAGATTGAGTAAGGTTTAGATATTCTAGACTAAGAGAAGAAAAATTATATAATATGCATGGGACAATGAGAAGGCCCCCTTCGTAGAGTGGGAGGGTTTATTTTGAAAAATAGTAGCAAATAGTTATATCAAATTGTGAAGAGTTAGGAAACCAGGTTGTTGGGGAGGATGGATATGTTGGATTCAACTAGGTATATGAAGAAGGAACTAAGTAGACCAATAAGGGAGACTGTCCTTATCTTTGGGCCTAAATGAAGGAAATAAATAGCAAAAGGTGGGTATGAGAGACAGCTGGGGTTAAGAATTAACAAGACTTAGTGACTTTAAACCTCCTCAACTCAGCCATTAAATGCCCCTTAAGATTTGGGCCAAGCCATTCTTTCCTTTTGAATTGTCTCCCTTGCCTTGACTTTATAACTTGTTAATCTTGCAGCCTTTCCCATCTCCACACTGTAGCCTATAAGAACTCTTTAAAAATGCAAATCTGGTCATATAAGTTCCCTGTTTAAAACAAAATTCTTAACAAGACCAGCCATTCTCCCCCTGACTTCGGTTTTCCAGCCATAATGGATTTCTTTCAGCTTCCTAAATCCACTGTATTTTCTTACAGAACTTTGTACATGTTATATCCTGAACTAGAATGTTTGTCATCCATTTCCCTTCAACTAGTTAACTCTTGTTTAACCTTCAGATCTCAGCTCAAACATCTCTTTCTTGCAAAAGCCTCATATTTATATACATATACACACATACTATTGATGCATGCCCTATGTAAACACATATACTATGGGATTACTACTACTATGGGATTAGATGACCAAGCTATAAACTCCTTAGCAAGAGGGACTATGTTTCTGTTCACCATTGTATTCCCAGTACTAGCACAGAGTTAAGTATTAGGTTGGCTGAAAAGTTCATTCAGTTAGTGACTGCTTTGTTCAATAAAGTCCTTGGTAAATATAAAAAATATGTCTTTTATTTTTACACTTTAAGCCAAATGAAATTTTTGGCCAACCTAATATTTGAAGGATAGATGGATGATAGATGGAGAAAAGTGAGTCAGAGAATATGTAAAGATGGTTAATTCCTATCTCCTTTCCAGTTACCAAGACAAAGAAACAAACTACCTTGCCATTCAAACCAATCAAGAAAGCAAAGAAAAGAAACCCCTGGTCTGATTCAGAATCAGACATGAGCAGTAACGAAAGTAATTTTGATGTCCCTCCACGAGAAAAAGAGTCGCGGAGAGCAGCAGGTAAGGAAAAATGAAGAACATGATGCATATTCTGAAAGATTCAGATGATCTGTGTATTTTGAGGTACATAATCCCAGAAATTGTTATCTTAGAGCAGTAATTAAATTTTTGAGAAATGAAGACATCTTTACAAAGATTAAACTGAAGCTTATATCTTCAGGACATATTATATTAATCTGTGGATTAAATATTTCTCCTGTTGTCCTTTTGATTCCTTGCATATGTATATTTTTAACAGCTAAAACCAAATTCACAATGGATTTGGATTCAGATGAAGATTTTTCAGATTTTGATGAAGACACTCAAGATGATTTTGTCCCATCAAATGCTAGTCCACCTAAGATCCAAACTTCCCCAAAGTAAGTATCCTCTCTAATAGGGATTTTAGCATGATTGTTTTTAATAGTTGATGATATATTCTTTGTTGTCTGACACATTTAGAACTGGTCGTCAGGATGTTTTGTTTTATTTTATTCTAGACATAGTAACAAAGAACTGAAGCCACTGAAGAGTACCTCATCAGGTATGTATTTAAGTAAAAATTGTGAGATGTCTGCTTTACTGGACACTCAGGTCCACCTGGCTTCTAACCCAGACTACATTATCCAAGTCCTATCTTTGAAAATAAATGTGGGTTCTTGTTAGTATTACATTGATATTGGTCATTAGATTTAGTTTTGCACATGAATAAGTTCTCCATTTAATATATTAAAAGTAACCATATACTTGCCAGGTACTGTGCTAGAGATACAAAAAATAACTTTGCTGATGAAGAACCCAGAAATTAGAACAAAGTTATAAAAGTGTGTTTGAAATATTCCAGAAAAGTCACAAACATGGTGTTTGAATAGGAATTCAGAGCACAGACAAAGCACAGATTTTTATGTATTGCTTATATGTACTACTTTCCTTTCCATTTGAAGTAACAGAGCTTGATGCTGATGATGCTCAGGATAATGTACCACCTCCTCCAAGCTCTCCTGCTGCTGATTTCCCAGCTGTAACTGAAACCATAAACCCTGTTCCTAAAAAGAATGTGACAGCAAAGAAGACAGCAGCAAAAAGTGAGCCTCAGTCTTTGAACTGGGTTAATATTGGGATTATGGACAGGGAGGCCTGGCGTGCTGCGATTCATGGGGTCACAAAGAGTCGGACACGACTGAGCAACTGAACTGAACTGAACTGAACTGGCTTCTACAAGTCAACTTCAAATTTTTATTCTCCAAATTTACTATAGATATTAAAATAAAGACTTTGTCTAAATGAAAACAAATCCTTAGATCTTTATAATCAAAATTGCTAGTCAAAAGATTTTTAAAAAGAGTGTTTCTCAAAATGCCAGGTGTTATCCTAACTCATATCTATGACAGGGATGGGACTTAGAAACAGTTACAGACATTTAACATGAAGCATATAACTACAAAAGAAAAAATCGGATACTTAAGAATATTTCAGTTCTCTAATACATTTTCGTCTCGATTATGTTGTCTTTTCCTATGTTAAATATAAGCGGAAAACAAGTTGCTAAAGAAAGTTCGCTGTGGAAACAGTTCAGCTGAGAGTGACCCTGATGAATGCCTGTGTTACAGGTCAGTCTCCAACCTCCACTACAGGCGCCAAGAAAAGGGCTGCACCAAAAAGAACCAAAAAGGACCCAGACTTGGATTCCGATGTCTCTAAAAAGCCTAATGCCCCCAAAACCAAGACTCGCCGCAAAAGGAAGCCATCCTCCTCTGATGATTCGGACTCTAATTTTGAGAAACTGATCTCCAAAGCAGTCACAAGCAAGGTATTTATTCTAGTCAGCCCTTTCACTGTAGGTTTTTTTTTTTCCACTGACAAAAAGTTATTGCGAAACACGTAATCAAACTTTGCTGCTAATAATTTGGCACATTTTTAAGAAAATAAATGTAAGTCCGTTACCCTTTTACTCTATGTAGTTTAGTTGTAAAACAGCTAAATGTCACTAATTAGTCAACGAGAGATTTGGCTTTGGTCTATTTCTTACTACTTGTTAGAAGGTGGACTATCCCTTGAGTTGTAGTCTGTTGGTATATTTTTTGCATTGAAATTCTACTGTCTGGTTGATACTAGAAATTACTTGTGCTCTTCTTTTTTAGAAACCCAAGGAGGAAAGCGATGATTTCCATCTGGACTTGGACTCAGCTGTGGGTTCTCGGGCAAAATCTGGAAGAACAAAGAAACCTATAAAGTACCTTGAAGAATCAGATGAAGATGATTTCTTTTAAAATGTGAAGTGACTATTTTAAGTAATGATCCTAAAGTTAGGTAAATGTCTCAATTTCCTCCCCTCTGAATTTAGCTTGGGGAAGGCAGTTTTAGTTCAGGACCATTAAGGTGAAGTATGTAGAGCCCAAGTGTCCTTTATCTCTCTGTAATACTGTATAATACTGTGACCATCTCCTGGAAAGTGTTTTGTTTTCCTCTGCTTTGTATATGTATTTAGTCTGTTTTCTTTTGTCTTTTAAAGTATGATTTTAGGCTCTCCTGGCCTCTTGGGATAGTTGTGTGGTAACTTTAGCATAAGGTAGTTTGACAGTTATTAAGCTAAAATTGGAGCCCTTTGACATAAAAGTTTCTACTCTGCCTACTTTCAATAAATATAGAGCATGATTAGTTCTCTGTTTTATCTTAGTTTTATAAGTAATTTTCCATCAGATAGAACTCTGTAGCTCCAGTTCCAAATACTCACTCAGCCTTTTATATGCTGAATTTTTAAGCAGTGAAAAATTGTTCGTATTCTTCATATCCTTTTGAATATCACCAAAAGCTGAAGAAAAACACCATGGATGTGTCTTTATAACAGTCAATAAAATGAAGAAAATTAGATCCTAAGTTGTGATTATCTCAACACTTGACTTGTCCCCTCAGATTGCAAAGGAGTCAGGAACAATATTCTCAAAGAATATTGATGCTATATTCAGTAGTGAGCTTTTATATCCATTTTGGGAAATCTCCATAATTTTCAATTTATAAACTGTTCAAGACCTTCCTGCATTTATTACATGTGTGTGACTTGAGTGATGTTATCAATGTTTTTGTAAATATTTACTATGTTTTTCTATTTAGCTTAATTCCAACTATTTTATACTTTAATAAAACGTTGTAAACATTGCAACCCTTGATTGTTGCCCTTTTTTCACCCTGCACTACATTCTTTACCTTAGTCTGAAATATATCCTCTTCACTATTCACTATAAAATAGCTTTGAGAACTATTCTCATCATTTTCTGATGTCCCTCATAACTCCTGGCCACAGTGATAGTTCTAAGAGAAAGGCACCATGACTAACGGCCAAGCAGATTTTTCCCTGAGCTTTAAACATGGGTGTTAAATTCATCTCTTCCACACTTAAAAGGTGTTGACCCTCCATCAATAAATAACTTTAAATATAAACTTCTGTTCCCTACTTTAATAATATTTTGATAATCCAGTCGACTGTTTGATGATATCAGTAAATTGGGGCAATTGGCTAATCATTTAAGGGGGAAAATGCTAGAAAGGCCCAACCCCTTCTCATCTTACAGGAAAGTCAAACTCAGGCCTTTTCCCCCTCCCCCACCCACATTGCACACATTATGCAGGATCCTAGTTCCCTAACCAGGGATCAAACCCCTGCTTCCTGCATTGGGAACTGAGAGTCACCCACTGGACCACCAGGGAAATTCTTCACATAGACTATTAAGTATCAAAAACAAAACTGAAGGGACTTCCCTGGTGGTCCAGTGGTTAAAAACTTAGCTGCCAGTGCAGGGGACCTGGCCCAGGAAGATTCCCACATGCCAAGGAGCAACTTAAGCCCCTGGACCACAACTATGAAGCCCACCCACTTAGAGCTTGTGCTCCCCAAGTGAAGCCACTGCGATGAGTAGCTCCTACTTGCCTCAACTAGAGAAAACCCAAAAGTAGCAATGAAGACCCAGTACAGCCATAATTTTTTTTTTTAATTAAGTACTAGAAGGAAAGTCTTGAGTCACAGAGGGATAGCCATCCTAAACACATCCCCAAGAGTGGCGTTGTCCAAAGAATGGAAAATGAGCCCTTTTATCAGAACCTGGACAAAAAGGTCAAGCTCTTTGTCCCAGCAGTTCTCACCTTAAGAAATTTAGGAGAAGGGGACGTGCGGAAATCGACGTAAATACAAAGGAGAGTTCAAGTAACACAAGAAATATCAATGTCTTGGTTACAGCATAATTTTACAAAGTGCTTCCATGGGGGAAAGTAGGCAAAGTGTTCAATCCCTGGGTCGGGGAAGATCCTCGGAGTAGGAAATGGCAATCCATACCAGTATTCTTGTCTAGAAAATTCCATGGACAGAGAAAATTCCATGGGACAGCAAAGAGGCAGACACCACTGAGCACATACACACACGGAGGCAAAGTGTGCAATCGCTCTTTATTTTTCACAACTACATGTAAATCTATAATATCACACAAAAAAGTTACATACAAAGCTGCCTATTAAAGTTTCTATAATAATAAACTGAAAGTAACCTAAATGTCGAACAAGAGACCTGTGGTGAAACATTATGGTACAATGAGGAATACCAAGTGCTCACTAAGAACCATCGTGCAGGGACCTCCCGGGAAGTCCAGTGGTTAAGACTCTGAGGACTTGCCTGGTGGCATAGTGGATAAGAACCCGCCTGCCAGTGAAGGGGATTTGGGTTCCATCCCTGGTGTGGGAAGATTCCACATGCTGTGGAGCAACAAAGACCAGGTGCCAGAACTACTGAGCCTGAGCTCTAGAGCCCTCGAACTCTAACTACCGAGCCCACACACTGCAACTACTGAGGAAGCCCTTGTACTCCAAGGCCCGCATGCAGCAACTTCTGAGTCCACGTGCTGCAGCCACTGAAGCCTGAGTACCTAGAGCTCATGCTCTGCAATAGCAGAAGCCACTGGAATGAGAAGCCCATGCACCGCAATGAAGAATATCCCCCACTCACTTCAATTAGAGAAAGCCAGCACAGCAGCGAAGACCCAGGGCAATTAAAGAAAACCTCGTTCCAGGGCAGGAGGCGTAGGTTCGTTCAATCCCTGGTCGAGGAACTAAGATCCCAGTTGGCACATGACCAAAAGATTAAAAAAAAAGAAAAAAAGATCATGCAGATTATTTGACTTAAAAAGATATTTAGGACATTGCTAAGTGAAGAAAGCAAGTTGCAAATCAAAGGTGAAATCCCTGTCTGGTGTGTATGCGTTTGCTTACAAAATGAATCGGGGGGAAAGTGGGAGAAAGGCATAGAAACCTTTGGAAAGAAAAAAATCAAATGTTTCCCTTCAGAAACCAAAAGTTCTCTCCTGGTCATTAATGCACTTGCTAACTAAAAAGACTCCAAGTGAACTCTGTCCTTGACTCCTCATTCCTTAAGCTGCTGACATTCTAGGAGATGAAAATTCTAGTTCCAATAAACTTAGTGTTTATATACACTTAAACCCTTTAGAGAATATAGTGATTTCCTACACATATGAAACATTGCTTAGATACATAAGCGCATGTGTGCCAAGTTGACTGAGTCATGTCTAACTCTGCAACCCTATGGACTAGCTCACAAGGCTCCTCTGTCCAAGGGATTTGCCAGGCAAGAATACTGGAGTGGGTTGCCTATGCCCTCCTCCAGGGATCTTCCTGACCCAGGAAAATAAAATATATTTAAATAAAATTATTTTTAAATTTTCTTACCAGGTCCACCCCAGAACTACTGACTTTTTAAAAACACTTGTTTAACAAGCACTCCACCTAGTCATGATGGAGAACCAATTCAATGTGCATTGAAACGCCTTATTGTAAGTTGCAGCAAAATGTCAGTTGCTTTTCTCTGGATAATGAGATTTGGGTGATTTTTGTTTTCTTCTTTGTATCTTCCTATGGTTGACAAAAACAGTAAATATTACATGTTCTCTTTCAAAATGAACGTAACTTTATATATTTTTTTCTGCTTCTGAAAATAATGTGAACTCCCAGGTTGCTCAGTGGTAAAGCATCTGCCTGTGAATGCAGATGTAAGAGATGTGGGTTCCATCCCTAGGTCAGAAAGATACGTGGGAAGTTTCATGGACAGAGGAGCCTGGCAGGTTACAGTCCATAGGGCTGGCTGCGAGTGAGTGAGCACGCATGCGCAAGTAATGTATGGGTTCTGGTTCTAATATGATGCTGAACTGTTAGTGCTCCAGGAATTGCCCTCAGGGCTTTTTCTCTTTCACTCAGGGGCTGTACCCTTGCAAATCTCAGCAGGATGTCTACAGACTGTATTGAAAACTGTGATGGTTAACTGTATGTGTCACCTTGACTGGGTTAAGGCATGCCTAGATAGCTGGTAAAATAGAACTTCTGAATGTGTTCTGTGAGGGTGTCTCTGGAAAAGACTAGCATCTGAATCAGTAGACTGAGTTAAGATGATTCCCACCAGTGCACGTGGGATCAACCACTCCACTGAAAAGAACAAAAATGTCGGGGGTGTGGTGAATCCGCTCTCTCTGAGCTGAGGTGTCTGTTTTCTGCCCTCGGACCTCCATACTCCTGGTTTTCCGGCCATGGGACTCAAACTGAATTACACCCCAGCTTTCCTGATTCTCCAGTTTGCAAATGGCAGACTGTGGGACTTAGCCTCCTTAATTATGTGAGCCAGTTCCTATAATAAATCTCCTCTTACATAAATAGATATACACCCTATTGGTTCTATTTTTCTGGAGAATCCTGCCTATGCAAGCTCCAAAGTCCATTTTGGTACCGAAAGAACCGAAGACGACCTAGGATAGTGGATGTGGCAGCCTTGGTTCTGAATGCTGCAGAGAAGATCACAGGGACATGAAAAGAAATGCAAATAAAAACTGCAATGACGGGTGACTGCTTAATCCCAGGCCTTGCAGGTTAGTCTTTTCTAAGTTTGGACTCAAGGCTTCTGTTGAAGCCATGCTCCCCCAGATCGTTGGTCAGGCCAAGAAGGATTCTAGCTTGATCCCCCTCTTCCTATTTATTGGACCAGGAGGTACTAGAACAGCATTGTATATCACGTGCCTGGCATTGTTCAATCCTGTTGTCAGTTGGGACAGAAAGAATAACCCAGACCTCTGGAACCAGCTGGGACCTAATGATCAGTACAAGTTCAACTCTGTGAGTGTAGATTACAGCAAACTGAAGAAAGAAAGTCCAGACTTCTAAATGAAGCATTTCACTATAAAGTTGCTTAGAATGAAGGTCTTCCAGAAGCCATTCACACAATTTTCCACCTAACCAGGAAATATTTCCGCTCTAAATGCACAAAACCATGTTAGTGTATTGTGTTGGGTTTACAATGATTAATAAGTAGTCTGAAACTTAAAAAAAAAAAAAAAACTACAATGAGGGGCTTCCCTGGTGGCTCAGCAGTGAAGAGTACATTTACTAATGCAGAAGACACAGTTTCCACCCCTGATCTAGGAAGATCCCGCATGCCGAGGAGCAACTCAGCTCATGTGCTACAACCACTGAGCCTGTGCTCTAGAGCCCGGGAGCCACGACTACTGAACCCAAGTGGCACAACTACTGAAGTCTGAATGCTCTAGAGCCCATGGTCTGCCACAGGAGAAGCCACCTCAGTGAGAAGCCCACACACCATACCTAGAGAGCAGCCCCCACTCTCCACAGCTAGAGAAAACCGGATCACAGCAACCAAGACCCAGCACAGCCAAAAATAAAGTAATTAAAAAAAATTTTTTTAAGGCAATTTTTTTTTAAATCTACAATGCAGGGGACCTCCCTCATGGTCCAGTGGTTAAAACTCCATGTTCCCAATGCAAGGGGCCTGGTATCCATCCTTGGTCAGGGAATTAGAGTCCGCATGCCCTAACTAAGAGCCCATTATGCCAAGACTAAAGATCCTGCGTGCCACAGTGAAGACCCGGCACAGCCAAATTAAAACAAAAGCTACAATGAGGTATCACACTGGTCAGAATAGTCATCATCAAAAAATCTACAGCCAGGATTTCCCTGGTGGGCCGTGGCTAAGACTCGGCAGGCATACTCCCACTGCAAGGGGCCCAAGTTTGATCCCTGGTTGGGGATCTAGATCCCACATGCCACAACTAAGACCAAGGGCAACCGAATAAATAAATTTTTTAAAAATCTACAGCCATCAGACTAAGGAAGGCCTGGAAACGTAGGGGCCACATGAGCTACAGCCTCAGCTGCATCAGCAAACACCGGGAGCACCCAGGAGGCTGGGACAATGATGGTGACATTCATCACCACAGACTCAACTTCAACAAATATCACCCAGGATACTTTGGGCAAGCTGGTATGAGGCATTACCACTTAAAGAGGACCTAGAGCAGAACTTCCCTGGAGTTGAGGGTGATCCAGTGGTTGGGATTCTGAGCATCCAGTGCAGGGAGTATGGGTTGGATCCCTGGTTGCGGAACTGAGACCCCACATACTGTGTAGCCAAAAAAAAAGAGGAAACAGAACTTCTGCCCAGATGTCAACCTTGATAAATGGTGGACTTTGGTCAGTGAACAGACATGGGTATAAACGCTGCCAAGAACAAGAGGAGCTGCTCCTAACATCAATGCAGTGCTGTCAGGCTACTAAATACAAACTTCTGAGCAAGGAAAAGATCCCAAAGCAGCCTGTTATGGTGAAGGTCAAATACTTCAGCAGCAGAGCTGAGAAGGTTAAGGATGTGAGTAGGGCATGTGTCCCAGTAGCTTGAAGCCATGTGGTAGGAGATGCATTAAATGTTAACAACTGCTTTTTTTTTTTTTTTAAAAAAGGTCTATAAATAATAAACTCTGGAGAGAGTATGGAGAAAAGGGAAACTCTCCTACACTGTTAGTGAAAATGTAAATTGGTGCAGCCACTAAAGAGAACAGAATAAAAGTTTCTTAAAAAATTAAAAAGAGAGCTACTATATGACCCAGCTGTCCCACTCCTGGGCATGTACCTGGAGAAAATCATAATTCAGAAAGATACATGCTTCACTGCAGCACTATTTATGATAGCCAGGACATAGAAGCAACCTAAATGTCTATCAACAGAGGGATGGCTTAAGAAGATGTACATATATACATTGGAATATTACTCAGTGGTAAGAAAAGAGCAAAATAAGGCCATTTGCAGCAATATGGATGGACCTAAAGATTATCACAGTAAGTAAAGTAAGTCAAAAGAGAAAGACAAATACCATATGATATCATTTACATATGGAATCTTTAAAAAAAAATAAAAAGGGAGCAAATGAACTTATTTGCAAAACATAAGTAGAGTCATGGGTGTAGGAAACAAACTTAAAGTTACCACAGTGGTGGGAAACTGGAATTACTTTTATTGACACAACGCACAGCAAGATTTCCAAAGACCTGGAAGCTTTTTGTCCACATGTATTCATCTGTGCTTTGCTGTGACGGCTACAACTATAAACTGGAGGAGAGTGTATGGACAGAGAACTTAGAAAGCCGCTGAAAGGTGTGACACAGGAGGATGAACAGGCAAGGGTGAGCCACGGTCTAGTGCTCAGCAGTCATGCTCCACACTGTAATCGTGTGATGATACTGAACCTCTTACAGAGTAGCTTCCCAAGGTCTGAAACAGTGGCCACAAGGCAGACTAGCACATCCTTTGCCTGGGCTGCAGCTTTTGGTAATAACATTTTGTATAGTGCACAAAACTCCATTCTGACGGAGTAAACAGGTTTTTCATAACTGTGGAAAATCACAGTGTTAATTTAAAAAGTGAATGGGAGGGATTCCCTGCTTTCAATACATGCTCTTGTAAGCATGGAAGTTCAGTTCAGTAGCTCAGTTGTGTCCAACTCTTTGTGACCCCATAGACTGCAGCATGCCAAACTTCCCTGTCCATCACCAACTCCCGGAACTTGCTCAAACACATGTCCATCAAGTCGATGATGCCATCCAAGTATCTCATCCTCTGTTGTCCCCTTCTCCTCCTGCCTTCAAGCTTCCCAAGCATCAGGGCATTTTCCAAGGAGTCAGTCCTTTGTGTTGGGTGGCCAAAGTATTGAAACTTCAGCTTCAGCATCAATTCCTCCAATGAATATTCATGATTGATTTCCTTTAGGATTGAGTGGTTTGATCTCCTTGAAGTCCAAGGGACTCTCAAGAGTCTTCTCCAACACCACAGTTCAAAAGCATCAATTCTTCGGTGCTCAGTTTTCTTTATCATTATGGTCCAACTCTCACATCCATGCAAGACTACTGGAAAAACCATAGATTTGACTAGATGGACCTTTGTTGGCAAAGTAATGTCTCTGCTTTTTAATATGCTGTCTAGATTGGTCATAGTTTTTCTTCCAAGGAGCAAGCATCTTTTAATTTCTTGGCTGCATCACCATCTGCAGTGACTTTGGTGCCCAAGAAAATGAAGTCTGTCACTGTTTCCATTGTTCCCCCTTCTATTTGCCATGAAATGATGGGACCAGGTGCCATGATCTTGGCTTTTTGAATGTTGAGTTTTAAGCCAACTTTTTCACTCTCCTCTTTCACTTTTAAGAGGCTCTTTAGTTCTTCACTTTCTGCCATAAGGGTGGTGTCATCTGCATATCTGAGGTTATTGATATTTCTCCCAGCAATCTTGATTCCAGCTTGGGCTTCATCCAGCCCAGCATTTCACTTGATGTACTCTGCATATAAGTTAAATAAACAGAGTGACAGTATACCTCCTTGATGTACTCCTTTCCCAATTTGGAACCAGTCTCTTGTTTCACGGCTGGTTCTAACTGTTGCTTCTTGACCTGCACATACAGATTTCTCAGGAGGCAGGTTAGGTGGTCTGGCATTCCCATTTCTTTCAGAATTTTCCAGTTTGTTGTGATCCACACAGTCAAAGGCTTTAGTGTAGTCAATAAAGCAGAAATAGATGTTTTTCTGGAACTCTCTTGCCTTCTCTATGATCCAGTGAATGTTAGCAATTTAATCGCTGGTTCCTCTGCCTTTTCTAAATCCAACTTGACCATCTGGAAGTTCTGGATTCACATACTGTTGAAGCCTGGCTTGGAGAATTGAGCATTACTTTGCTAGTGTGTGAGATGAGTGCAATTATGTGGTAGTTTGAGCATTCTTTGGCATTGCCTTTCTTTGGGATTGGAATGAAAACTGACCTTTTCCAGTCCTGTAGCCACTGCTAACTTTTCCAAATTTGCTGGCATATTGAGTGCAGCACTTTCACAGCATCATCTTTTAAGATTTGAAATAGCTCAACTGGAATTCCGTCACTTCCACTAGCTTTGTTCATAGTGATGCTTTCTAAGCCCCACTTGACTTCACATTCCAGGATGTCTGGCTCTAGGTGAGTGATCACACCATCGTGGTTATCTGGGTCATGAAGATCTTTTTTGTATAGTTCTTCTGTGTATTCTTGCCACCTCTTCTTACTATCTTCTGCTTCTGTTTCTGTACTTTATTGTGCCCATCTTTGCATGAAATATTCCCTTGGTATCTCTAATTTTCTTGAAGAGATCTCTAGTCTTTCCCATTTTGTTGTTTTCCTCTATTTCTTTGTATTGATCACTGAGGAAGGCTTTCTTATCCCTCCTTACTATTCTTTGGAACTCTGCATTCAGATGGATATATCTTTCCTTTTCTCCTTTGCCTTTATTTTTTTTATATTCTTTTTTATTTTTATTTTTACTTTATTTTACTTTACAATACTGTATTGGTTTTGCCATACATTGACATGAATCCACCACGGGTGTACATGCATTCCCAAACATGAACCCCCTTCCCACCTCCCTCCCCATAACATCTCTCTGGGTCATCCCCGTGCACCAGCCCCCAAGCATCTTGTATCCTGCATCAGACATAGACTGGCGATTCGTTTCTTACATGATAGTATACATGTTTCAATGCCATTCTTCCAAATCATCCCACCCTCTCCCTCTCCCTCTGAGTCCAAAAGTCCGCTCTACACATCTGTGTCTCTTTTGCTGTCTTGCATACAGGGTCATCATTGCCATCTTTCTCCTTTGCCTTTAGCCTCTCTTCTTTTCTCAGCTATTTGTAAGGCCTCCTCAGACAACCATTTTGCCTTTTTGCATTTCTTTTCCTTGGGGATGGTCTTGATCACCACCTCCTGTACAATGTCATGAACCTCCATCCATAGTTCTTCAGGCACTCTGCCTATCGAATCAAATTCCTTGAATCTATTTGTCACTTCCACTGTATAATTGTAAGGAATTTGATTTAGGTCATACCTGAATGGTCTAGGGGTTTTCCTTACTTTTGTCAATTTACGCCTGAATTTTGCACGAAGGAGTTCATGGTCTGAGCCATAGTCAGCTCCCTGTCTTGTTTTTGCTGACTGTATAGAGCTTCTCCATCTTTGGCTGCAAAGAATATAATCAATCTGATTTCAGTATTGACCATCTGGTGATGTCCTTGTGTAGAGTCGTCTCTTGTGTTGTTGGAAGAGGATGTTTGCTACGACCAGTGTGTTCTCTTGACATAACTCTGTTAGCCTTTGCCCTGCTTCATTCTGTACTCCAAGGCCAAACTTGCCTATTACTCCAAGTATCTCTCAACTTTCTACTTTTGCATTCCAGAACATGTGAAAATGAAAGTTGCTCAGTAATGTCCGACTCTTTGCAACCTCATGGACTATACAGTCCATGGACTTCTCTAGGCCATAATACTGGAGTTGGTAGCCTTTTCCTTCTCCAGGGGCTTCCCAACCCACGGTTCAAATCCAGGTCTCCTGTACTGCAGGCGGATTCCTTACTAGCTAAGCCACAAGGGAAACCCAAGTATACTGGAGTGGGTAGCCTATCCCTTCTCCAGCAGGTCTTCCCGACCCAGGAATAGAACCAGGGTCTCCTGCATTGCAGGTGGATTCTTTACCAACTGAACTATCAGAGAAGCCCATTCCAGAATATACATTGCAGTTATTGGGGAGAGATTTGCAATGCACCATGGGGAAATGGCAACATACTCCAGTATTCCTGCCTGGAAAACCCCATGGACAGAGGAGCCTGGAGGGCTACAGTTCATGGGGTTTCAAAGAATCAGACACAACTGAGAGACTAAGCACTAGCATGATGGGGAAACTATCGATCCCGCCTTCAAGAATCTCCATGGAAACCACAGTTGTATCTCCTCCTGCTGGATGGAACAGACAAGTCTGAATTGGATGGAGAAATAATTGCATTACCACCTGTATGGTTACAGAATTCCGGGGCACATATTCAAATTATGTGCTTTGTAATGGTCTTTGCCAGACAAAAAACATGAAGCAATGAACATGAAAAGGCTAAAAATGGGAACATAAACACATACTTTTAATAAATTCCAAAGCAAAAAGCTTGGAGAACTACATGGTGGAGAAGAGCTCTGGCAGATGCCACATTAACTAAGAAATCAGTGTAGGAACCCTCCTACACTGTTGGTGGGATGTAAGTTGGTGCAGCCACTATGGAGAACAGTATTGAGACTACTCAGAAAACTAAAAATAGAGCTATTATATGAGCCAGCAATCCCACTCCTGGGCATATATCTAGACAAAACTCTAATTCAAAAAGATACATGCACCCCTATATTCATAGCAGCAGTATTTACAATAACCAAGACATGGAATAAAACTAAATGTCCATTCACAGATGAATGGATACAGAAGATATGGTACATATATACAATGGAGTACTACTCAGCCATAAAAAGAACAAAATAATGCCGTTTGCAGCAACATGGATGCAACTAAAGATTATTGGTAAGTCAATGAAGTCAGTCAGAAAGACAAATATCATATGATATCACTTGTATGTGGAATCTAAAAACAACCTATCCACAAAATAGAAATAGAAATAGACTCATGGACATAGAGAACAAACTTATGATTGCCAAGGGGGAAGGGGCTGGAAGAGAGACAGAGGAGGAGACTGGGGTCAGCAGATGTAAGCTATTATAAATAGATTAGATAAACAATAACGTCCTGCTGTGTAGCATGGGCAGCTACATTCAATATCCTGTGATAAATGGAAAAGAATATTTAAAAGGGCATATGTATGTATAACTGAATCACTTTGCTGTACAGCAGAAATTAACACATTATAAAAAAGAACTATACTTCAATTTTTAAAAAACATTTCAGTCCACCTTACATGATTAACCTGTTCTGAGTTGGGTAAATGACTCTACATACAAACTGGAAGGTAAAGATAGAACTATAGAAATGATGAAGCAATCAAACTCACAGTGTTTATGATTTTGTGTTAAATTTAGGAACATTTCATAATCATTCAGAATGTGTTTGTGTTACATATTTTTTTAAAGACTTATTTATTCATTCATTTATTTTTAGGCTGCACCACATACGGCATGTGGGATCTTAGTTCCCCAACCTGGGAACAAAACGTGCCCCTCCCACACTGGAAGCACAGAGTTCCAACCACTGAACCCAGGGAAGACCCTGTATTACATATTTTTAATGTTCCTAATGTTTAAAAGAATTTAAGTAAAGAAACCTGATAGATTAGCCCAGTAATTTCAATTTAAATATGTAACATATTTTTAGATGATATTTTAATTTTAACTTTGGGGGAGGTGTGCCACACAACTTGCAGGATCTTAATTCCCCCACCAGGGATTGAACCTGCACCCTTGGCGATGAAAGTGCAGAGTCCTAACCGCTGGACTGCCAGGGAATTCGCAAAAGTTTAACAGATTTGATTAAATTTGTAAACACTACCATAAAATTGAAAAGAACTTGAATTTGTACATTTGTACATTTGGTTTGTTAGGTTTACAGAAGTTATTTCAATGCATCAGAAGATAATTATTTGTTAGAGTTTTCAGTCCCATTGGGCATTGGAAGTGTTTGGAAATTTAATTAAACAAGTTTGTAATTAGTGTCCATTATGCAGGGGCAGCGGCTGGGAGGAGCTACCCGAAGCCCAAGGTCAGGAGGGGCAGTGGTGAGGAGATAGCCCTCGTCTAAGGTAAGGAGCAGCGGCTGTGCTTTGCTGGAGCACCGTGAAGAGATACCCCACGTCCAAGTTAAGAGAAACCCAAGTAAGACGGTAGGTGTTGTGAGAGGGCATCAGAAGGCAGATACACTGAAACCATAATCAAAGAAAACTAGTCAATCTAATCACACGGACCACAGCCTTATCTAACTCAATGAAACTAAGCCATGCCGTGTGGGGCCACCCAAGACAGGCGGGACATGGTGGAGAGGTCTGACAGAATGTGGTCCACTGGAGAAGGGAATGGCAAACCACTTCAGTATTCTTGCCTTGAGAACCCCATGAACAGTATGAAAAGGCAAAATGATAGGATACTGAAAGAGGAACTCCCCAGGTTGATAGGTGCCCAATATGCTACTGGAGATCAGTGGAGAAATAACTCCAGAAAGAATGAAGGGATGGAGCCAAAGCAAAAACAATACCCAGTTGTGGATGTGACTGGTGATAGAAGCAAGGTCTGATGCTGTAAAGAGCAATATCGCACAGGAACCTGGAATGTTAGGGCCATGAATCAAGGCAAATTGGAAGTGGTCAAACGGGAGATGGCAAGAGTGAACATCAACATTCTAGGAACCAGTGAACCAAAATGGACTGGAATGGGTGAATTTAACTCAGATGAGCATTATATCTACTACTAGGGGCAGGAATCCCTTAGAAGAAATGGAGTAGCCATCGTGGTCAACAAAAGAGTCTGAAATGCAGTACTTGGATGCAATCTCAAAAACAACAGAATGATCTCTGTTTCCAAAGCAAACCATTCAATATCACAGTAATCCAAATCTATGCCCCAACCAGTAATGCTGAAGAAGCTGAAGTTGAACGTTTCTATGAAGACCTACAAGACCTTTTAGAACTAACACCCCAAAAAGATGTCCTTTTTATTATAGGGGACTGGAATGCAGAAGTAGGATGTCAAGAAATACCTGGAGTAACAGGCAAATTTGCCCTTGGAATAAGGAATGAAGCAGGGCAAAGGCTAATAGAGTTTTGCCAAGAGAACACACTGGTCATAGCAAACACCCTCTTCCAACAACACAAGAGAAGACTCTACACAAGGACATCACCAGATGGTCAACATCAAAATCAGACTGATTATATTCTTTGCAGCCAGATGGAGAAACTCTATACAGTCAACAAAAACAAGACCAGGAGTTGACTGTGGCTCAGATCATGAACTCCTTATTACCAAATTCAGACTTAAATTGAAGAAAGTAGGGAAAACCACTAGACCATTCAGGTATGACCTAAATCAAATCCCTTACGATTATACAGTGGAAGTGAGAAATAGATTTAAGGGACTAGATCTGATAGATAGAGTGCCTGATGAACTATGGATGGAGGTTCGTGACATTGTACAGGAGACAGGGATCAAGACCATCCGCATGGAAAAGAAATGCAAAAAAGCAAAATGGCTGTCTGGGGAGGCCTTACAAATAGCTGTGAAAAGAAGAGAAGTGAAAAGCAAAGGAGAAAAGGAAAGATATAAGCATATGAATGCAGAGTTCCAAAGAATAGTAAGGAGAGATAAGAAAGCCTTCCTCAGCAATCAGTGCAAAGAAATAGAGGAAAAGAACAGAATGGGAAAGACTAGAGATCTCTTCAAGAAAATTAGAGATACCAAGGGAACATTTCATGCAAAGATGGGCTCGATAAAGGACAAAAATGGTCTGGACCTAACAGAAGCAGAAGATATTAAGAAGAGGTGGCAAGAATACACAGAAGAACTATACAAAAAAGATCTTCATGACCCAGATAATCACAATGGTGTGATCACTCACCTAGAGCCAGACATCCTGGAATGTGAAGTCAAGAGGGCCTAAGAAAGCATCACTACGAAGAAAGCTAGTGGAGGTGATGGAATTCCAGTTGAGCTGTTTCAAATCCTGAAAGATGATGCTGTGAAAGTGCTACACTCAATATGCCAGCAAATTTTGAAAACTCAGCAGTGGCCACAGGACTGGAAAAGTCAGTTTTCATTCCAATCCCAAAGAAAGGTAATGCCAAAGAATGTTCAAACCACCACACAATTGCACTCATCTCACACGCTAGTAAAGTAATGCTCAAATTCTCCAAGCCAGGCTTCAGCAGTACGTGAACCGTGAACTTCCTGATGTTCAAACTGGTTTTAGAAAAGGCAGAGGAACCGGAGATCACATTGCCAACATCTGCTGGATCATCGAAAAAGCAAGAGAGTTCCAGAAAAACATCTATTTCTGCTTTACTGACTATGTCAAAGCCTTTGACTGTGTGGATCACTGTGGAAAATTCTTAAAGAGATGGGAATAACAGACCACCTGACCTGCCTCTTGAGAAACCTATATGCAGGTCAGGAAGCAACAGTTAGAACTGGACATGGAACAACAGACTGGTTCCAAATAGGAAAAGGAGTACGTCAATGCTGTATATTGTCACCCTGCTTATTTAACTTATATGCAGAGTACATCATGAGAAACGCTGGGCTGGAAGAAGCACAAGCTGGAATCAAGATTGCCGGGAGAAATATCAATAACCTCAGATATGCAGATGACACCACCCTTATGGCAGAACGTGAAGAGGAACTCAAAAGCCTCTTGATGAAAGTGAAAGAGGAGAGTGAAAAAGTTGGCTTAAAGCTCAACATTCAGAAAATGAAGATCATGGCACCTGGTCCCATCACTTCATGGGAAATAGATGGGGAAACAGTGAAAACAGTATCAGACTTTATTTTGGGGGGCTCCAAAATCACTGCAGATGGTGACTGCAGCCATGAAATTAAAAAACACTTACTCTTTGGAAGGAAAGTTACGACCAACCTAGATAGCATATTGAAAAGCAGAGACGATACTTTGCCAACAAAGGTCCGTCTAGTCAAAGCTATGGTTTTTCCAGTAGTCATGTACGGATGTGAGAGTTGGACTGTGAAGAAGGCTGAGCACCGAAGAACTGATGCTTTTGAACTGTGGTGTTGGAGAAGACTCTTGAGAGTCCGTTGGACTGCAAGGAGATCCAACCAGTCCATTCTAAAGGAGATCAGTCCTGGATGTTCTTTGGAAGGAATGATGCTAAAGCTGAAACTCCAGTACTTTGGCCACCTCATGCGAAGAGTTGACTCATTGGAAAAGACTCTGATGCTGGGAGGGATTGGGGGCAGGAGGAGAAGGGGACGACAGAGGATGAGATGGCTGGATGGGATCACCGACTCGACGGACGTGAGTCTGAGTGAACTCCAGGAGTTGGTGATGGAGAGGGAGGCCTGGCGTGCTGCAATTCACGGGGTCACAAAGAGTCTGACACGACTGAGCAACTGAACTGAACTGATGCAAATTTAACTTAAAAATTATAATTGAATATGAAACAGCAAGTGAAAATGAGTATTCTTATTTTTATACTCAAACTATATTACCTGTATAACTAAAATAGCAAAGTGTATAACTTGAAGACTTAAAAAGGAAAAAGTTAGAATTTTTTTGTTTTAATAAATTGAATAAATTCAAACCCAAGGATATTGATTTTGTGCACAAAAGCGTCCTTCAGACATCAAACTCAGATTGGTAGGAACAAGCCAATTTGCTCTATTTCATAAAGAATGGGAAAGAGGCAGTTGTTACAGGGGGAAGGATGACAGAATGGATTGTGGAGGGACAAGAGGGTGAAGGGAGACGAAGAGGAAAGAGAGTTGCTAAAAGAGCTGGAGAGAGAGATGTAAAAGTGACTCTTAAAAAGTCTCAATCGCTCTCTTCACTCCTTTAAAAGAATTCCAACACAAAGCAACATTACTTTTTCCTTTTTAAATCAACTTTATTGAGGTATAATCTACATACATAAAATGCACTCATTATAAGTATACATATTCATGACTTCTGACAAATGTATATTCCTGCATACCCACCATCACTATCAAGATATAAAACTTTTCCATCACTCCCCAAAATTCTTAAGTGTCTCTTCAACCCTGACCCCCAACAGTGATCTGATTTCTACCATTATAGGTTAATTTTACCTATTCTAGAACTTCATATATATATATGCTTTTAACTTCATATACATATATTAATGTATACGTATGTATGCTTTTGTGTCCGACCTTTCATTTGACATCATGTTTTTGAAAGTTAACCATATTTAGGTATCAAGTAGTCATCCTTTTTTTTAATTGCTGAATATTATTCCATTGTAGGACTTCTCTGGTGACTCAAATGGTAAGGAATCTGCCTCAGGTTCTATCCCTGGATCTGGACAATCCCCTGGAGAAGGGAATGGCAACCCACTCCAGTATTCTTGCCTGGAGAATTCCATGGACAGAGGAGCCTGATGGGCTATAGTCCATGGGGTCGCAAAAAGTCAGAAACAACTGAGTGCCTAACATACACACACACACACACACACACGCGCGCGCGCGCGCGCACACACACGCATTCCATTGTATGGATCTGTTTATCCATTCACCTGTTGACAGACATTTGGGTTGCTTCCAGTTTGCGACCATTATAAATAAAACTGTTATGAACGTGAGAATACAAACCTTGTTTAAAGCATATTTTTTCATGTCTCTTGGGTAGATACCTAGAAGTGGAATTGTTGGTCATTTGTTTAATAAATCTTTGCCTTTCTAAGAACCTGCCGAACTTTTCAAAACAGTTGTATCATTTTACCCTCCCCCTTACGTGTTTCCTCAGTAATTTTTGGAATCAGATTTGTTTGAGTAAGACAGTATCTTGAATGGCCTCAAGGTGGCCCCAGTACATCCCGCTGAATAAAAAAGATATTTTAACCGGAGGATAGGAAGCCGAATCCATAAGTGACTTTGTCTTCTGCATCTAGTCTTTCTGTAATTTTCCAGGGCCTGGTGGGCAGCACTCCTCTGAACCCAGGAGTATCTCTTTCAGGGAGGGAGTTACTTTGGTCTGCCCATCAACTGATCTGGAGTCAACCTGATCCCACTTCTGCCCCCGGGGTGATGGAGAGAAGGTCATAGGTCCACCAGCAGCGATTGTAGCAGCTTACGGATCTTGGCAGTTATACATATCAGCTATTCAGAGCTCCGGGGAGGGAAATGGAACTTGGAAAGACGCCTCTTGATAACAAACCTGTCCCCTTCCCCACCTCAGTCCCAAAGTAGTTTCTCTCCTCAGTCTTTCACTCTAGGCTTTCGAGGAAAGGAAGTGGAACTCCCAAGCCTCTTTGTCTCTCAGATGAGGCTGCCTGCAGGGCCCAAGCACCCTCAGGCCCAGTCATCGTCCTCACTGAACAAAGCTGCCACACGTACAACCTAGAAAAGCGTGACAGGGCGCAAGAGACCATGCGGGGCAGAGGCACGTGAATGAAGATGCACCGGTTTGGTAGGAGCTGAGGGGACAAGGTAGACTGAGGCGGCCTCCTCCTTCCTCAGGGAGCAGCTGGTGGGGGCAGGCCTGGGGCGAACCTTATCTACCTGACTCCCATCTCAGTGCAGAATGTGAATACTACAGGTGGACTTCTGACTGAGGGCTACATTCTCGCTTCTTCCACGCAAGGCCACTCAGAATAAAGATTCCATTTCCCAGGCTTCCTTGCGGAGGGAAGACCAATAATATGCGAGCAGGTGGGTCACGTGGCAGCCTCTCCAGACTTTTTAGAGAGATGTTCTTGCGCCTGTTTCTCCCACCTTCATCGCTTCCTCCCTCCGCTGCCTGGAATATGATTGATAGATTCTGTGAATCCTGCAGGAGGGGGCTACAACCCAGGAGGGGTTTGGAAGGAGCCGACTGCCCCTTACTTAGGACTTTGGGGCGCAGAGCTGCTCTGCCAGTGCTGAACAGCCCCCACTCTCCTTTTATGTGAGAAACAAGATTCCCTCTGGTTTGATCCACTGTTTAGTATTTTTGCTCTTAGAGCCAAACAAGGCTGGACAGGGAAGCAGGTCCCAGCTGGTGATAAATCACAGAGCCTGAGGGCTCTATGGGGAACCAAAGGCTGAGGACAGAGGGGAGGAGGCAGAGAGCTGGGGCGACCAGTGACCAGAAGATCATCTGGTCTGGAGGCTTTTCAGACCAGCCTGGGGACCGGCTCAGAAGCGCAGCTCTGCAGGGGAAGGGCTGCGGCGGACTTGAAAGGAGTAATCAAGGAGAAGCGGCCATGCCCCCTGCCTCTCAGCCACTCTTCCTTCCTGCTCTGTTTGAGCTGGGGCAGATTTTCACCATTAACCGATTTTGGAGTTTTCTTTCGATTGCGGATCTCAGACTGAATATTCGCTTAAGTGATCGCAAGCCCTGGAGGAGATCGGAGGGAACAACGGAGGGGTGGGACCCAGCAGCGTCATCCTCTTGAGGCAGAGAAGATCTACACCCTCTAAACCCTTCCACCCCAATTCACTCATTCAGCCACCACACAGATCTGCTAAAGTGCCAGGAACTGTCTAGGCATTGAGGGCAGGATAGTATATAAAGCACCAAAAATTTCTGCCCTCCTGGAGCTACCATGCTAATAAAGGAGACAGATGCCACACAGAATAAATAAGAAAAATATAAAGTATGTTATGAAGTGGTCAGTGCAAAGGAAATAGAGCTCAGAAAGGAGATAGGAAGTCAGAGGTTAAATTCCAGTTAGGGCAGCTAGAAAAGGCCTTACTAAAAGGCAGCATTTATGTAAAGATCTTTTTAAATGTTAGAGGGACACAGTGGAGAGAAAATATAGTTGTGGGTTGCTGATGTCATGGGTATTAATTTACCCATGTGTGTGCCTGCCTATGTGTGTTCATGTGTGATGGACATCATGTATGATGAACATGGGAAGTGGTTCCACGGTCCAACGGACCAGGGTGAGGTGTCTGGGATGGAGGCCGAGGGTGAACCAGTCTGAGCCCCACACCCGGCCGCAAGTTGGGCCAAGAATGAGGCCAAGTGCCGCCAGCTCTGGGCAGCATCAGTGACACCTCCTCCCAGGCTGGCACTATCTGAGAAGGAGGATGGGCCCCAGAGATTGCTGAGTCTCCTGTGTCTGGCCCTGCGGTATCAAGGGCCGGGGACAGTGCCGGGGAACCACGGCTCCACGGCTCCCCCCTTGCGCACCCACCACCTCTGCTACTTTCCACTCTCCGCAGGCAGATGCGTCTGGTCTGATGATTTTTCCAGGCTGGGCTGGTGGGCTGACCCGGCAGTGGCCATGAGTTCAGGGCAGGGACTATTCCAGGGGCGATGAGGTGTGTCCCTGGGCCCCCATGGCTGGGGGCAGGAGTCATGGGTCAGGGAGCAGCTTTGCCAGGAGCAGGTGGAGGTAGGGAATGGGGAGGTCGCCGGTGCTCCCAGCCTACATCCTGTTTTTGGAAAGGGCCCCAGCATGTGCTTTCCTTTGGACTTGATCCAGGCTGGTGTCTCCCCACCCAGGCC
This sequence comes from Oryx dammah, assembly GCF_014754425.2. Taxonomy (NCBI): domain Eukaryota; kingdom Metazoa; phylum Chordata; class Mammalia; order Artiodactyla; family Bovidae; genus Oryx; species Oryx dammah. Next base: position 21,741,513 of record NW_024070192.1, read on the forward strand.
CTGTCCCTAGGGAACCCCAGCACTCCCGAGCATTAACCTAGGGTTTTTCCAGGCAGGGCTGGGCTGGAGCCAGTGTGGGTGAAGGACACATTTCCCACCCCTTCTTGAAACCGGCCAGGGGTCCCCATCAGCACATGGGAAACCAGACAGGCCCCCATGGCCAGAGAGGAGAGAAAGTGTCACCAAAGAGGTGAGTCCTGGCATGACCCCACACAAAGCCCTAGGGACTGTCAGGCCCTGGGAAGTCCAGGCAGGCTAGAACCGGAACAGTTCCACCATGAGCTTCAGAACATGGGCTCCAAACCAGTGAGGCTGGGTGTGAGGCCAGGACCCTCTCTCTCTTGCTGCGTGACTGTGCCTTAGATCCTCTGTGTCTCAGCTTCCCATCCTTGTCAGGAGGATGAAATAAGCTAATTCTTACAATGAGTGAGTGGGGCCTGGGGCCCGACCCAGAGCAACTGCACAGGCGAAGGAAGAGAATGGTGTGGGTCCAGACTCCTGGAAAGGCAGAGAGGACAAATGAGCACTTAACCTGGGAGTGTCCCCTCCCTGGCCGCTCAGGTCACCTTTGGTCATCCTAACTGCCCTTCTCTATGGGACAGCTTCTCCAGCTACCTAGAGCAGTAGAAGGTGACTCAGTTCAAAAGCCTTTACTTTTCACATTATAAAATGACACGCTCATTACAGTAAATCTGGAAGTTACAGAAAAGCAGGAAGGAAGCAAAAGTTTTTATTCAAGTCCCAAGGCCAGATACCCTTGATACCCTAATGTTTTTCCAAAAGGAACATTTTTCTGGGCTTGAGCTTTTCTGTGACATGGTTGGGACCTCAGCATTAAGATGCAGAGCTGGAAGGGAACTTGGGGATCAGCTGGCCCAGGCTCCTCAGCTGACAAGCCAGGAGACTGGCCCAGAAGAACTAAGGGACTTGTAATGTCAGAGCTTGAAGAAGAGTTAGCAGGTGTCTGTTGCTGCTTAAAATACCAGTGCCACCAATACCAGCATCAAACCCCGCGCCAGCCCTGAAGACCGCCTTCAGGGGGGATTTTTTTACTAGATAGTGGATCTAGGCCTTCCAGTTAGGAGAGTCTGTTAGAGATGGACTTTCTTCAACAGGGATGAGCGCTGGGTAACCCCATTCCTCATTTCCAGTGGGGACTCAGCCCTGGGATGGGGGTGGGGGTGGGGGTGGGGGTGGGGGGATGAGGGGATGGGAAGGGAAGGCTGGCAGAGTCCAGCAAGGGGCGTGGCCCTGGGTCTGTTCCCAGGGGTGGAGCCAGTCAACAGGGTCACCCTGTCCCTTTAAGAGAAGGGGGAGCACTCGCCCCTCTCAGGCATCCTGTCTTGCCATCCATCCTGGCCAAATCCAAAAGGAAAAATGAAAGAGGGATCAGGAGGAACAGGTCCCAACCATTGCCCAAGGTTCTTCACTCGACTTTAACATCCCAGCACCAGCTGCAGGGTGAGTGGTTATGGGTGAGGGTCTGGGAGCCTGTGGGACCTGTGAGGGGGGTGTTGGGAAGTCTCTCTCGGGAGATACGAGAAGCTGGAAGCAGAGAGACACCAGTGAGGAGATGGGAAGAGGTGGGCCAGCATTCCCACCGCACAGATGGTAGGGGGCATCTAGGACAATGGATCCTGATGGAAGTGGGGTTCCTTCCCTTTGTGTCCACTCCCCAATTCTGAGAGGAGTTCACTGCAGTAAAAAAAAAAAAAAAAAAAAGGAGGGAGGCAAGAGAAATGGGCGAAGAAAGAAGAAGGTGAATCCTTCTGGGTCTGCTGGTTCCACTTCACCCAGAAGTACCAAGTTGGGTCAGAGCCTTGGGTTCAGGGCACTGCTCTTGCCCACAGAAAGCATCTTGGAGCACACGAGGGCACTGCTGGGTTTCTGCTTCCACACATGTAGTCAGGGGCCGGCAGGGCTCATCTCCGAGGTCCTTTCCCTCCAACCTGGCCTTGGAGGAGCGCAGGATCCAACCCAGCAGTTCCATGGGTGTCTGACCAGAGCACCGGGGCGGAGCTCCTCCCCAGCAGCCCTGAGCCCCCCTAAGCTAAGCCCTTTGTTCCCTCAAAGCCCCTGCTAAAGCCAGGTCTGGCTGACCCCCTGGATCACCTCGAAGTTAGAAGCGGTCCAGCTGATCCCACCCCGATGGGCGCGGAGGGTTGGGAGGGTTGGGACCCTGATCCTTCGGCCTCTTAACTGCCCGCCCTGCGTCTATCTCCAGCGCCATGGGGGAGTGGGCGTTCCTCGGCTCGCTGCTGGACGCCGTGCAGCTGCAGTCGCCGCTCGTGGGCCGCCTGTGGCTGGTGGTCATGCTGATCTTCCGCATCCTGGTGCTGGCCACGGTGGGCGGCGCCGTGTTCGAGGACGAGCAGGAGGAGTTTGTGTGCAACACGCTGCAGCCTGGCTGTCGCCAGACCTGCTACGACCGCGCCTTCCCGGTCTCCCACTACCGCTTCTGGCTCTTCCACATCCTGCTGCTGTCGGCGCCCCCGGTGCTCTTCGTCATCTACTCGGTGCACCGGGCCAGCAAGGAGCCGGGCGGCGCGGACGGCGGGGCGGGGGCCCGGGGGCGCCCGGGGGACCGCCGCGCGCGCCGCTGCTACCTGCTGAGCGTGGCGCTGCGCCTGCTGGCTGAGCTGGCCTTCCTGGCGGGCCAGGCGCTGCTCTACGGCTTCCGCGTGGCCCCGCACTTCGTGTGCGCAGGTCCCCCGTGCCCACATACCGTGGACTGCTTCGTGAGCCGGCCCACCGAGAAGACTGTCTTCGTGGTCTTCTACTTCGCGGTGGGGCTGCTCTCGGCGCTGCTCAGCGTGGCCGAGCTGGGCCACCTGCTCTGGAAGGGCCGCCCGCGCGCCGGCCGCTGTAGCCAGGCCGCCGAGCGCGATAACCGCTGCAACCTCGCGCACGAGGAGGCGCGGCAGCTGCTCCAGCCGCTGCCCGCCCTGCCCACGCGGCGACCGGGCACCGACCCCTACGCCCCACCGGCTTATGCGCACGGGGCGCCGGCCGGTGACAGCGAGGGCGGCAGCGGTCGCAGCAAGGCGTCGCTGGCCACCATCCGTCAAGGCCTGGCCATCTAGAACTGCCTGGGGCGGGAGGTGAGGCCAGAGGCCGGATCCCACCATCCCGGAGCAAGAAGTGTCTCCTCACCCACTGTTGGCAGGGACCCCTGCCCCAGCAGATGACACGCAGGGCGCACGGCCCTCCAGGCAGCACCCACACTTCCCAGCGGAGCTAGGGACATCGAACCAACTAAGGCCTGTCCCTGGTGCCCTGATCCAGGCGGAAAGGAAGGAGGCCAGGGAGGCTGAAAGAAGGTGGACCAGAGGAGGGCAGAGTCAGTGGAGAGTGGACGTTCTGGAGGAGCCCTGGGTATTTTACTGGAAAGGAAAACAGCTGTGATACCAGCATCCCCCGGGGCCTCTCCTTGTTCAGACTGGGGTGTAGCCTCTACTAAGGCTCTCTGTGTACATGCACACACACGTGTACATGCACACACACGTGTACACACATTCGGTGTGAGCATAGGTGCCCTCGCATGTGTAAAACCTATGTAAGCACTTTGTGTGTGTGCATGCATGCATATATATCCTGTGTGAGCTCTGGATGTGCACACGTGTGCATATGCACATGGCCATCTTGTGCAGGCTTTCTGCACACACGTGTGCCTACCCCTGTGTGCATTCTGCGTCTGTGCGTGTGACGGTGTGTCCTGTGTGAGTTGTGTGTGTGATCTGTGACATGCCCCGTGTGGGTGGCCAGGATCCAGGGCAAGCAGCAGCCACGGTGGCTCCTCCCTTCCTCAGGAAGATCCCTCCTAATCGAGCCCACGCAGGAGGGGTGCTGGAGGAGGGGCAGTCCTTCACCCTGGGCGGGCCTCAGTCCAGGTACCAGCTGCACTCTCAACCTTGTCACCTGGGCAAGGTGGCTGGGCCCTTCCTTCATGAAGACAGAGTGGGGCTGGGGCTGGGGTCAGAGGGCAGGACTCTTTTCTAGCTTCCTCCTCCTCACCCTGCTGCCGTTACCCCAGTCCATAAACATCCTCCTGGCCCTACATTTTCTTCCTTCACTACTTCCCTCACTCCCACCCTCTGGAAATATAAGGAACTGTCTACAGGGCTGCCTCCTGTTCATTCCTGTCTCTCCTCTGCCCCCATCAGCTTCCTCCTTCACCACACCCGTGGGGATGCTGTCCATAAGCAGCCAGCACCTTCTCTGGCAGCTCAGACAGTAAAGAATCTGCCTGGAATGCAGGATACCTAGGTTCGATCCCTGGGTCAGGAAGATCCCCTGGAGAAGAAAACGGCAACCCACTCCTGGCAAATCCCATGGACAGAGGAGCCTTGTGGGCTACGGTCCATGGGGTTGCAAAGAGTCGGACACTACTGAGCAACGAACACACACACACATACACACACACACCCCCTAAGTGAAAAATCCAGGGGTCACCATCTAACCACACCTCTGGGCCGTCACCAGACTCTGCTGAGCAGGCTGCCAGGGCCCCACTCTGCACAATTTTCTTCTACACCTCTGGTCATTCCCTCCCTATCCTCCATTCCTTCATGCCTCTTCCTCAGCTTTCCTGCCTGGACTGCACACAAGCAGAGGGAAGAGTCTTTCTAAACAGGTGCCCCTGCTTACTCTCTGGGGCTCCCCTGTCCTCAGGTAAGTCAAGCAGCTGAGCGAGGCTTCTGAATCCTCCACGTCTGGCCCTGTTACATCAGGTCTTCCCCAACCCCTTCAGCTCAGCTCCTCTAAAGTTTCCATGCTCCAAACCAATCTAAACTTTCTGTTCCTACCAAGGGTACCCAGATTTGCTTCTAATGTTTCAACTTGTTCCTTTGCCTGGAGCAGTCTCCCTCTCTGCTGCCCCCCTTCCTCTAGTTAACTCCTCCCTGCCCTTTGGTCTCATTTGGGAAGAAAATGAATGCCTTTCTGGACAGACAGATCAGCCCCACAAAACCAGAGCTAAGGCCCCAAGGCAGCACTTGTTGGATACATAGCTCTCTCTTCCTTGCAGGCCCATAGTAGGTGCTTGGTAAACTGGCGCTGGGGGGCTTCCCAGGTGGCGCTAATGGTAAAGAACCGGCCTGCCAATGCAGGAGACATAGAGACATGAGATCAATCCCTGGATCGGGAAGATCCCCTGGAGAAGGGCATGGCAACCCACTTCAGTATTCTTGCCTGGAGAATCCCATGTAAAGAGGAGCCTGGCGGGCTACAGTCCCATAGGGTTGCACAGAGTCGGACACGACTGACCTGACTTAGCACGCACACACACAAACTTGTGTTGGAAGTGTTCTCCAGGCCCAAACACTTATCCACGCTCACAGAGTGTATCGCCATCTCTCTGCCCAGGGTGAGTTCTGTGTCTGCCTCCCAGACCCTTCTGCACAGACTTAGACATGAATGTCCAACTGTTTCCCGTGTGTATTCATTCAACAAATACTTTTGAGCACATACTATATGCCAGGCACTGTTCTGCAGAAAGAGGACACGAGCCACCTATGTCATTCCAAGTTTTCCCTTAGTCACATTACAAAATGAAAGGAAACATTTGTAATATATTTTGGTTAACCCAAAATATATTTTTAACATCTAAAATATTATTTCAAACACATCATCAGTATAAAAAAAATATCACAGAGATGCTTTACAGGTTTCATTTGTACTAAGTCTGGTGTATGTTCCGTGCTTGAAACCCTTCTCAGTTTGGACCACCCACGAATCTCAGGTTTGGCTGTCATCTGTGACAAGTGGTTGCTGTAATAGGAGATCCACGTGCAAACTTGCCCTCTCAAAGCTTACATTCTGGTGGAGAAGGCAAACAACAAACACTGACTGTGCTACCAGCCAGGGTAAGAGTCAAGGGAGAGAGTGCGACACCTGGGGAGTGTCGGGGAGAAGAACTAGCAACCCTCTAGCTGGAAGTCTCTCCAGGGGGAGCATTCACGTTGGAGGAAATAGCAAGAGCAAAGGTTCTGAGGCAGAAATAAGCTGAAAGTGTTGGAGGCCCAAGAAGAGACTGGTGTGGCAGGAGTGGAATGAGGGGGGCGGAGGGGGTCACCAGCAACTCAGATGGCATCTCAACTTCCTTAGCTCTCGCCTCAGTTGCTGGGGCCCCCGGCCACCCCGGCCACCTCCATCCGCTGTTGCCATAGCCTGTCTTCTGCCCGCCTTCCGCATCCTGTCAAGCATCTGATCCTCCCGTTTCTCCACCTAAGCATTTCCTCCCCTCGTCACCTGTTTAGAAGCTGCCCAGGAGCAGCCGTCACCGTCACCGATGGCTTGGTGTATGCCCTCCCTCAGCCTCTGCTCTGGCCCCTGTGATTCTAATCCGAACACTTCAATCACCAGCTTCAGCCCCTTCACTGCTGGGGCCCTCAGGATCCAGTCCCACTCCTGAACTAGCCTTGTCCTGATTCTGTCCCAGCCTCTACACCCTCATCTCTTTAACTTTATTTTTTTAATGGAAGGATAATCGCTTTACAGGATGGCATTGGTTTCTGCCAAACATCAGCATGAATCAGCCATAGGTATACACGTATCCTATCCCTCCTGAACCTCCTTCCCACCTTCCTCCCCATCCCACCCCTCTAGGTTGTTACAGAGCTGGGTTTGAGTTCCCTGAGTCATATAGCAAACTCCCATTGGCTCTCTGGTTTACATATGGTAATTAAGTTTCCACGTCACTCTCTCCATACATCCTGCCCTCTCCTTCCTCTTCCCCCCCAGTTGTGTCTGCAAGTCTGTCCTCTGTGTTTCCATTGCTGCCCTGTAAATAATTTCATTGGTGCCATCCTCCTAGATTCCATATATACGCGTTAATATATGATATTTGTTTTTCTCTTCACTGTGTATAATAGGCTCTAGGTTCATCTACCTCATTAGACCTGATTCAAATGCGTTCCTTTTTATCAGCCTCACCTCTTTTACCACTTCAACCAAAGCCCAAAATGGTTAAAACACAGAGCTGGGGATAATGTCTGAGCCCAGAAGCTTTTTATTACCTCTGCATTCCACCTAGCTAACTCATCCCCTTACAGATTTAGGTGGGCGGCGGCGGGGGTACCTCTTTCAAGAAGGTGTCTAAGGCCTGCTCCAGGCCTGGTTAAATGTCTGAGTCTTGCGTTCCCCTAAGCAAAGCACATGTCAGCTGTTGATGACCAAACTCCACAGCAGTGGTTCTCAACTGGGGGCGATTTTGTCCCCGAGGGGACATTCGGCAATGTCTGGAGACATTGATGGCCCCTCACGACAAATAATTCCCAATGCAAAATGTCCCTTGTGCCGTGGATGAAAATTGCTCTCTGGTGGTGCACTGTGAACCATCCATAGCGTCCTCAGACCCCAGAGGTTCCCAGCAGCAAAGTTACTATCCCAAGGTGGGCGTTCTGTATGTTTGGGGGTCACTGACTTAGTCATCACAAGGAGGGGGATCCTTCTGGCATTTGGTGAGCAGGGGCTAGGAATTCCAGTGTCCCCCCACAATAAAGAATTGTCACACACACCTTTAGAATGTCCCACTGACATTTACATAGTGAAAAACCTCTTTATAATTACCTGAGCCCGAAACTTGACTCTGTTTTACGTACAAAATATTGGGGGTTTAGTTCGGGTTTTTTTGTTCACATGGTTGTATTATTCATTACCTGTTTTTATTTCAACACACACCCATATTCTTTAACTTTCCTGGGCTTCCTGTACAGAATAACTTCTGGCCTTCTTCTTTTAGATCCAAATATTTGTTAAAAATAGAAGCAAACGTAGGACTATGTCCTATTGTCTGGTGATTGTGCCCGTGCATTGACATATTGAAATTCACAGTTCAGATCAGTTCAGTTCGGTTGCTCATTCATGTCCAGCTCTGCAACCCCATGGGCTGCAGCACACCAGGCTTCAGGAGCTTTCCTTTACAGGACAGTGTGACAGCATGGTGATTTTTTTAACGCATGTGTTTGGTATGTTATATTAAATTTCTGTCTAGTTCATAAAGAAACCTGATGGGAAGTGTTAGAAAATATTTGCTAGAGGAAGGGAGCCTCTGTCCCCCTCCAACAGAGGCCAGACTGGGACATAAGTGAGAAGCTGGCGCCACCTGGTGGCTAAAGTAGAAATGGCAGATGGCTCCCCACAGAAGAGACTTCCCACACAGGAATCACATCCTGCAGGGGCGCCTGCTAACTTTCCCCAAACACAGCCTCTACTGCCAACTCCCTAGACCTCCCCCAGGCCTCAGTGCTTGACACTTCTTCAAGGGCTTCAGAGATCCAAGAAAGAGCCCTGGCTGAGAGGTGGGAGCCCACACTGTTGTTAAGTCGTGTCTGACTCTGTGACCCCATGGACTATAGCACGCCAGGCTTCCCTGTCCTGCACCATCTCCGAGTTTGCTCAGATTCATGTCCACTGAGTTGGCGATGCCATCCAACCATCTCATCTTGTTGCCCTCTTCTCCTCCTGTCTTCAATCTTTCCCAGCATCAGGGTTTTTTTCCACTGAGTTGGCTCTTTGCATCAGGTGGCCAAAGTAGTGGAGCTTCAGCTTCAGCATCAGTCCTTCCAATGAACATTCAGAATTGATTTCCTTTAGGACTGACTGGTTTGATCTCTGAGTCCAAGCGACTCTTAAGAATCTTCTCCAGCACCACAGCATCAGTTCTTCGGTATTCAGCCTTCTTTACGGCCCCAAGTCTCAGGTCTGTGCATGACTCCTGGAAAAACCATAGCTTTGACTACACAGACTTTGTCCACAAAGTGATGTCTCTGCTTTTCAATACACTGTCTAGGTTTGTCATACTTTTCTTCCAAGGAGCAAGTGTCTTTTCATTTCATGGCTGCAGTCACTGTCCAGAGTGATTTTGGAGCCCAATAAAATCAAACCTGTCAGTTTCCACTTTTTTCCCCATCTATTTGCCATGAGGTGATAGGAGCCCTTACTGCCGTTCCCTGATCTGCCACTTATTTGTCGAGTGACCCTGGGCAAGGGCACTGCCCTCTCTGGACCTTGATGTCTAGTGTGAGGGAGTTAAAACTGGTTTCTAAGGACGCCCAAGGCCTGTCACACTCCATCCTCTCAATCAGGAGCATCCAGGTGCCCTGCCACCTGCCTGTCCCCTCTACCTCCTGCCCCCAGAGATGACATTAGGGGTGGGACAGGGACAGTTCTTCCTGGAGGTGGGAGAACAAGTGGGCCGGCCTCCCACGTTCCATCCCAATCCTAAGGTCTTCTTAGATTGCAATGAGCGAGCCCCTGACCCAAGCCCCCCGGGCCAACTGCCACTCTTGCTGTGAAGCTCATCGGTGGTCACTATAGAATTCTGCCACTAAATGACTCTGACTCAAGCTCCAGCTTCCCAAGGGCTAGGGACTCTGAGAGCTGAGGTGGCTTTCTCTCAGGCTGGGGACTCCCTGAAGGCTGAGGTGGTCTCTCTCTCTCCCTCCTGCCTCTCTACATGGGTCCCTGACAGGCTGAGACCCCTAGACCAAGGGCTTCCTAAGGGCAGGCCTGTCTCCTTCCAGTGTTTCCAGAGCTCTGAGCACAGTAAGGCAGGTCCCGAAGGCAGCTTGGGCCCCAGTCCCTGCCCGGACACCGAGAGAAGGCGGCGAGGCAGCGAGGCTCTGAGGCATGTGTAGAATAAATATAACTTTATTCTTTATCCAGTAGATCTCAGTGGCAAGTCCAACAGTAACAGGTGCACCAGCGGGCTCTGGGGGGGATGAGACCCCCAACCCCGGGGCAAGGAGGGCAGGGCAGAGCCAGCTCCCCCAGCCCCGGGGGAGCAGGGGTGACGTGAGGGGACCCCCTGTAGGCCCGTCCTGCGGGGCAAGGAGGGGGCACGAGTGTGGGGTCGGGGGCAGGCCAGGGAAATGGAGGAACTCAGGCCCCGTGTCTGTCGGCCTGTCTGTCCACTGTGTGTGTGTGCGTGTGTGTGTGTGTGTGTCTGGGGGCCCTGTGGGCAGTGCTGGTGGCCATGAGGCTGGAGGGCAGGGGAGCTCAGACCCCCTGGCCAGCCCCTTCATGGGGAGGGGAGCGCTGGAGGGCTTCGATGACGTGGGCTCTGATGGGGAAGCAGCTACGCCAAGGACACAGGGCAGAGAGACACGTGCCTGGAGGTCCTGAGGCCCTGGTGCTCTGCCCTCAGCCCCATTCAGGGGTGAGCCACTCCTTCCAGGGGTTGCCGGGAAACTGTCCTTGCCCAGTGGTTAGGCAGAGAGAGAGGAGAGGGCAGGCCTTGGAAAGTTAGTACTTCACAGTTTTAAAGAGAAAACTGAGGAGGAAATGGCTGGGGAGGGGGCCTTGGGGGCACAGAGACTTGGAGAGAGAGGGGAAGCCCCTTTCAAGCCACTCCCCTCCCCCAGGGCCCACCCCCCCTCCAGCTCTGAATCCAGCTCCCCCCAATACACAGCACACTTCAGTATAAATGTGCTTAAAATGAAAATTCTTATTTAAAAAAATCAAAACCAGAAAAAAAAATTAAAATAAAAACAAAACCAGCGAGAATTAATACCTGGGGGTTGGTATGGCAAAGTATGTACAGGGGATTCCCCCACCCCTGGCCCACCCCCTCTGTCACCAACCGAGGCAGGGGGGGTTCCCCAACCGGGGGGCAATGGCTTGTGAGTTCTGAGGATGGGGGAGCCAGGTCCTGGCATTTGCTGGTGATGAAGATGTGGCGAGGTGGGCAGAAGGGTGTCTTGATGAACACGAAGCCCCCAGGCCCCATCCCAAGGCCTGGGACGAGGGGTCCTCACTCAGTCCACGGCCACGTCCCTGGCGTCAGCCCAGGCTCCAGGAGCGGGCAGTCCAACGCAGGCCCGGGCCTCTGTCCGAAGAGTCGCCGCCACCTCCTCCCTCCAGTCCCCCGGGCTAGGGAGGACAGGTGGGGCGCAGGGCTGGTGGGGGTTGCATGGTTGGTAGAAAGGCAGAGAAAAGCCAGGGCACGGGGTGAGGGCTGTGTCCACGGGGCAAGGGCAGTCACGGGGAGTGGGTGGCCGGGCTGCTTCTGTTTGAGCTGGGGCTGAGGCTGGGGCTACAGCTGCCGGGCGGGGCAGCCAGGCCGCCCCCGTCCCGCCCCCCACTCCCCGCTTGTCCGCTCAGAGTGTCCAGGCCCTCTGAGTTCTCCAGCATTTCCTGGATGAGAGGTGGCATGGAGCCCGGAATCTCCATCTTCAGCGTGATCACCCGCTCAGCCCCTGCAGGAAAGGAGGAACAGGTCAGTGCGCCCACCCTGCTCCTCTAGCCCTGCACGCAAGCCTGGCCCCAGGAGGGAACATGTAAGGGGTAGGAGGATCCACAGTACCAGTATCAGCTCCCGCCACACTCCGAACCCTGCGCTCAGTTTTCTGACCTAAGCCAGCTCTCCTCAGCCCCCACAGCTGAAGGGCAGCAGGGCAAAGTGGCTCCCAGCTCTGGCTCTGGGGTCACTGGGCTTGATGCCAGGCCCTTCCTACGTGTTGCTGACTCTCCTACTGACATCTCAAGACAGCTCTGTAAATGTCATCCCTGCTCTGCAGATGGGTAACTGAGGCTCAGAGCCGTCGTGTGACCCGCTCAAGGACACACAACGGTCTGGTTCCAGAGCCATCCCCTAAACTAGCATGCCAAGACGACACTGCCACCTTGGGGCTCACAGGCAGGGAGGTCACCTGGGCACGGTGGGGTCGAGGTGAGTGGGGCATCACATGGGCACAAAGACGTGGGGTACTGGCTCAGATGCAGGAGGCCTGACTCTGGACGTGGATGGCAGACGCACAGGGAGAGAGCCCCACCCTTAGCACTGATGCTCCGCAGGTCTGTGATCTTCATCAGCATCTTGGGGAACATGTGTGGGCGGCTGGGCCTCCGCTTCCGCACATAGACCTTCAGTGCCTCCAGCAGCGGCTCCTGCAGCATGTCCACCCGGTCTGGCTGCTCCAGGTCCTGCCGGTCTGAAGCAGCAGAGAAGCCCGCTCAGTCCGGTGAGGAACACAGCTGCGGGCCCCACCGTGACCGCCAGGGGGCGCCCCTGTCCAGGCCACAGGCAGAGTACCGTTGCTCCCCGGGCCTCCCCACACAGAGAGGCCCTAAGAGGCTCTCAAATGTGAGCAAAGAGGGGCTGGGGACAAGAGTGTCCCAAAACTCGCCCTGAGAGCCCACAGCCTTGAACACAGGCAGTGCCATCTTAAGTAGAGGCGGGTCTCCCACTCCTGCTGGTTATTCTGGACACCAGCCCAATATGGCAGCAGTCATGACAATCAGATGGTAACAGCAGCCGACACTTCCTGGGTCTTACTCTGAGCACACTGTGCCTTATTTATTACCTCCTAATCCTCCCATCAACTTTATGAAGTGGAGACCATTACTGCCCCCCTTTTACAGAAACGGAGGCTCAGAGAAGTTCAGCGACCCTGCTGAAGGTCACATGTTGGCCAGGATTTGAACCTGGGTGGTCTGACCTCCAAGTCCTCACTCTTAAGCCCCCTGTAAGGAGCGCTGCCTGGAAATAGGGAACCAGAGCTCAGGTCTCCATCACTGTTCCCTTGCCCTGTGGCCACAGACCAGACCCTGCTCTGCTGGGACTCAGTTTCCTGTCTGACAGGTGCCTTTCTGATCAAATGATCCCCCAGCTTCTCCCTGGGAGAGGCTCCGCAAGCCGCACCACCACCCCTGAGCCTGGCCCCCAGACCCAGGCCCCCTGCCCACCTCCACAGATGAGGCAGATGGCGCTGAGCAACCCAGTCTCAGCGTCATCCATCTCCAGGGGCAGCAGCTGGTTGGCGAAGGCGAAGACCAGGTCCGTGAGTGGGCCAAAGCCGGCGTTGTGCATCTGGGTCCGGTTCAGGGTCAGCCCGTCCGAGAAGGTCATTGTGTCCTGCTCGGGCGTGTACCGCGTGCAGATCCGCAGGATCTGGGTGCAGAGGGTTCTCGAGTTCAGGAACTCACAGCCACCAGCACTTCCGGCACCAGCATCCCCCTAGGACCACCTGGCCGGCAGCCAGACCACTGCAGTTCTACAGAACCTTCTGTGCAACACAGTAGCCACCAGTCACACTGGTGACCGCTGGGCGCTTGAAACATGCTGAGTGCAACTGAGAAACTGAATTTAATTTTAATTAATTTCAATTTAAAACAGCCACCCACGGCCAGCGGCTACTGCATTAGACAGTGCAGATCTACAGCATCCTGCCTCCACACAGAGAATTAAGAGGGAAACAAAACATTTCCAGGAAGGCCAAAACCAAAGGGGATTTCAGTCTATGGTTCCCAGGGCTAGGTACAGAACAAGAGCTCAGTAAATGCACCTCATCTTCAGCTCTCTCAAACCCTGACCCTGCCTCTTGCATCTCCCTTCCACCAGGAAGAGCAGCCTGGTCACACCCCAGGTTCCCAACCTTGGAGGTGGCTGAGAGGGAACAGGAGGGCTGAGAAAGACAGGGAGGACAAGCCTCCCTCCAGCCTTGGATTTGACAGTCTCATCCGCCCCCATCCTGCCTCAAGTCCAGCCTACCCTCTGGCCCCACCAAATGCCCTGCAGGCCCCTGAATCCCACTGGTCCCACACCAGCAGGCCTTTCACATACCATTCTACACAGCTCTAGAGGCTACCTCCTCTGGGGCTCTTCCCTAGGGCCCAGCAGGGTGGCTCTCTGTCCTGCAGGGAGGGGACAGCCCTCCCCCATCTGCAGCCAGCACTTATCACAGTTTTGCAACCTCTGTTTACCTATCTGTTGCCTCCACCAATGGAAGATTCTCGAGAGGGGACAGTGGTGTGTTCACCTCTGTTCTGACACCCAGTTCAAGGCCTGGCCACACAGGGTCCCAGGTGAACCTTTATTAGACTGAACAGATGGGAAGATGGGTGGTTGGACGGAAGCACTGAATCAAAGATGGGCTGAGGATGGATGAATGAGAGTAGAGGTGAATGGGTGCACACCCGGGTGCTGGGTGGCTAAGCAGACAGGTAGACATTCGGGGGAGAGCAAAGGTGGCTGTTTGGGTGGGTGGGCATTTGGACAGGTCGACTCCAAATGGAATTTTAGGAAGGTGCTTATTTGAGCGGCAGGACATCCTCCAAGAACAGGAGGTGGGCAAGGTGCAGACCCTCACCAGGATGTCCAGGCAGGCAGCCTTGAGGAGGGTGATCTGGTCCGCAATGGTGAGGGTGGTGAAGCCGGGCAGTTGCTTGGCAAACTCCACAGTCTTAATGATGCACTTGGTAGAGAGTTCACTGAACTTGTCCCAGAGGTCAATGTCCAGGGAGACACGCTGTTCTGAGCTGTTGTTCTGGGAGGATGGGGGAGGGAGGAGGGGGAGGAAAGTGAGGGCCTTCCCCTGGTGGCACCCTTCTGGGCCTGGCTCTACCTGCCCCGCCCCGCAGGCCTGCCCTCTACTGGCCTTCACTTCCTGAGAGGCGGGGAAGGGGAGGACAAGGCAGCCCAAGCAGGGCTGCAGAGGGGCAGGCCTGGAAAAAGCAGGCGTGCCCCTGGGGGGCTGTACCGAAGTGTATTTGCCCAGCTGTGGGGAGGGGCAGGCCTGACAGCTGGAGGGGTATGAGGTTTGGGGGGAGCGAGCCATACCGTAGTGTATTTGCCCAGTTGGCAGAGCGCAGGGAAGGTCTCCTGATGTGCTTTGCGCACCTTCTCGATGAGCTCCCCCACCTCCGGCGTCAACGTGTAGCTCTCGGAGCACTCGGGCTTGGGCACCTCCTTCTTCTTCTTGTTCCGGTCATTTCTCACGGCTGTGGAGGGCCCAGGCCGCACAGTGAGAGGGCAGGTGGGGTCAGTGGTCCAGCCCCAAGCTGTCCAACCCCAGCCCAAGCTCCTCCCACCAGACTGAGAGCTGTCGTTGCACAGAAGTGCACACACACGTGAGTGCACAGGCAGGTGGGACATCCACAGAGCCGGTCCCTTGGCCCCCCTCTGCGGTGCCCACCCGGCCCTCACGCCCGAGGCCTGCCCCCGGGCTTGGGACCACAGCATGCGTGCCCCAGACCAGCTCGCTCCCCCGGCGTCCGCTCCAGCTCCCTCTCCAGGGTGAAAGCCCGTGTGCAGGTGTCCCAGGTCTGTGCTCTCAGCCTCCCTGCCCCCAGCCCTCCAGGCAGCGCTCAGGATGGGCTCAGAGCAGCTCCCTGGGCAGGCAGACACGGAGTAGGGCTCCCCAGCCTGAGAGTGGGGGGCCGGGTGGGAGAATCTCTCGGCCCATTAGCCGGGGGAGCTGACAAATCACCGGGGGCGCTGAGCCGCACACACCACTCGGCTTTAAAGAAGCGATGGGGTCGTTACCAGCCGATTATCCCAGACACACAATCACTCACGGGGCCAGTGGTGGCGGCTGCTGACGCTGGAGGAAGAGAGGGTGGGGGGTGGAGAACCCAGGGAGGGGGTAGCAGGGTTGGGGGGGAGCTGGCATAATTTGGAGATCACTCATGTCGATTCTGCAAATTCAATAAAGTGCAAGGGAGAGAAGGGAGCGGGAGAGGGAGAGAGGGGGGATAATTTGGGAAGAGAAAATTGCAGCTGTGACAAGACGTTTATCATTCGGAAGCTTTAATTCTATTGAAATGGCAGCTGCTCAGCTCCGGGGCACAGAGCAGCCAGGGAGGAGGTGGAGGGAGGGGAAGGGGGAGTTGGCAGTGGGAGGGGGGAGGGGGCCCCACCCTGGTCCCCCTGCCACGAAAAGCTCTGGGATCGGAAGGTGGCAGAAGCAGAGGAGGAGGAGGTGCTGGGCCTGCAGGGAAGGGTCCCAGGTCTGCAGGTCCCAAGTTGTCTCCGGCTCTGCAACGTGGAGCCACCACTTCCTACGCTGCAGAACAACACAGCCCTTTCCTCCTGAGGCAGGAGGTGGCCGGGTACTTCAGGGTCCCTCTACTCCTGTCCCCCAACCATGTCCCCTCCCCACTTCCTTCTTCCACTGCCCTGCCCACAAAGGGCTAGAGGGTCCTGCAGCCCCCTCCCCCACCCCATCCCCCAAGGCTCGGGCTCCATGGCAACGGCCACGCAGACAAGGAGGCGTCTGTCAGCGTCATTTATCTCTGACATCATCAATCACCGGTCACCAAGGCAACACCCATGATTCAACACAAGAGGGTCTCCCTGTCCAGCCCTCCTTCTTTCCCTCCATCGGGCCTCAGCTGAGCCCAAACTGGAAACCCCCATTCCTCTGGGACAAGAGAAGTCCCAATTCGCTCTTCCAACTCCAGGTCCCAGGCTCCACCAGACAAAGGCTCTTAGATCCCGGTGCCTGCAGCAACCCCCAACACATACACACAAATACCCAACAGCACCCCTGTCCTCAGATGCACGATCGGGGTGGGGGGACTCCGGGATGCTTCTGAGCCCCGCCCCAAAGCCAGTCAGAGCCTGGAAGCAAGCTGGCAGGGGCAGACACGTGCATACATGTGAGCAAGCCCACACAGCCCGCCTCACACGAACAGGAAGGGCTGTCCGCCCATGGACACACAGAAGGTGAGACAGACAGGTCTGTGCAGCTATCCATGAACTGTCCTCAACCACGAGCCAGGGCACCGCATCATGGTAAGGTCCATTTACACCCACACGTTCACCCACATGCCCCTGCTCCTCTGGCTTTAGGGGCCAGGAGCTCACACCCTGCCCAGTGCATGGCACGGCCCGGTCAGTGGCACTCACACTCCTTGGACATGCCCACTTCGAAGCACTTCTGCAGCCGGCAGTACTGGCAACGGTTCCGGGTCACCTTGTTGATGATGCAGTTCTTGTCCCGGTGACACGTGTACACCATGTTCTTCTGGATGCTGCGGCGGAAGAAGCCCTGGGTATAGAGAGCAGGGAGTCAGGTCAGCCACACCCACAGTCGAGCAGTGCTGGCCTGTAGCCTCAGTTCCAGGGCCGAGGCGACTGCTGTCCCCAAGCCTTTGGCCATCCCCTATCCGAGAAGGCCAGATAAGACGGGGAGAAGGGTACACCTACAAAGATACCCCGGGAAGAATCTGAGCATCTGCTGCCTCCACACTGGCGTGGGGAGGGGGCTTCCCCCACCCTGCGCACATAGACCTGGCTTCCCCACCCTGGGGAAGGGGACCGCAGGCTGCTGGTGGGTCAGGAAAAGGGGTAGACGAGACTAGACGGGAGAGAGACAGAGCTCCAGAACCCACAGCCCTGAGCTCGGAGTGCAAGAAAAGAAGACAAGCAGGAGGGGCCAGAGAGGTACAGACACAGGCTGGCCTGGCCTGACAGGTGGAGACATGAGTGCTCACGGGCAAGGCAGCAAGACACATGTTCACTAACCAGGCAGATGAGCACAGATCACAGGGTGACTAGGTTGGTCAGAGGCTGCCCATGTGGGCTAACAGAGAGATGGACAAACGTCTGACCGGGGCAGACCATGAACAGCTGGTCTGGACAGGACAGGCAGACACAGAGAGTCCAAGGCCTTGTGCTTTTTGCCTTTGACCTCTGCCCCACACCTAGTGGCCACTCCACACTGAGGGGGAGCGGAGGGCCCCAAGCCCCGAAGCTGTGCAGCTTCTGAAATCCCTGGGGAAGAAACAGGTATACAGAGACTCAAGCCCTGGGGAGAGGAAGCGGGAAGGCCATGCCCACAGCTTTCGGAAAGGTGGCAGTCCCGTCTGTACCCTGGAGCCTAACGTGGGCACGTGGAAATCCGGCCAGACGCTGGGGAGCCCCAGCCCAGGCACCTGAAGGAGAGGCCAAGACAAGGCGCCTGCTCCTGACGGCCTCCTGCCAGGCTGCCATGGCGAGATGTGGGCAGGCCACCAGGGGCAGGCCTCCTGGGTCCCCAGCCAAGAGCCAGTCGGCAGCCAGTTCACCATGGCAACGCGGGCAGCAGGAGCAGAGCGGGTGTGAGCCCTGCCAGCTGGAGGATGGAGATGCTAGGGGAAGAGTCAGGGCTGGAGGAGGACCTCCGGTTTGGGAGACCCCTGCTCATCTATGGTAAGGAGGTTCTGCTGAAGGCTTCCTCTCCTCCAAGGCTGCTGCCACCTTCCGCACAGAAGTTAAGAGCAGCAGCTTTAGGGTCACCCCCACACTCACCACTACCGGTACAGTCCCCAGACCCAGCAGTGGGAACATGCCACTTATCTAATCAGGACTGTCCTTCCCCACGACCCCCTGGACTCACCTTGCAACCCTCACAGGCGCTGACCCCATAGTGGTAGCCTGAGGATTTGTCTTGACAGACAAAGCAAGGCTTGTAGATGCGGGGGAGGGGAGGCGGCGAGGGGGGGCTGGGCACGATCTCTTCGGAACTGCTGCTCTGGGTCTCAATGGCTAGAAAGAGGAGAAGGGCGGTTAGAGACCCAGGCCACCACCCTCAGCACGGCGGCGTACACCTGGCCTCCAGGTCTCGCCCAGGAGCCTCTCCCAGCTGCCCCAGGGCTGCCAGATGTCAAACTCTGGGGCAGGGGCAATCTTGGGAAAGTTGGCACTCCCCACAGCCAGACTGCCAATGATGCCTCCAGCACCCCATCAGTCCTGCCTACTTCCCCAGGACCCCACCTTCAAAACCAGAAACATCACATAATAAACCATCAGATTCATAGGTGGAGTGACTATCCTGGGTGGGTGCCAGGTGTAGGTGTCAGCCTGGGTCTACAGCCCTGGCCCCTCCGCGCACCCGGTCCCACCTCCCCCAGGTGAGGAAGGGGTTAAGGCCTGAAGGAGGGAGGGGCCAGGACACAAGCTGGGGGCAGAGGAAACTGGGGTCAACAGGATATTCAAAGTTGGCCACTCCCCTACCCCTCTGCTTCCGCTCCCCTCTCCACCCCCACTACCAGCAGCGACAGCCCCTCCTCCTCCGCCCAAGCCATCCCCTGGCCAGGGATCCAAGGCCTGGTGCAGAGTCACGAACACTGGGGCACAACAGGCAGGGACTCCCTCAGAGAAGCAGGGGGACCCTATGCAGACAGGGGGAAGAGTCCCTGTGGGCCCTGGAAGCCCATGGCTCTGAGTGCACCCTGGCTGGGGGGAAAAGCATGACAAAGGGGGTCTGTTCCCATCAATGCTCTGTCTGTCTGGCCATAGAGTCCATAGTATGTCCGGGTTACTGTCCCCCTCCCCTCTTGTTATTCAGCTCCAAGAGGGCAGCCAGGAGGGTGACCCCACCAGCAGGGGCAGCCCCCACTAGCAGAATCCTCCCCAGTGCCTGGCCCCATGCCCATCACCCAGACAGAACAGGGCTGGGCTAGGTGGGGGCTGTCTGTGCTTCAAGCAAGGGCAGCTGCGGGTGCACTGTACTGGATGGGAACTGTGACCCGGCCACCCCCAGATTCCCAAGGGGCCAGCGGCAGCCTCCTGAGGCCTTCGCCAAGTCCACTGGTCCAGGGCCAAGGATGCCTCCCTGAGTAGATAGATCCCTACCTCCTCCCACACTCCAGACTCCTACCTAGCCTCACCCCAAACCCCAGCACACAAGGTTCTGGAATTCAGCGGGGCCCAGAGTTCCTGCCCAAGCACCTCATAGCATCTCACAGTGGCTCATGTGGCCCCAAAATCCAAGCACAGAGAAAAGCAGCACTCAGATGGGGGCCTGGCAAGCTGCAGGCTACCACCCTCCCCCCTTACCTGCAGACACAACCAGAGACTGCCAGGCAGCCGATGACAGGGAACCAGGCCAACAACCTTGGCAAGGCTTTCCTGGCTCTTAGTTGGGCCCGGGCACCACTTCCCTGGTCAGCCCGCTGACCAGCACTGCTATGGCCCTGCATCCCTGTCCCTGCCCAGAGAGCAGCCTGCAGCAAAGGGTCAGTGGATGCTCACACCACACCCCCAGAGATCCAGACTCTGCTGACCCTCCCCCACTACTCTGCTCCTCACCCCAAATCGAACTGTCCTGGCCTGGTTTTCCCCCACCTCACTCTCCCGGAGGCCAGACAAGCAAATCAGACAGGCGAGAGGCCTGAGAACAGCTGCTGTGGGGGAGCAGGGTTGGGGGGCCTGGGTGAGGCCAGGAGGCAGAGGGGTGAGCGACAAAGGAGCCCTTTGTTGTGCTAACTTTTTCCAAGACGTAAAAGGAGTAACAATAGACAATCCAGACTAGTGGGGGGGGGGGGTTGTCAAGGACAAGGGGATGTGGGGGGGCCGTGGCCTAGAATCCCAGTCAGCGTTCCAACAAGCAGGGGACCCAATAAGCAGGGGCTGGAGGCACTGACCTACCCCCCTCCTATCCGCTCCTATCCAGCCTTTGCCCTGGGCCCACCTCCCCCAAGTCTCAAACCTCTCCAATGGACCAGAAGGCAGGGGGAGAAAGGACAGAGGGAGCTCTGGGTTCAGAGTGGGCTCGAGAGAGGGGAGGGGCACGGACGCACAGTGGGTGCCCGGGTGAAGGACAGATAGCTCTGAGGCCAGGGACTGACTGGAGGGCCAAAGGCTTGTAGAAATTTGGAGCTAAGGCCAAGTCCAAAGGCTGTTTATGAAACTGGAAGATGTGCTTTTTTAAACTGTGCTTTTTGGCAGGATGGGGGGTGGGGGCAAGATGACCCAAGGTGGGGGTACAGTTTGGTTTCAGTGAGGCCTCCTTTCGGCCCACCCCATAGCAGCCGGCTGCCTCTGGGGCCGGAACTCTGCTCTGCACCCCCCCACCCCCAGCACACCCCCACCTGTCACCCAGGTAACAGCTCTGAGGTTTCCCACTGTGCCCTTTGAACCCGGAGCCCTGGCCCAGTCCCCACCTCCCGGGAGTGCAGCCAGCAGCCTCAGAGGAACAGGGGACACTCTGGGACCCTCCCACCTTCTGCAAAAGTTAGTCTGAACTCTGCACACCTGGGGGAGTAAGGACTGCCACGACCTGGCCCCTCCCCAGAGGCCCCAGCACACAGATCTCTCCTCTTCCCGGAGAAGGACGGCACGGGAGAAGCACCACACCTTCTCGGGCTCAAAGTTCCAGCGCCTGGCGGAAGGCTGGCACCGGCCCAGGAAGCCAGGCATCCCCTCCCGCCCGCGCAGCCGGGCTGCCCCGCCCCCGGCCCCGCCGGGCTGCGGGCGGGCAGGAGGCGCAGAGCGCTCCGGAGTCCCCCGCGCCCCAGAGCCCCTCGCAGGCGCACAAGGGGCCGGTTTCCTGGAGGAGATCAGCAGGAAATCAGCCGGGCCCCCGGCCAGCGGCTCCCCTCCCAATCCAGCTGGCGCCCGGTCCTCTGCAGCTCCCCTCGCAGCCCCCGGAGAGGGCCGAGGAGGGGGCGCCGGGCGCTAGGTCCCGCCCTGCCTCCACCCCGGAGGAGGGTGGGGGTGGCTCTGGGTGCACCGCCGCGGCCGGGGCGGAAGAAGGCCCCTGCCCAGCGGCCGCCGATAACCATCTCTCCCCCTCCCCCAACTAAGGGCATCCACGTGCTTCACATTCTTGGCCGTCTGGAAGCGGGCGGAGGCATGAGCGGCGAGATTGGTGGGGGACAGATGGAGAGCCGCGTCCTCTGTACCCCTTATCCTCTGGCGCCCCAAATCGGGGGCTCTGGCGAGGGAGGCAAGGTCCCCAGGGTCCTGAAGGGTCGGAAGGTCTCCTCCCACAGCCCACCTGCTGTCTCTTCCCACCGTTGGTGGAAGTGGCAGGAGGGAACAGAGAATCTGGTGGACAGGGCCCCGAGGGCTCCTGTCATCAAAGGCCACACTGGTGGGTTGGGTAATGACCCCATGTGCTTTAGACTCGCTCAGGTCACCACCCCCAGCCTCCAGGTCCTTCCTGTGCCCCACAACCACCCCCAGAGCCCCACTCCCAGCCTTGGGGGGCTGAGCCCACTGCCACACACCCAACACTCCGACCACGGGGAGAGGGCAGCCCAGGCCTCTGGCTCCATGCCGCCCCGTGTCCTCCACTTCCCCATCGCCCGCTGGACTCCAGGATCCCCCAGACCTTGTCTGGCCAGTTTGGGGCCAGAAAGAGCTGAGCTGCCCCCAAGGGCTGGAGCCCAAGGTCTCAGATGCTCGCTCCTCCCCAGACCTCTGGCAAAGGCGGCCGAGACCGTGGAGGGAACAACCGCAGCAGCCATACCCCCAGTGACCCCACTCTGGAGGGGGGACACCTTCCTCCAGTTCTGGGAGGTCGGGAAGAAGGGTTCTGGTGTATGTCACATTTCTCACCTGTCCCCTTCTCCCTAAAGTCCACCCAAGAACACCTCTCCCTCCCTCCCACCGTCTGCAGCCTACCAGGCAATCTGCCCCAGAGGCAGAGGTCAGGGGGCAGGACGATAGAGGCCGGGGGTGAGGTGGCTCCAAGAGGGGCACAGATGGGCGTCGCCCCACCTCAGGTCTCTCTCCCTATGGCAAAGGTGTTGGGGGCTGCCCTTCAACCTCCCGCAGCCCGCCAGGCCCCCAGAGACCCACTCCACCCCTCCTCCCTGGCAGGCAGGAGGGGAGGCAGCCAGTCTGGGAGTGGGGGAGAAGCCCCAGGGAAGAGCTGAGCCCAGAGAGGACGAAACCAGAGCCAAGTAACAATAACCCCCTGAGCGCCGTTCCCCTCAGGTACACTACCCCACAGCTGGGTATAAACACGCCCAGGTGTGCACCCCGGGCACTCGGCTCCCGCCAAGGCACAGAGCCCCTCCCTTCCAGAGAAGCCTGAACCCAGACGGGACAGCCAGCAGAGGAGGTGCCAGAACTCCAGGATTCTCATGGGAGGCCCTTGTAGGGACAGCCCAGCGCCTGCCCCCATCCCCAGGTGAAAAGAGGGAAACAAAAGGACACGCTGGGTTGGGAGGGGACATATTCCTCGCTTCCAGAGCAGCTCCAGACCCACAAAAAATCAAGCTCAGCCTCCAGAGGACAAACCGTTTCAGGATTACGGGCAGGGGGGACCCTTCCCACCAGATTAACTTCCCCTCTCCATTCCTGGTACAGCCGAGTATCCAGGACCAAGGCAACCCTCAGATGGACAGGGGGCCTGCCCCAAGGTGTGAGGGTCAGGCAGGGTGGCCGATGGGTATCTGATGGAGTTGCCCCTTCTTGCAGCACCCCGCTGCCAACACCAAAGACACGGAGCGCTCCCCTGATAACCCACCCAGACGGCACAAGGGAAAGAGCTGGGGGCAGCAGCTGCTGCCCAGGAGGGGCTGTCCCCCAGGCTTTGGCAGGGGTGGGATCAGAGGAGGAGGCCCCTCCTCCGAGAAGCAGAAGCCCCACTCTACGACCTTCACCCCACCCTCCTGGATGGCAGAAAGGACCACTCAGCTGTGAAGCTATTGGATTCCAAGCAAGGAGATATAAACTGGGGACAAGGGACTTCACTTCCCCTACAGGAAGTGGAAGTAGAGATGAACAAACGTTTCCTGAATAGATGACCCCCCAAAGTTTCTCTGTCGGAACACAACAGAAATAAGCGCCCAGGGTTACTCGGGGGGAGTCCAATTGTCCAACAAGGGCACCCGACGTTCAGCAAGAGAGGCAAGGGAAAGTGAAGGGTCAGAGGCAAGACCACCTCACCACGTCCCCAGTCCGCACCCCCTAGTCGTAGCGGAAGCCCCACAGTCCCACTCCCAGCTCCCACAATAGGAGGAGGAGGCCGATACCTACAGTGGTTTGAGCCATTCCAAAGCGGAGTCCGGAGCGGAGTGGAGTAGGGGCCGGGAGCAGGGAGCCCCTTCTCCGGAAGCAAACAGGCCCGGTTCTGGTTATAAAAATCCACCACCAGGAAGGGATTGGGGGTGGGGGTGAGCCCCCCCACGTCCACACTCTCGTACATCTTCCCCGTGAATACAAGAGGTCCGGGCGGGGAAGTCCTGCGCGCCGCCTCCCTCACTCAGTCGGCGGCGCCATCCAAGAGCTGCTGGGGGCGAGGGGCACGTCCCCCCCGGCCCCGACTGGTGACCCGGGCCGGGGGCCACCTTCTGCCCGAAGTCCCGCGTCCAAATCGGCCGGCCGCCCTGCGAGTCCCAGGTGAAAGCAGGCAAGTTGTGTGTACTGGAGGAGGAGGGGAGTCCGCCGACTGCCCTCGGGAACGCCCGGCCGAGGCCCGGGAACTCCGCAGCTTCACCTCGAGGGGGCTCCCGTCGCGAGTCTCATGGTGTCCGAGGCAGCGTCCCGCGGCTCCCCGAGCGCGCCGGTCGGGGGCGGGATCGGCGCGGGGCGGAGGGTGACCGAGCACTTCCTCCTCCCCACCACCCCGGGGCTCCCGGGCTTCTCCCGGGCGAGGATTTGGGTGAGGTGGGGACCGCGCGGCTCCGCCTCCACCAGGCCCGGGGCGGGCGCCGGGCACTCGGTCTCCGGCGGTGCGCGCCGAGGTCCCCCCACCCCGGCCTGCGCGCCCCGTCCCCTGCGGTCCCACCTCCTTTCCTCCGCCCCGTCCCGTCCAGGCGCCGCCCCTGCTTTAACCCTTTCCCAGCGGGTCCGGTTGCAGCGGACGCCAAGCCGGGAACTGAGAGGGAGAGGCGGGGTGTGGAAGGAGATTGCGGGGAGCCCGGGCAGGGGGAGGACAGAAGAGCGGACGGAAGGGGGAAAAGGCTCAAGAGCAGGAGTGCGCGGAGTACGGACGGAGGCTGTGTGCCGGGAGAGGAGGGGGCTCCACCGGGACGGAAGAGGGACGGGCGCCTCCCCCATCCCAGTTCCGGCTCCCAGCCTCCCCCGTGGTTGGGTCAGTCCCCGGCCCGGCGAAGCTACGGCGAGGGAGGTGGTAGGCGGGAGGAGGGGGGTGGTCCGGTGTCCTCCCCCAACACACCCCCAACCCAGCCCGGGCCTCATTTGCCTAATGCAATGCGGCTGAACTCTCTCTGAACTCGCCTGGCGGCGCCTCACCTCCGGGTGACCCACCCACCGCTGCCCGTGACATCAGCCGCCCGCCAGCCCCCTGCCCGGTTGGGCCGCTCCCCGGGAGACGCCGGGAGTGGCGGCCGGAGACGAAGGGCCAGGGTGCTTGTGGCCAAGTGTGAGCGCCTTGCAGGGTGTCCCGGGTGTGACACTGTGCGGTTCGGGCACCGTGTGAGAATGAAACACCCGGCTTGTGTCATTGTCTGTGACATCATGTGTGACTCCGGCCACCCGCCCGACGGAACCCGAGGCGGCAGCTCCGGCGCCTTGGCAGAAACGCTTGTGCTGAGGAGGGCTCTCCTTCCACGCTCTGCGTGCTTCCGTCGAGCAAAGCCCCGCCCAGGGTGTCTCCCAGAGGCGGAACCACCCTCGGCCCCCCACCGTACCGCCCAGCCCTGGAGTGAGAAAAGGAGGGGCTGATGCCTTCCAGCTGACCACTTCCTCCCGGAAGCCCTCGGGAGGCCTGTTTCACTGGAAGAAAGGCCTAGGTTGGGTAGGTCCGGGGAAGTGGGGGGATGCCCTGGGAGAAGAGGACATCTTATTGCCCGCTCTGGCCCTGCAGCCGAGTTCCTCTTTCTAAAAAGGGATAGGAATTTAAGTGCTTCCCAAGGATATTCTTCTAAAAGCCACGTTTCTAAATTATGTGGTCAGGTGATCCTCACAGCCACTCCAAGAGATAAACACTATTATTCCTGTTTTACAAATAAAGAAACTAAGCTCTCAGCAGGGTTAGATGGGTTGTCCAAGATCACACTGCTAATATAGATTTGAGCTTTCTACCATCAGAGCCCATATTCCCACCATGCCAAGCCAATGCAAAAAAAAACTATTTTCTGATCACCTCCTAGGTGGATACCATGGGGAGCCTGCCTTTTTAGACCTTATGGTGAAACAGCCATTTAGCAAATAATCACACATATATGTTTTTCATTGCATATATATATATAATTGCAAGCTGAGATAACTGGTATTATGACACAAGTAAGCACATAAAAAACAAGCTTGAGGGAGAATTAATGTGGGCACCTAATTTAGGTTGGAGGGTGAAAGCAGAGACCCAAAGAAAAAGTAGAAGTTTAAAAATTAGTTAGGCAAAGAGCAGGAAGGAGTGGAGTTCCAGTAAGAGCCTATGCAAGGGTCCTGGGGTTATAAAAGTCAGAGAGCTTACTCAAGGAACTATCAGGGGACTAGAGTAGATGGCATATACAACTCAAGAAGAAAAGGAGCACAATGCCAGACCGTAGAGGTGGGCTCAGACCAGACCAGGTGGGCTTGCTGAATTTTATCTCAAATGCAGGGAGAAACCACTGAAAGGTTCCAAGCAGAGGAGAGGCAAGATCCGATTTACAGTGTTACAAATCAGCTTTAACCTTGTGAAGCTGTGTGGCGAATGGATGGTAGGAGGGCAAGAGAGACCAGTCAGAACAGTCCAGGCAGCACACAGGTTAGCACAGCCCAGGAAACTGCCAGTGGTGATAAGTGAGTGAAAGCTGCCCAGTCGTGTCCGACTCTGTGCGACCCCATGGACTATACAGTTCAGGCCAGAATACTGGAGCGGGTAGCCTTTCCCTTCTCCAGGGTATCTTCCCAACCCAGGGATCAGGTCTTCCCAACCCAGGTCTCCCGCCAGCGGTAATAAAGGAAACTAATCAGTGTGTGGCTTGTGCTACAGCAAAGTTCCAGGACTGCAAAGCAGCAAAGTCTACTGGGCTGGGGGACAGGTGGGTGTGGGGCTCCAAAGTGAGGTCTCACCTAAGTGAGGTGTCTGGGCTGCAGAAGGAAAGCTGGGACCTAGAGCACAGACACAAGCCTTGGCTGGGGATGAGACTGCTGGGGAAGAGGGCAGATTGCTTCCAAGGCCCTTGGTATCTTTCCTCCCAATGACACAGATCCAGGGCACCAGTTATGTGCTAGGCCTTGCATTCGCAGCTTTGAGGTGCTCAAGGATCAGGGACTGTCCCTGCCACCAAAGACCTGGTGATCGGGAAGAGATCTCCCAAATGACTATAGCTCATGGTGGGTATCCGGTGGAGAGGAGTCCCTTCGTGGGAGAGAGATGAGTTTTATAGAAGAAAAAATAAGGACCTGCGGGCATTCAAAGGAGGTGGGGGGTGGGGTGGAGAGTGAGAGAGGAAGAGGGAACATCTCTGAAGGTTTCTGGGAAGAGGCGGTATTCAAGATGTTCCTTGAAGGATGGATAGGATTTCCGGAGCTGGAGAAGGGGAGAAGTCAGGGTGAGATGCCTGTTCTGGGCAACAGCAAGGTCACGGGGCAGGTCAGAGTAGAACACAGTGTCCTGGGGGCAATGGGAGAAGAGGGAAAAGGAAGGTTCCGGCAGGTTCTGGCTGGCCACGGGGGGGGTGGGGTGGGGGGGAGGGCCTAGCGGCAGGTCTGGGCCCCCGTCTTCCTCTGCCACATCCCCCATAACTCCTCCAGCACCGTGTGCTTAGCAGGCCCTCAGCAGGTGTGGGCTGAACTGAACTGGCCTCCACTTTTCCCCCCACGCGCGTTTCCCCCCACGCGCGACTCCCTCTGGTCCCTGACCCCGTCTAGAGGGGATAACAAACAGGAAATAATGAGGCCCAGGAGCTGGACAGGCATCAGGTCCCAGTACAGGGTGCCATCCCCCAGGACAATACCAGCTCCACGCCCCCACTCCCCCCGACCCAGTCATCACTGATCTAACGGGGTACTTGAAGCTCTCCCAGGCCCTCACCAGCAGGCAGGTCACCACGGCCTCCTAGCAGCCTGCCCCAGCAAGGAACAGATTAGGAGTCTTGATTTAAAGAGGAAACAGAGTCAAGAGAGGTTGAGTGACCTGCCCCCGGCCGCATGGGAAGAGCTGTCCTTTAAGACTTCTGCCAAAGGGGCCTTGGTCCGTGGGCTGAGGTTCTCTGCAATTCAGAAGTAAGAATGGGGAGGGGAGGACCTCTATTTCTGATCTAGCCAGAGCTGAGGGCCTCGGGTCTACCCTGGGAGGTCTGGCTCCATGGGTTATGCCCCACCTTTGAAAAGGGAGAGGAGGAAGAAGGCGTTGTGGGCACCACCCCAAAGTGATTTGGAGAAGGGAAGCATTTCCTCTTTCCACAGACACTACCCCTCAAAGGGTGGTCAGGCCTGCACTGGCACATCCCCATGGGCACAGGGCCCTTGGCATGGGCACACACTATGTCTCAGGTCTGGGCCAGCCTAGAGGACAGGCTTCCTTCCCGGAGTCCCCTCCCCCAGCCCATGCTGGGATCCGGCCCTGAGGGGGTCTGTGCACTACCAGTGCTTCCAGATAAAAGGTGAGGGGGCCCCATTTTCATTCAAAACCCCATCCAACAGTCTTTCGGCTGACTCTGCATTTTGGACCCCAGGAAGGGCACTGCTAGCAGTTCCCCCACCCCCTGGGCTCTCTCTCCTATTGTCCAGGGAAAGAGTGGGCAGGAGAGGGAGTGGCAGAGGAGAGGAAGTCTCCCCAGGCTCCCCCAGACCCTGGAGCCGCTCCCCCGTTTCTAGGCATACATAGCAAATGTGTGGATGGAAACGAAAAGTCTGGACCCGGTCTTTCGGGGCTCCCATCCCCAGTTCCTCTCCCCGTGGCTTCCAACTTCCCTGCTCCCACTCCACAAATGGAAACAAAATAAGAATAAGAATGTGGCTTTTACACTCGGTTCCTCCAGTGTCTGTCTGGAGATGGGGGGAGGGTGCCCGCTGAGCTCTGCAAACTCCCGGTGCTGCAGTGGGCTGATTTGGGGGCGGGGATGGGTGTGAACAGATTGTATCCGCAGCTTCCAGGACAGGATGGAGATCTGGCCCAGGCCTCTTATCGCTCTTTCCCTCCAGCCTTCAGGATCAAAAACAGAAGAGGGGGCGTGGCTAGGGGAGGCCTTCCCTACGCCCCCTGCTGGGTGAAGGCGGGAGGTCCTGAAGCAGAAGCGGGGCTTCCTCCTACCTTCAGCCAGGGAAGAGGGGGTTTCACCATGGCCCTGATCCGCCCCCCCAGACTCCTCATACCCAGGACTCCCCACCATACCCTCCCGGGGCTGCCTATCTGGATGGCAGACAACAGCCCAGCTGTAGGGTCACTCAGCTCAGCCACGTAACCACCAGCGCTGTTTCCTCGGGTGTAAAGGGAGATAATGTCCCTCTCCCAGATTGTCGGGATTCAGATTTGTAAAACAGAGATAAGGTCCCAGGCACACAGTGGGCGCTCCACAGATGTTAGCATCCGATTCTCCCCAGCTCCCACCCAGAAAAGGGTCACGATCCTCTTCCCCTGACATAACACCCGGGTACCACGGCCATGAGACAGCGGTGAGCACATGCAAGACGAGGAGCAGAGTGCATTACGTCGGCGATCTTGCCTAACCTCAGCCGTCTGAGGGAGGTTCTGCTTAGATCCCTGTTTTACAGACGAGGAAACACGCTCGGAGAGGTTGTCACACTTAGTAAATGGCAAAGCCAGAACTCAAGCTACACAGCCTACTCCACAGCAACCCCTCCCACCTCATGGAATTCCCAGGGCGAGCAATAAAAAAGGCAGGTGTGTTTCCTCTCCAGCCTAGACTAGCGATAAGAAAGAGACCCTTCCCCCTCCAAACACACAACACAACCACAGACCCCTCCCCCTTACACATTCAGTGCCCTAAGTCACCTCCCCCTGCAGCACACAAACACACTGACACCCCTCCCGGCTCTGGATCTGATTCTCCTCAAACACACTCTGACCCTCTCACCCAATACTATTAAGCCATTGACCCCCTCCCCAGCACACACCCAACCTTGACCTCCCCACCCCTAAAACACACCCAACCCTCACCTCCCTCCCAAAACACACACAACCCTGACCCTCCCCAGAAGGTACACAGAATCCCAAGCCTCCACAGTAAATACCAGTCTTCAAGAGACCAAGCCTCCAGGGCTGGTTTGGAGGGGGAGATCTTGTACCATCCCTGGAACTTCCCACTCTGGCTTCCCGGGAGAGAAAGACAACAGCAGGACAAATACCCACCCGTCGCCACTGACCTAGAGAACAGTTCTGTCCTTCTACAGGCCACTGAGTCTCTGAAGCACACCCAGGGTCCAGCCTCCCCCCACCCCAACTTGGCGAGAGGGATGGAAGGATGGACAACACCTTTGTTGGCGGCAAGTGGGAGGAGGGGGCCTCCTGTGCCAGGCTGCCTGCAGAAAGGGTGGCAGGGGACCAGAGCATATAATCACTCCTGGTGGGGATGGGGGCCACAGCTGTCCACCCTCCTGGGAAATGCCTGGCCCCCAGCACCAGCCCTCAGGTGGGGGGAGCGAGGCTGCCTCCAGGTCTGAACTTTGATTTGTCATGCTGCACTACCCAGAGCCGAAAGCCAGGGTTACCAGGTCCCGCAGGCTTCCACGAGAAAGAGGGAGATGCCTGGCTCCCTCGGGGTGGATGGAGAGGTTCCTGACCTAAGGGGAAGGAAGGTCAGGGAGAAGCTCAGAAGCTGGGGGTCTGGGTAAGCAGAGGTGGTGTTGTTTACTAGGAAGAGGCAGGGAAACCCACTGGCTCACAGAGGGAGGGGGGCAGGAAGGGGCATTGCTTAACCAGAAATGTGGGCACCCCACCCTGGGGGAAGAAGGTTACCAGGGTGGGAGGTGGGGTACCCGGAAACCCTCCCCACCCACCTCGAAGAAAGAGGAAGAAGCTTGCAACATTCAAAAAGGAGAGCAAAACACTCGCTTGTCCAGCACAAGACAGGGGTCAGGCCAGCCCTCCGTGAGCCAGGCCCCAAGGGGACAGTGTCCAGGGCCCTGTTCCCAATCACCTGGGGAAGAGCAAGCTGTCCACCAGCACCAGGCTGAGCGCTCTCGGTTTCTCCTTCCCTAAAACCCCCACCCTGGCGGGAAGCAGACACTCCAGTTCCTGGAGCTGGGATGTGAACTCCAGTTCCCACACAGATCCCAGGCACCCCAGACTCACCCGCCCCTTCTCCAGCATCCCCTAACTCAGAGACTGGCCTCTCCCAACACTGAGCACAGACTGAAGACTAGGCCAGAATCGTTCTGACTCCCAGGTCACGATGCTGCCCGCTGTGCCCCCTCCATGGGAGGAAACAGAAGGTGAGGTTTGAGGAGGCAGCATCCGCCTGCCCCCTTCCCCGGGGCACAGAGGGTAGGGACCTAAAGGAACACAGACTTAGAGCCCCTGCTCTCAGCGGCTGGTGGGGCTGGAGAGGGAGGGGGCCACCGAGCAAGCCAGAGGAGGCGAGCCAGGAAGCAGTGGTGGCGGTGGGCAGCTGGCCAGTGCGGGCAGTGAGGCGCCCAGCCAGGGCCTGCCCCAGGGACAAAGAGACTCCCTGGCTCCGGGGAGAGTGCGCTGCCCCCAAGCTGGGAAGGGGGCACTGACCCAGCCCAGCCAGGCGCACAGGGCAGCGGTGCCAGGCAGCTTGCCAGTGGCGTGGGAGAGGCGGTGGGTGCCCAGGGCAGGGTGTTCAGTCCCTGCCCGCCAGGAGAGGTGGGACACGTTTCCCAGGTCAACAGCTGACCGGCCAAGCCAGTCTGCCGTCCATGGCCCCCTTCTACGGCTTCCACCCCCTCCCGCCCCAGGCCAGGCCCTGGCTCCCTCCTCCCCCAAACCCTGGCCTGGCGCCCAGCTGGGCCCTGGGGGCCAGAGTTACTGTAAGCCGCCTGGCAGGACCGAGGCCTGGACTCTGCCAGCTGGCCTCAGTGCCGCCACCTCCCACTACCTGGCTCGGCCAGCCAGGGAAGGGTACCGAGACCCCCACCCAGCCAACAGGCGACCCCCCATGGCAGACAGCGGAGGCGGAGAGAAAACACAGGACCTGCCAAGAGCAGGCCTGCGGCCACAGCCAGAGTCCAGGCCTGTGTCCCCTCCCGGACTCTCCCCCCATCACCAGGCTGCCTGTGGGGCCCTCTCCTGCCCTGGCGCCCTCCCCACAAAGGGAAGCACCATCCGGCCTGGCCAGCAGTGAGGGGAGGGGGTGCTACTCCAGTCCCTTCTCTCAGAGGCACTGGATGGAGTGGGCTGGAGGTGGGGTGCTGTTCTCAGCAGACCAGCCATCCCCACCAAATGTCGAGAGGTTTGTTTACCCAACTCCAGCCTCCTTGTCCAGTGCTTGGAGCTATTTATAAGGCCCTCAACGGCAGAGCACATGAGGGGGCGTGAGGGGCCAGAGGACAGCATTGTCTCAGCTCTCCACACTCCGTGCCACCTCCCAACACCAAACACAACCACGACGATTAGCCTACTGGCCTTTCATCCTCAAGCCCCCTTGTCCAGCAGGTCCCCCCTGTCTGGAGGAGACCTGGCCACTGAGGAAGAGATGTGTCCAGAGGCCCAGCCTCGGGCCTGCCGCCCTCCATGGCCCCCTCCCACGGCACTCCCCGACCCCACTTACTGGCTGGGGATGGCGTGCTATAGCCGCTCACTGGAAGCTGGTGCTGGAGAGTGGTCAGAGCGCCTGGGGGGGACAGTCCACCCAGCATGGGGGGGAAGAAGAAGGCGTAGGGGGGCACCGGGTACCCATTGAGGTGCCCTCCCCCAGGTGTTGGGCAGGAGCTGCTGTTGCTGGCCATGCCAGGCGGCTACAGTCAGAAGCACAGGCAGACAGTCTGGCGGGCTTCAGGCCGCCTCTCCTCGGGGCATGGGGCCTGGGCCCAGAGGGGGCTCGGGTGGTCAGCCCACCCCCCCTTCCGTCCTGGAGCTGCAGTCCAAGGCCAGCAGGCTAATCTCAGGCTCCTGGCACCCCCACTTTATGGGGGGCCGGTGGGCTGAGGGATGTCCCGAGAGCCAGTCCTTTAGTCAAGCGGTTCTGCGAGCTGGCACTTTCCTGGGAAGGTCCAGAGCAGGCCTTCAGGATGCCGAAAAGGAAGCCTCTCCTGGGTGGGCCCTGGCTAGGCGGCTGTGGGGGCCATGTCCCGTGATGCTGCAGAGAGAGAAAAGACAGGTGAGTGGACACCGGGAAGCGGGCTCACGGGCATTCCCTGTGGAGCTCCCCAACCTGGGCGGCCGGAGATTTTCCCGTGGCACCCGGCTGAGCAGACAGCTGGCACCATGCCTGGCTGGCAGAAACAGCCTGGGAGTAGGGCCCAGACACTGCTGGGGGTGGCAGGACAGCAGAGCAGGCTGGGGAGACGGGGATAGAGCCCAGAGTGAGGAGGGCCTCTCACCCACAGTCCTGAGAGCAAAGCGTCCACGCTGCCATGCCACCCCGGAGGATTCCTGCAGCAGAGAAAGGCAGCTGGCCCTCCTTCCCCCAAAGCAGGTTACCTGAGGTCAAGATGCAGAGAACGTGTGCTTGAGAGGAGGAGGGAGGGGGAGGAAAAGCCGCTTCCCTAAAGCATTGGCACTTCTCAGAAAAATGACTCCTAAGCCAGGGGGCCTTACTTACACCACTTCCCCCCCAAATCCAAGCCCAAGCACCCCAGATGGGTTTGTCCCACAGGCCCAGGGAGGAGGCCCGTTTACATACCTACAAATAGGGAAATGGGAGCTGAGGACTCCTGAGTATCACCTCCATTGCCTAACAGCATGATGGGCTGGGGGTAGAGTGTGTGCCAGGGGACTACCTAGCATGGAAGCCCCCTACTCCCCTCGCCCACAATGAAGGAGCAAGGGAAACTGAGCTCAGACTTCACCCACATCCTCTGCCTGGAGAAGCAACCTCCCTGGAGGGAGTGGGAAGTGAGCAGAAGATGAGAGCCCAGATGCCCCCCCCACCATCAGTGTATACACAGATCCACACCCTGTTTGAACAGCTGGGGCCTGAGGATACACAAAGATAACACCACAGGTAGCAAGAGACAGAGGTGAACCCAGAAATTCCACGACACAGTGAGACAGACAGGCAGCAACAAGAGCAAAGAAAGAGAAAGAGAGAAACAGAAGCATCCACAAGAGGGCTAGGAGGATATATATGAACAATATCAATAAACATGCATGTACTTATATATGAGTGTGTGTATACACACACATACACACACCTGTGACATATATGAAAAAGAAAAGAGAAACACGGCTAATCAAAGCCACAATGAGATACCATTTTGCATCCACCAAGATGGCTATGATCAAAAAGACTGATAATAAGTAGGTGAGGATGTGGAGAAATTGAACCTTCATACATAGTTGGCAGGAATGTTAAATGGTACAGCTGCTTTGAAAAACAGGCTGGCAGTTCTTCAGGAGGTTAAACACAGAGTAATATGACCCAGCAATTCCACTTCTAGGTATCTACCCAAGAGAAGGTAAAACATTAAGTCCACACAAACACCTGTTCATGGATACGAACCTTCACACCAACACAGCCAAAAAGAGTAGAACCGACCCAACTGTCCATCAACAGATGAATGGATAAATAGAATGCCGTACATCCATACAGTGGAATAGTATTCTGCCATAAAAGGAACAAGGCACTGGGACTTCCCTTGTGGTCAGTGGCTAAGACTCCGTGCTCCCAATGCAGGCAGCCTGGGCTTGATCCCTGGTCAGGGAACTAGATCCCACATACTGCAACTAAAAGTTCCCATGCCGCAGCTAAAGATCCCACACATGGCAACGAAGATAAAGGATCTCAAGTGCTGCAACCGAGACCTGGCGTGGCCAAATAAATAAATACATGAATATTTTCTAAAAAGGGACAAAGTCCTGACACATACTACATCATGGATAAACCTTGAAAACATTCTGCTAGTGGTAAAAGACCACCTGTTGTATGATTCCCTTTATATGAAATGTCCAAAACAGGCAAATCTAAAAAGGCAGAAAGTAGATTGTGGTTAGTTACAGGGTGGGGGGGTGGTGTGGGTGTGGGTTTGAGGGAAATGGGAAGTGACTGCTGAATGGTATGGGGGCTCTTTTTGGAGTGATGAAAAATTTCTACAAGTGAACGTGGTGATGGTTGCACAACTCTGTGACTATAGTAAAACCACTGAATTGTACACTTTAATAGGTGAATTTTATGGTACACGAATTACATCTCCATAAAGCTGTTAAGGGGAGGAAGGGAAGAGAAAAGAGAAGAAAAGAAAACAGGGCCACAGAGACTCAAAATAAGGATGGCCTCCAACCCCTTCCTCTCCAAGCTCAGGCCATAATACCATGTTCCAAGCTCCAGGCTCCAAGCTCAGACCTGGAGTCCAGGGGACATGCACATGGCCAGCATTTGGCCAAGAACGATGCCTGAGATGGAGGAGTTCTGCCAAGGCCACTGTGGACGAGGCCAGGACTCCTGGGCCCAGCTGGGTGGGCCAGCCAGCCTGTGACTGTGCCGGGCTGAGGGGGGAGGTGGGGACAGGTACTTGCAAGGGAGGGGGCAGCTCCCCAGGAGTGAAATCTGGACCTTGTTAATGACCATGATTTTTACTGTTACTAATTATGACCTCCTCAGGGCCTCTCTTACTCCTGAATGAGGTGCCCCCTTCCTCCCCCAGGCCCCCGCCGATTCCCTCCCAGGCCGAGAGGCTGATGTCAGAGGAACAGGGGCCCCACCCATTGGGCCAGCTGCCACCCTGGCCCCCCTACACACCCCTGAGGGGCCCCGCACAAGGGGAACTCAAGCCAGCATGAGAATGAGGGGCAGGCTCAGCCTCAATAGTGTTGACAGTCAGACCCTCACACACACACACACACACACTTGCAGGCACTTACACACAGAGTTCTAGGGAAAGCGTCCGGTGGGCAAGGGCACGTTTGCACACCCAGCCTGTGTGCGTGCAGACACACACGTGGCACACGAGGAGGGGGAACCCAGATACACGCTCCGCCACACCTAGGCTCCACACACAATGAAGCCGGCTCCAGGTCTGCATGCATGGCCCAGGACACAGCTCCTCACAGACACACGACCACAGCCTCACGGTCTCCCTGGTCCTCACCCAGCCAGGCTGGCCTCTGCACCTGCCTCCCTGTGGGCCAGCCCCCCAACAGAGCAGGGTCCACAAACAGAGAGAAGCACTCCAGTGGATTCAGGTCCACAGGGGGGCTACCTCCGGAGGTGAAGCCCAGGAAGCCGTTCACTCCAGACCCCAGGCCTCCTGACCCAGCTTTTGGAGGATGGGGGCGGATTCAGTCTGGACCCTCTGGAGCCCACCCTTACCCCAAAAGAGAGACTAACAACAGCCACCTTAATATGCCTCAACTCTGCCCCTGAGAAGTTTGAAACTGGACCATACTTCAAACCTCACTCACAGATACACACCCCAGGGAGAGGCTGGAAGGCGGCCCCCACCCCCATCAGAGCTTCACCAAAGGAGCTCAGCCTGCAAACTTCAATGCAAAGTTACTCAACTCCCTGGGGAAGGCCTTGAGTCAAGGGACGGGGTAAAGGTCACAGAAATGGGCCAAGGGCCAGGCTGGCCAGGGAACAGGGATGGGCAAGAGCAGGGATGAGGAGGGCGGGGCCAAAGAGCCCAGGCGCAGCCTCAATAGGTTTCTCTGGAACCATGACCACCCTCGGGGAGATGCCTGGGCCTTGGCCCCCGGCACCCAGGGTGGAGAAGACACTGTCAGAGAATCGAAACCAGCACCAAAGAAAGGGAAAACAAATTACCCACATCCAACCTCCACCCTGTGCCTGCCACCTCCACTGCCCACGGGCACCCTCCCTCGAGGGAGGGAAAAACCACAGGCCCTCACCTCCCATACACCGACCTCAGCCTCAGCACAGCACAAAGGGGGTGGGGGGAGGGCCAAAGCGCTGACCACCAGCCAGGCACCCCTGCCCGCTGGGGACTCCCCCACCCTCAAAGGTGCCAGGACCCCTTCCCCAGCGTCAGGAGTCCCAGCCACCCGTTCCTTAGGTCCCCAGAGTCTCACATCTAGAGAGAGACAAAAGGTGGCTGAGCCATGAAGACAGCAGAAAGAACCAAAGGTTTTGAAGGGTCAAATCTCAGCTCTGCCACTCTGGGTGACCTTAGACAAGTCACTTAACCTCCCTAAGCATCTGTTTACTCGCCTGTGAACTGCCTACCTCAACAACTGGCTGTGTGATTTCAGAGATAAAAGTCCTGGAAAGCACCCAGCACAGTGCCTGGCACACAGGAGGTGCTGGGCAACGGGGTCCCCTGCCTCCCCCATGTCTACCAGCGCCCCCGCAGCGCCTCCCTGGCCCATGTGTCTGCACTCCCCTCCTTCTCCCTAGCCAGTGCTAGTATCTGCTGACGGGGCTGGGCGGGAAAATTACCCATTTTCCAGGGTCTGTTTCCCCCCTAGACTAAGGAGCGGAATGTAGGGAGAGGAATACTCGGGGTGTGGGTGGAGGCCTGACCACAACCCTTTCCCAAATTTCCTTCTTTCGTTTCACAAACCAAAAAAGGGAAACCTTTGGATTTGGGAAGCGGAGGAGGGGAAGAGAAATAGTTTATTCTCCTGCCCTCAGGGAAGGGGAGCCAGGGGTCCTCAAACCCAGCTGGCTTTGCCCTCCTCTTCATCTACTTCTCCCCTCTGTTCCCAAGTTCCCCCACAACTAAGACTCCTAAGGAATAGAGGCCAGGCAGTTCTGGATGGGCTGAGAGAGAAGGGGATAAGGATTGAGGAGCTTAAAAGAAGGGGCGACAGGGGCTTTCCTAAGCATTCTAGACAGTCAATGAATCATATGCAAATGACACCCAAAGCTCAAGCTCAACTTGGGGGTGGGGGGCAGGGAGTCCAGCCCTGACAGAAGCAAAGACCCAGCCTCTCTGGACCCCCTTCCCCTGCCAGGAGCTGGCAGAGCAGGGCAGGGCGGGACAGGGCAGATTTCAAACCAGAACAGTGGGCTGGAACTATTTATAAACTTTCCAGGAAAACACACACACATACACACACAAAGCCACAACCTCTCCCCCTCCCCCATACTTCTCAGATCAGCAAAGTAATGAACATTACTCCTTTTTCACCCTTTTCCAGGGGCCCCTCTCTCTTCCCAGCCATGCTCATCCTCTGTTTACCTTTTGCTCACCCGGCTCTGGGCTGCAGGAAGCCAGCAAGGCCAGCCTCATTTTGAAAGAGACCACCCCAGGCAGGGCAGAGGAGGATCGGCTGGGTGAGGCGGGGACAGGTGGAGGGCCTCTCTTCCCCCACCAGTCCTCAGAAGCCTAGGCCTGCCTTGCCAGAGCTAGGAATTGTTTGAAAACCTGCCCCAAGCGCTTGCAGGGCACATCACCGAAGACAGTCAGGGGAGACCTGAAGTCCAGCAGCTGGCCTCAGGATGCTACCATTGCGTCTCAAGACGCAGCACTTACTCCCAAAAAGTGGGTTTCATGTCTCCCCAACTTGAACCCGCCCAGCCCAAGCTTCTGTCCCAGCCCCACTGGGCTGCCTGATGTCCACAGGCCATGCTCCCCATGTGACTGAATCCCAGGCAGAAGGCAATTGTATAACTCAAGCCCAGGACAGGCCAGGTCTGCAAGGAGGAAGTTGGGGGGGTGGTCTCTGCTGGTCAGGGCAGTGTCCCAACTCTTGCACCCCCAGGGACTGCACCCCAGAGGCCCGTGGGAGATGTGATCGGGGCCTCCAAAGCCCAGGGTGAATGGGGGACCCATTCAGAATCAGAGCTGAAGCCTCCCAGCCGGTCTTCTGTCGGAGCAGAGAGCAGGTGAAAGGGCAGGGGGCAGCTCAGACCTCAAGGAGAGGGACCGGCCCACGGGGAAGGAAGAAAACAGGAAGAGGAAGAGAGAGATGAGGCTGCTGAGGCCACAGCCAGACCACAGGAGTATACGGACCACACAAAGGCAGCTCTGTCCGGGTGGAGGACCAAAGGGGCACAGACAAAAGGGGACCCCCCCCAGCTTGGAAACCACCGTCTTGTCTTCACAACCAACCTGGCATGGGGCTTTCCCCACCCCCACCTTGGCAGCTGCCCCCTCACCACTGTCTCCCCTCTCCGCAGGGCAGGAAGTACAACTATCACAATGCGGGGGGCGGGGGGAGGTGGGGGTGAACACAGAGAGCAGAAGGGGTGTGTGTGTGTGTGTGTGTGTGTGTGTGTGTGCGTGTGTGCGCGTGCACACGCACGCACAGGTATAGGTGTTGTGTAGGTGTAAGGCTACAGCAATCTACCCTGCTAACTCCTCAGCCCTGCCCCAGCCCTGGGAGTACCAAATCTGAATCTGAGGGCAGACAGGCTGTCAGCAGCACACAGTGCGCCGAGCCCCCAGCTCAGCATCCCTCCCTAGGGACCGTGCTGCAGGGAAGCCGGGAACGCTCCCCCTCCTGCCTCAGGATATCCTTTTGGCTCTGACCCCAGACCAGGCCTGAGTCAGACTGTGCCCCGCCCCATACCCCTCTATCCAGCAACCCCCCAGGAACTTCCTACTCCACACTCGCCTACTCAGTTGGGGTTGGAACTGGGGGAATCTCTTCCCCCACTTTAGCCCTCGCTGAACAGAGAAGCCCACCAGGGGTGGGGCGGATGGTCACAAAATCCCAGGAGCTGCCCCTTCAGCTGAGGGCCTGTGGGATCAGGGAGAAGTGGATGCAGGCTGTGTGCAGAGGTGAGAGGAGGCACTGCAGAGCACCACCTCCCTGCCCCCAAATCACACAAAACCGGGGATCCTGCCCAGGGCGCCTCCCTACTCCAGCCTGGACCCCAAGAAGCCACAGGAACTCCTTGGGGAAAGTAGTTTCCATGAGAACAGAGGATGGGAGAAGGTTCCTAAGAGAAAGGGGACGCGAGCAGACATTCCTAGAACGGGAGTCTTTCTAGGCCAACGGGACCCCCAGGTGGAGGTCTGCACAACCTAGTCAGACTCACAGTCAGCCACAGCCAAGCGCAGCCAGACGTGGTCACCGTCTCCTCGACACTCAGTCTGACTGGGTGGCTGCGACTCCTTCCCACAGACAGAAGTCTGGGGGGCCTTGGGGGATCTGGGGCATCGGAGACCACACACACTCAGCCTGAAACAGCCCCTTGGGCAGGCCCCCTCCAACCACCCCCCCAACTGTGGGCCTAGAGGGAGGGGCAGTTTGCTCCCCACAAGAGCCAGGGTAGTGCCCAAGGCGGCCATCTCCATGGCAACCAACAACAAACATCCCGGGAACCACAGTGGGACAGGAAGTGGCAGTCACATGACGGGAAGACAGTTTTTTTTTTCAGTGGGGGGGTGATGAAGCTTGTTAGCAGCCCCCGCCCCGGGGGAATCAGCGGTCCCCTAAGTTTACCCCACTTGGAACTGGAGAGAAGGGGGGCAGCTGGGAAGGTGCACCCCCCACACTGCAGTGGGCGCAGCTGGTCGCAAGGCCGACGGGCCCTCCCTCCCCGCCTGCCACTCATGGTTCTCCCCGCTGGGTCCCCCTCCCTTCCACTTCCTGCCGTGACTGGAGATCAGAGAACTCCCCACCACAGCTTCCCCTTCTCAAGTCTCGATTCCTGGGCTGAAGGTTTCACTGTGGGGCGAGGGACACAAGGAAGGAGGGCTGGGGACCTGCGGAAGGACCCGGGGGACAGAAGCTCCAGGGGAGGGGCTGGGAGGGAGCTACTCCAAGGGAGGTGTGTACACACAGGCACACCAAGAGTGGGTCACGGTGACATACCAGCGGGCGCAGTGACACAGACTGCCTGACCTCAGGCAGCTCTGGGTGGAGGGGAGCAGAGCCGCTGGATCCGGCGCACCCCACTCCACCCTGCTCCTGAGCCTCCAGGTTCATCTCAGGCGTCTGCTGGCCTCCAGGCAGGCGAGGTCCCAACGGTGCCCAGCCCACACCACCTCTCCCCTGCCTTCTATGCTGAGGAATCCCCCTCCCAGCTCCAAGGTGCCCGCCCAGACGAGGGCACCTTGGCCGGAGGTGGGGGGAATGGAACCTCCCGCCACCCCCCTCCCCTTCTCTGCAGATGTCCCAGACTATATTTAGCCCAAACCGGGCGGCCAGCCAGACCCAGACTCCCCACTGGCCCGGAGCTGAGCTCCCAGTTTTTATGCAATTAAAACATTAACAGAGAACCACCCCCATCCACACACCCCACCACCACCACCCCTAGTCCAGCCAGAGCAGCAGAGCTCAGAAAACTTGAACATGGGCAGCCCAGCTCTGCAGCCAGGGATGGGGGTGGGGGTCATTGGGGAAATAGCAATAAATTCATCCCCTTGCCCATCTCCCAGGCCCTACCCCCACAGGCAGGACAGGCACATCATCCATGAGATCAGGTTGACACTTGGGAGGGGAGGGGAGGCTTTCCTGGTTCCGGCCGGAAGGGAAAGGCATACCCAGTGGGTGGGGGGTTGCCTGGCTGCAGAAATTCCACCTGTCATTTTGCAGCCCCCCTCCCCGGCCAGCTCCAGTTACAGGGCTGGGAGTTGGCAACAGGTGCTGGCCAGGCTGGCAGCAGACTAATCCCCATTCGCTCCCCAGGCTGACAGTGGTGCCTGGAGGTCCAGGCAGGGGCCCTGGCCAGCAGGATGCTGGGTAGAAGGAGGCATTGCTGCCTGGGGCCGGGGGAGAGGGGAGCCCAGACCCCTCCTGTAAGACCTGGCCCCCTGGATTCTGTGTGCTGGAAGGTCTGGCGAAGGCAAGGAAACCTTAGTTCCACAGCACCTATTTCATTTCCCCAAGATGCCAGGCGGGCGGGCTAGAGTGTGGGAGGTCTGTCTGCCTGCCTCTTCCTCCTCCTCCTCTCCAAATTCCAGGAACAGGCAAGGGAGGCTCCAGTTGCGGAGAGAGAGAGCAAGCAGGCGGTCCCAGCTGAGAGGGAGGAGGGGCGGGGACTGGAGCGGGAGGCAAGATCCAGACGAAGCAAGAGACACCCACACCCAAGCCAGACGGGACAGACACACAGACACTGACACGTTCTCACACTCTGGGCCTACTCCTCGTGTGCCGCCCACCCTGCAGGGACACCCAGACTCCCCAG
Source organism: Oryx dammah (assembly GCF_014754425.2). NCBI lineage: Eukaryota > Metazoa > Chordata > Mammalia > Artiodactyla > Bovidae > Oryx > Oryx dammah. The sequence goes on from NW_024070192.1 coordinate 21,783,024, forward strand.
CCAGTCCTGCCAATCTCCAGAACACTCCCTGGACACACACAGAGATCCAGGACTTCGCCCCCACCCCACATCCCCCCACAAACCCTGTGGGCTCCACACAGCAGCCAGAGGGTGGAGAGGGGAACAGAGGGAGGAAAGAGAGCAGGCGTCAGAGAGGACATGTAGCCAAAACCCTGGGAACTGGGGTATCAGTTGCCATACTCCTTTCCCAAAACCCAGTAAGTCAAGACAACCCTGGCCATCTTGCCAGGGGCCCTGCCAGCTTCCCACACTCCCCAAACCACCACCAGGAAGGGTGTGGGGTGCTGGGCGAGAGGAGATTTACTCATTGCATTGGTGGGGAGAGGATAGGATTACCTTCCCCAGATGCCCATCACCCCTGAACCCAGACTCTGGAAGCCAGAGTCCCAAACTCACCCACCCATACAGCCCAGTCAGGGTGCTGCCCTGTCCATACCACCCAGAAAACAGGGAACAGGGCACTAAGGTTTTATCTGGGGGCAGGCCCCACCCTGTCACATAATTCTGAGGACCACCCAAGACCCTCTAGTCTGATCAAGGAGTGAGGAGGGGGTTGGGGGGGGTTCCCTGAGGGCAGACAGAGCCAGGTTTCAGGACCAAGTGATTTAGAGGAAGGGGAGCTAATTAACTGGGGTCTGGGTCAATACCCCCAAAACAGACCCCAAGAGGCACTCAGACGATGCCCTTTCCCCCCCAGTAGACAGGGTGGCAGGAACCACGTCATGGCACATGTGGGTGACTGTGCCCAGCGGGGGAGGCACGGGGGTGATCAGGATGGGGCTGCCCACAGCTAGCTTCCTGCCAGGCAGCCACATGGTTAGGAGTAGGAGGGGGACCAGGGAGGTTTCCCAGAGTGGTAGTAGGGACATTTAGGGTCAACCTGAAGGGCGGGGATTTGGGGGTTATAAGAGGAGGCAGCACAAGTTGCTCCAAGCCCAGGGTCTTCTCAGAACTGCCCCTGCATCTGCACTGCCCTTACCAGTTTGGCGAGGAAAGTCCTGAGGTGCCCACCTCATGTACACTCATTCACATACTCCAAATCCAAGATCCTCCACTCCCACGGACCTACCCAAGTCTGACACCAGTGACCCCTCTGTCTCAGGACCGACATGGCCCAGGCTCCAGGCAGAACTGACGTCCGAGCCCCTCCCAGTGCATCAACATCTTTCATAGTCACAAACTCCCTGACTCCACAACCACCCCCACCCTGCCCCCTCCAGCTCCAAAGACTCTTTTATCCCTCCCCCAGACTCATCTCCACCCCTCACAGGGGAAGCCCCAAGGCTCCAAGGCACCCCCACTGCAACCTGGGGCTTCCCCGGCCCAGCCTCCCCATCAAGCACAAGGCCCTGGAGGAGAGTTTGGGGCTTGAGCCCATTTCCTAGCAAGACCTGGTGACCTTACTGAACCACTTCCCCAGAACAACCCTGCCCTGTGACCACTGCAGCCAGGGAAGGGAATGAGAGACATCTCTGAATCTCCTAACTGGGAAACTGGAGGAGGGATGGCAGTCAGGAGCAGAAGTGAGGGTTGGGGGTAAGCCCGCAGTGGGTGGAGGGGTGGGGGAGTCTCCATCTGAGAGCATACACACACATACATGTGCACACATCTCGCAAGTAGAAGGCAATCTGGTTACAGAAGAGGGAGCTGGCATCAGGTGGGGGCCAAGGGTACCCCCTCCATACCAGCACATGGGCAACCTATCCAAGGTAGGATGAATGGTAGAGACGTGACTCCAAGACTGGGGGGCTTTTCTTATCTGATTTTCACATGAGTTAGTCCCCATCCCCAGCGTGGCACAATGGAGGCCTGGCCCCCTTCTCAGGGAGAAGCCTGAGAATAAGGCAATGCCCAGAGAGGAGAAGGGGCACTGCCAAGCAGACTTTCCAGCGCCCCCCCTCCCACATACACATCTGGCTCGCAGCTTCCCCGCTTTCTGGGTGGCACCAGGTCCCAGACACCCTCGGCAGAGCAAAGACGACCAATCTATGCCTTCCTCCCTATGCCCCCAAATGCTTCCACAAGCCCACAGTGCCACCAGATTCAGAGACATCCCGCCCCTGGTTGCACTGGCTCCTGTCCCCAGTTCTGACGGCTCCCCGAACTCCACGGGGGACACCAGCTGAATGGGCCCCGCCCCCCAACCGGCTGCCTCTGGTGGGGGTGGGCCCCAGGGCTGATTCTCCCCAAACCACAGGGCGGCTCAGATAACAGGAGAAAAAGGAGGGGGCTAGTCCGTTGGGCATCCGATCTCTCCCCAAACAGGTTTCAAAGTCTTTTTGTTTTACTTGTTTGTGAAAAGAAGCGCGAGAGAGAGCAGGAATTCCCAGCGTGGATTCTGCCACAGCTCGGCCGCCAGAGACACGCGCGGCAGACGGCCCCAGACATCTCCCGGCTGCGCGCGAAGACACCGGAGCAGACAGACACACAGACGGGGCTCCCCCACCCTGAGCACGGCGGCGGGTTGGGAAGCCCAGGAAACCCCAGGTTCCCGTCGGAACCCGCCCGGCACCGGGTCCCCGCCAGCGGGTTCTATCAGGAACAGGCCAAGGGGCCCCAATGCCTGCGCGAGCCGGAGGCTCTCCAAAATCCCCAGGGGAGAGGTTACCTCGCAGTAGGGGGAAGCAGTCCGGCCAGGTCACCCGCGGGCACAGCGTATGCCCTGACCCTGAGCCTTGGAGCCGCTCGGCGTCAAGGGTTGCGGGGTCCAGGGAAAGGAACGGTTTGGGGGGCCGTGGTTCAGGGGCGCGGGGCTAAAGCAGCGGCCATGGCGAGTCACGTGCGGAGGCTGAAACTTTACCCGGAGCCCCAGACTGGGGGGGCGGAGGGTACCGAGCTGCGGGGAGGCCCTCACCCTCGGGCCCGCCCCCGTCCGCCCACCGACCAATCACTAGCCAGGGGCGGGCACACAAGATCACGCCCCCTCCCCTCCTTAATAGACCCAGGGAAAGGGCGAGTCTTAAAGGAGCCGCGCCTAGCTGAAAGCTCGACCGTGGGAATCTGGGAGAATCCCTCCCTCGGCCCCAAAAGAAGAGATTGAGAGCGAGAAGGGGAGTTCTGCGCAAAGAATGGAATTAGAATTCAGTGGAGAAAGGACTGCCATGTGCGGTATCACACTCCCTTCCCCCCAACCACACACACCCACACTCAGGGGCGAGGATCACGAGCACACACCCTTCACACCTAAACCTGGGTTAGACGGGCGGCGACGTAACATTGGAAACAAATACAGAGATTCTGGCCCTAGCGGTCAAGGCTCTGACCCCTTTCATTATAATCTTTCTCCTGGAGCCCCCTGAAAATGGGAGTGTGTGTGATCTTGAGCGAGTCGCTTCCTTTCTCTAAATCTCAATTTTCTCACTGGCAAAAAAGGAGTGCAAAGGCATGTAGACCACCTCCAAGCACGGTCCCCTCCTCTTCCCCTAAACACCTTTCCAACTTGGGTGGATCGGAGGAACTCTGGCCCAACCCAACCTTTCAGCAACCCCCAGAACCTTTCCCCCAAAAGAACAGCTATTCTTAGGGGTATTCCAAGAGCCGAGCTGGGGGCGCCCAGGAGCACCCACAATCTCAGACTCAGGCTTCTCTCTCCTGGTCCAGGCTGGAGGAGACAGGAAAGCTCGCATTCTTGGGGCAGAATCTGAGTCACTCTCCCTCTGCGGAGACCCCAGTCTTAGCCTGCTGCTCCGTTTGAGGACCATCTGCCCACCTCTAGCCGTCTACGGCGGGAGGGAGGGGCGGGGGGCCGGACAGAAAGAGGAATCAATAAGTGAACACCTCCCTCCAGGTCCTCGGTCAGAGAAGTGGCCACAAGTGCCCCCACAGGACTTCCCACTGTAAGGGGAAGTGCCCACTCCCAGGCCTCCTGTGAGGAGACAGCATGACCCGGCTGGCAGAGCTCTCAAACCCACCGCCCCGACAGTCCCCGCTTTTTAGACAAGGAACCCCAGTCTGCGAGTGGACGCTGGATTTAACCCCCGATCGCCCGGCACAGGTAGCACAGCCGGGTCTAGGACCAAGGGATCTCATTGTCTCTCTCCATCTTGGGGCCCCCAGCCTGTTTGAGGTAGGACAAGCAGGGTCAGTAGGACACTGTGCCCTGAGGTCCGGCGGCGCGGGGAAAGAGCGTCCGGGTGACGCTTCCCCAGGCCCCTTCCCGCCGCTGGGCCGGGCTGTCGCCCGCTGGGCCGGGCTGTCTCCCGCTCCCTTCTGGATTTCCGTCCGCCGGTGCGAACCAGCCCCTCCCGCCCTGTCCCGGCCAGATCCATCCGCAAACATGCGCTCAGCGGGCAGGAATGCGCCAATGGCTCCCAGATGTGCACGCCGACGCTTAACCCCTTCTCCCCCAACCCCCCCCCCCCCCCAAAAAAGGCCTTCTAGCTAGACTCCAGCCAGCAGCAGGGGGCGCCGCTCAGGGAGGGGACTCAGTGCCAGCCGCCCCCCAGCTCGCACCGTCTCCTAGTTTCCACCAGTCTAGATTCTGCCAGGCTTCCTTCCCGCCGAGGCCAGAGGGGAAAGATCGCGGACACTAAAATGCATCGGCATACTGCCTCCCGCGAAGGGGGGCCTTCATGCACACCTGCCAGCACATGGGGTCAGGTTCACTCGCGCACATGGGGACGCAGGTGTGCAAATGCACACGCATGTGCACATTAGCGCACACACGTATGCACACATATGTATACACACAGAACTAGCACATCCAAGACAAGGCATTTGTGCACCCACAAGGTCATGACGCAGAGGGGAGGGACACTCCTGAAAAGACAGAGCGGGAGACCCACATGCAGATGAGGGCAGAAATTCATGCACCCGCAAACCTGCTCCCCACAGAGGGCAGACACGCACAGAAAATTGACATCCATGTGTACAAGCACACAGCCCACACTTTGGGGCACTACCTCACTGCTGACTTGAACTCCAGCTCTGCAGGACCCACTCCAGGGTCCCCACCCCCGCCCTCCAGGGACTCTCCTGCAAGGAGAAGCGCTCCGGGGCCAAAGGAGGGAGACAAGCCACAGTCCCAGGGACTCCTCACTCTTTGAAAAAGACGCCCCTTCTTGGGGCCTAGCCTTTCTCTCTGGCAGGCAGAGGAGACAGGCTGAGGGAGGAGCCTGAGCTGCTGATTTCCCAAGACAGGCATCCCTCTCCCAACTAGAGGAAATCTGAGAAAACCCAGATAGGTGTGGGGCCAGTGACAGCCTCAGTCAGACAAAGGAGATACAAAATAGCTGTGAAACACCCTGGGAGAGCCTACACTTCCAGCAAAACAAGGCCTCCCTTTCTCTGCCTGTGGGGAACTCTTGAAGAACAGCATCACTGGCAACCTGAACAGAGGATGAGAAATACTGCCCCCGCAAGACCGCCTGGATGCAGGTGGGGTGGAGATGTCTGCTGGAACCTGAACTGACCCCACCAGACTCCTCTCCCCCTCACTAGCTGCTCAGCTTATCCCCCGCAAACCCCCTCATGGCCCCACCCACCTGGCTTTCACAGTCCTGGAGAGTCATCCAGGGCAAGGCTCCTGCTTGCATGGTACAAAGGAGGAAACTGAGGCTCAGAAAGGGAATGGCCCTGCTCAAGGTCATACAGCTTGTCAGTGGTAGAGCTAAGAGCTGAGACTCAAACTCACAACCCCTCCTCAACCCCCCATTTATCCTGAATATATTTCCATGCAGCACCCTGCTCCCTCTTCCTTCATCCCCCAACAGAGCACAGGGCAGAAACACCAGCCTTGCCTGGCTCTGCAGATTTGTGGGTGGGCCCAGGACATACCAGAGAGAGATCAGAGAAGATGCTGGGGGCTACATACATAGCCCCCCAACCTCACCCCCAAGCCCAGTGCCCACCTGCCCAGCAGGCATAGCCAGTGACTCAGCTGCATCCGGGGGAGATGCCAGGACAGTGACTCACCTACCGAGAAGAGCTGAGCCTGGCACCTTGCCAGCCCCAGGACAGAAGTGACTTAGTCACCGAGACTGTGATACCCAGCAGGCACAGCCCAGGGATTGGGGACAGGGGCAGGCCATGTCCTCCATGGTTATCTGCATCCCTGATGAAGAACAGGCATCCTGGGGCAAGCCATGGCACTACCCACCCCTGAACCCTTACTACTGCCCACACTTGACGGGCCCTGCTTCCGTGCAGACAAGTTTTCTGAGACCCCTGGGCTGCCCTGCCCCTCCCCTGAATGAAGCCTGCCCCTTGCCCATCACTCACCACCCACTCTCCCCCCAGCCCCACCTCCTCCTGCCACCCAAGTTGTACCCAGGCTGTGAGTCTCCTTTAACGTGTCTTGGCAGCACCTCCTGCCCCCACAGCCCCTCTTCCCCCCGCCATACACACATCCACTCATACACACTTCTGCCAGCCCTGCTTCTGCCAGCAGCTGCTGAAGTTGTTCAGCGGGAGGGGAATCGGGGTGCAGGGATTGAGTTACCAGAGGCTGATGGGGTGGGCTGTCACCCAATCCCTTCCCCAGCTCATCCTCCCCCCTGGATACAGCCTCCCTCACCCACCTGCTCCCCTCCTACCTCTGGCTGGCAGCCTACTGCCCTTTAAGCCCCTCCACCCCCACTCCACCCAAGCTAGAAAATAAATGTTCAAGGGTATTTGTCATGCGAAGACCAGCCCAAGATATGAGAGAGAGAGAGAGCAAGAGAGAAGACAGAGACAGACAGAATCATTCCTGTGCCCAGGCTACAGGCACTAGGTGTGTGGATCTCTGTGTATGTTGAGCCAGAAAGGGACTGAGTAACTCCCCAAGTCTTGGGAGAGTTGATGGGGCCCAAGGGGAGCCGACAGGCTGAACAACCTCAATCCATTTGCACTATTGATTTCTCATACACTGCAGCCGGCCTGATGAGGGGGGATGATAAATCAGCCCCCCAGAGACATAGAAACTGAGTGGAGAGAGGGGGAGGGGCCCCTGCACCACAGTTGGTGGCCCACTGAGACCTGCTTGGGGGGAGGAGGCGAGCTGGGCGCCGAGTGGCAGGAGGCAGGGTGGGGAGTGGGTGTTGGATTAAAGTCTGTCTAGGACACCTCCTTCCCGCTGGATCTGAAGCTGATTGGAAGAAAGAAGGTGGTGGACAGAAGCACCTTTGGCTCCCAAAGCAGGGCTCTGAACAACCCCAGAGGGTGTTCTTCACCCACTGGGCTATGGAATGGCGCCCCCTGCAGCTCTGCAACATGCTGGCCCCTGGGATGAGGCTCTTCTGAGGGACCAGTTTCTCCGCTGAACTTTCTCCCCCTCAGAGGCCTGGGCCTCAGAGGGCTCACTTCTGACTGTGATCAGAAGCCAGTGGCAATCTCCCTGCTCCCACCCCCTTCCTTTGTTGGGTGGATTGGCAAACAACCATTGTGACCTAGGCGTGGCAGGACGGGGGCTCACAAAGGGCTCTGTATGCTAGTCCTTGGTCGGTCCCTAACTCCTCCTGGGACTGTGGGCACAATCCCCCACCCTCGCTGGGTCCCTAAAATGGGGTTAGGCCGGATGCCCCTTTTCGAAGGTGTCTCCAAGCTCCTGGCTAGCCAGCCCGTGAGACTGTTGGAACTTGCCCAGCACCTTGATTCACACCAGTGGCCACAGGCCACCTAAACAAACCCCAACCCTGACCTCCTTCCAGCCTGGACACAGACTCTCTCCACACATGGCAGAGACTTATAAACAAACCAAGCTGGGGTTTACCGAAGACCCTGCATAAACAAGCAGAGAGGGAAAGAGACCAGGAGCCTGGCCAGGCCCTACTTGCTGCCAGACAGACAGACAGACGAGGTAGCACAGCCCAGTGCGAGGAGGGGCTGTGACAAGAGAAAAACAAAGGGCGCAAGGGGCCTGGATTGGGGTTCCAAAGCAGCCAATGATGGGGTGAATGTCCAAGGGCAAATCAGATCCCCTCTTTCCCGCTCTGTAGGGCAGAGGGATGGGCCAGATGCCTCCAAATCCCCTTCTGGTTCTATTGGGATAGAGAGAGCCCTGGGGGTCCCCAGGACTCCCCGCCCAGTCCAGCCCATCCTCTGGTCAGGACCCCCTTCTCAAGGCCCTACCTCTGTCTGCCACGCCTCCTCCTTGCTCTGTCTACTGCCCCCCTGGCCCTTCCTCACTCCTCCACCCGCCGGCTTGCCCTCACCTTGGCCAGCCCCTCTGCCTGCCCCGTGCTTTTCTGCACGTCCCTCCTGCCAGGGGACAGACCAACTAAAAATAGTCCCTGCAGCCTTTCTCGCCCACAGCTGCCCAAAGAGCAGGAAATGAGGGGGGCAGGGAGGCCCATGTCCTGCTCTCCCCCACAAACTCCCAGCCCCAAATCAGGTCCAGCCCTCCAGCCTGGGACGAGTGCCAACTTGGCCATCTCGGGGGCACCCCACACCCCTTCCCTAGGGGGAGGCCTGCCCATAAGTGCCTACAATCTGAGAGCTGTCCTCACCCCACGGGAGGGGGAGAGGAGGCCAGCGGTCTGGAGGGAAACCTTCCCAATTTCTGACAAATCAGTGCCAACCACACTGTGGGCACTGAGAGGGCAGGGCCTGGCTCCACGGACTGGTCTTTTGAGGGCAGAGGGAATTGGTGTGGAGAACTCTGTGCTGGTTCTCTTCATCCTGGCCCAGCTGGAAGGAAGACAAAATAGTGCCCCAGCCTCAATTATGCTAATCCCCCATTCCCCTAAATGTGTGGGTGCAGACAGAGGGGTTTCGGTAGCCACCCCCAGATGCCATGGGGAAAAAAGCTTTAGAGGAGAGGTCTTGGCTCCCACACATAAAGATGGAAGCCTGGAGGCAAGAACAGGTCATGCCTGCCAGGCTGGGCATATGCTGCCCCCAAGCTGAGTCAGAGGCTGGGAGGGAGGAGCCGGACGCTGGGTGCCAGGGGCTACAGAGCCTCCACCCCTATCCTACCTGGGACTCCTGACACCTCCAAGCCCTGGGAGAAGGCCCTCCCTGCGCAGGAGGAAGGAAACCAGCTTAGCGACTCTCTGGAGGCCTGCAGGGCAGCTCTGCACCAGGAGGCAGGCGGGAAACCCAGGAGTCTTGGCTCCTGGCCCAGGGAGGGAGTGAGAGAAATACCTCGGAGGGGAGGAAACAGCTTGGAGAGAGGCAGACACAAGTGCCCCCAGCAGCTCCCAGAGGCGACCCTCCAGGAGGAACTGGCCAGGGGGGCTGCAGGGGGAAAGTGAACACATTTCTGAACAAGAAGGGAGAAGAAGGCAGAGTCCTAGGGATGCAGGAAGCAGGGCAGGCCAGCCAGGCTCTCACCTGCTCTCCTCTCCTCCCATCAGAGCCTGTCAGAGACCGAAGTGCTTATTAAGGGCACTAAATATCAGGGAGGTCCGAGGGGCCTACGTGTGTTCCCCCCTCCCCTTACCTCCAGACCTCAGCCTGTTCGTTCCTGAGCTTCCCCTGGCACCCCTCCCCTGGGGCCCAGCCAAGTCAGGAGTCAGCAAGCCCAAGGTGGTGCCTGGGAGGCCCGGGCAGTGCCAGGGGCAGCCCTCATACCATCCTCCCACTGGCTTCCCTCCCGCCTGCTCTCGGCCGCCACACATATCTCAGCTGTCGAATCCGATTAGGGCTCCTGCCCAGTGAGCCGGACAAGGAGGCCACTGGGCAGGAGAGAGACAGGGACAAGGACGCTGAGCAGGAATGGCAGGAGGAGGGTGGAGACAGGGCTCAGGGGAGAAGGTGCAGAGCCCCAGAGGACCAGAGAGCTGAGCGCCAGCTATGACCCGCATTAGGGGAACTCTGCAGCCCCTGGGGCAACAACCTGGCTCCTCCATCCCAGAGATGGGCAAGGATGGGGGAAGGAAACTGAAGGCAGAGAGATGACCTAGATTAGAAAAAGAATCCCATGCTGGAGCAGTATCCCCGCCCTCCCACCCCGCCACACCCCCACCCACTACCATTTGTACTGGGCTGTAGGATATATCGTCTTATGAGGTCTTTATGGCTGCATCCCTATCAGGCAAGCCGGGCTTGTTACTAATAGCCATTTTTATAAATTAAGAAACTAGAGGCTTAGAGACCTGCATAAATGCACGTAGTCAAATAAGCGAGCTGAGTCTCAAATTCAGGCCTGATTCTCAGTCCACTGCTCACAAGCAGAATTTACTTTCCTTCCTTGGTCAAGAGCAGAACTGAGTCTGAAGTCACTCCATTATCCACATTTTCCTCCAAAACGACCCCTTAGGGGATCTGAGGGATCACGGAGGAATACAGAACATACCCTACACCTAGATAGAGTGACCAGATAGGGGTGCGCCACCCACCCACCACACAGAGAGCTAGAGGGGTTCCCTCAAAGTGTGACCTGTCCCTTCCATGGCTCCCCAGCCCAGTCTGCTACACCCAGAGGCAATACACACACTCACACACACGGTTACTCAGACAAGTCATAAACCCCTCCTGCCGACCCACCAAACCAGAATGGGATGCCCAAGATCTTCAGAGAACAAGGCCTGTCAGCCCCCCAGGAGAGGGACAAACAAGTCACCGCAAACACCAGGTATCATCCACCCCTCTCCCAGAGAGCCTGCAGGAGGGCAGAAGCTTCAGGGCAACACCAGGAGCACGAGCTCTGAAAGCCAAGGAGCCCAGGGAGCTGGCATGGCTGGGTGGCCTCCCTGATTTGGTCCACACCCCCTTTCCCAGCCATCTGGGCTGATTCTATTCTGGCCTGGGCCGCACTCTGGGATCTCTCCCCTTCCATGCATATAGCCACCTCTATCCCAAGCTTATAGATCTTACAACCATATGGTCTATACACACACGCGTGCACACACACATACACACACACACACACACACACACACACAGAGTGGGTGTGGGGGGGGCGCTTTTCCATAGGTGTTGAGGAGTTAGCAAGGATGGGAAGGGCTCTAACCTGAAAGAACTTCCCCCCACCCCAGGGAAAGGTCACCCCCACACTCCCAAAAAAGCTCACACTCTCCACTACCCTCCCACACAGCCTTTGGCCACTCCAACGTGCCATGAGCCTGGAAGGTGGCACTGGTTCTACAAGGAGAGAAGGGAGTGGGGGGCAAAGTCCTGGGCTCTTAGGGGCGGGGAGGGAGGGCAGAGAGGAAGCAAGAGAGAAATCCCCAGGGAGTCTTGGCTTCCCCAGCGGTCTCCCGGTCCGGCTCCCGGTCACCTTAGCGTGCCAGTTCTCCCCTCGAGGTGAGGTGGGGGAAGGGGGATTAGGAAACACTGCAAAGGAGGGTGCGGGGTCTGGCGCCCGGGCAGACCTTACCCCCACTTTCCATTCTTAGCTGGAGAACGGGAATGCCTGAGGGGCGTGCAGCAAGGGCGCCGGAGGGCGCAGGGGCTCCGAGCTCCCAGGCCCCCACCTCCCTGGACTACAGCGAGCCGTGGGGGAGGAGAGATGGGGAAAGCCTGAACTGCCGAGAGGGAAACGGTCAGATGAGAAGCGGAGAGGCCGGGCGGAAGGCGGCCGAGACAGAATTGGGAGGGGGTGTTCGAAGTCCTACCTGCTCAGGTGCGTGCCGGCGGGGGGCGATGGGGTTCCCAGGAGAACCGGGGAAGCCCTCTCAGCTCGATTCAGGATTCCCCCCTGCTTCTGGGTTAGGCTGCTGCAAGAGGCACAGGTTCCCGTTGGGTCCTAAAGCCCACTCTCCAAACTCTCCCCGCCCTCTTCCACCAGCCGTGACTGGGTCAGCGGGTGCAGAGCTGAACCGATGGGGCAGAAAGAACTCACTGGTGAAAGACGAGGTCTGAGTCATGGGCTAGGGACAGCCACAGTCCCCGGTGGCAAATACACAGCACATGGGAGATTTTAGTTGAGGATATTATGGGACAGAATTAAAGAAAACATTGCCTCTGCTTGGCCTGAACGGATGGATTTGAGCTTTGGGACTGAAGGTGGGGTTATGATGGCTTTTCTCACCACTCCCAACTAGCCTGGGATCTGGGGAAGGGGGGTGGTTACTTTGGACAGGAGCTCACTTCTACCCCCCCCTCCTAGACAGAGCACAGTCTCCCCTAAATTATTCCTAAATGCCTAGGAGGAGGAGGTCATGCCAAGGGGAAAGAAGACACTGATTTCTAGCAAGTGGAAAGGGCAGTATGACTTAGGTAGCAATTGGAAATCAGCATTTTTATATCCTTAGACTGAGCCCTGTGTGTCTGGGAGTGTGTTGGCTTGTGCAGATATATGTAGCCAGGTGAGAGGATAAGCCGGTGGGGCTGGGAGTCTTTGGGTTACATCCTTTGGCAGAAATGGCAACTGTCAGTGAAGGAAGGGGATGCAGAACCTAGGGGTCGACTCGGGCTCCCTACCTGGCCCTCAATTGGATCCTGAAGCTTTACCAGAATGAATATGTTAAAGGAGAGTATTTTCCCAGGTACTATTTAGGATAAATAGGGGGCAAGAGGGCCTCAGCATTAGATCAACTTCAAGGTTTTTGTTGTCTAGTCGCTCAGTCATGACCGATTCTTGGTGACCGCATGGACTGTAGCCCACCAGGCTCCTCTGTCCCTGGGCTTCTCCAGGCAAGAGCACTGAGGTGGGTTGCCATTTCCTTCTCCAGGGAACCTTCCTGACCCAGGGGTCAAATCCTGTATTTTGGCGGGTGGATTCTTTACCACTGAGCCACCAGGGAAGCCTGCAACTTCAAGGTTACAGACCCAGTTTAGAATAGCCCAAATTCTCAAAGGGAGAACTCAGGGTTGGGGGGCAAGGTGGGCCAGGAAATGTGGAGGGAAGGCTGAAGAGGGCCTGGTAAACATTTTGCAAGGGGAGTTGCACACACCTCCAGCAGCAAAGCAGGGGAAACGTCACAGGGTGAAGGGCCAGGGGAAGTCAGGGACAGAGTCATGGAAGGGAGAGGGCACGGCCTCTTCCTAGAAGGGGGAGAGGGTGGCAGCAGTGCCTCCACCCCTGCGTCAGTCTGGCAGGAACTGGGGAGAGGAGCTGGATGGCAGGTTTGGAGGGCCCCAGGGTGGAGCCGGTGGGGTGAGCTCAGGTCAAGCCTTTCACCCTAATGTGCCTCAGTTCTCTCCCAGCTGTTAACCAGGGCTCTGGGTTCTTCCCAGGCAGTTAATGAGTGTTTACAGAAGAGCTTGGAGATCTTCAGATCTCAGCTGGGCCACCACTACAGTTATAAAGCTCAATAAGGGCTGAGTGTCAGTGGGGAGGGGAGGAGCAGGGGAAGAGGGAAACAGACGACTCTCTTACAACCTAAGGATAAAGCCACGCTCAGAGAGCAGAGCCAGCCTCAGCTGCCACAGGATATCCTTGTGCCCAGGGATGGAGGTCATGTACCCTCATCCTTCTTACCACCACCAAAGGCTGGCCCGCAGCTAAGTATGGGCAGAACCCAGACTACAGCCGGTCTTCATTAACTCCAGCTCTTTTTCACCCCCCACTGTGAACCCACAGCTTCTACAGGCCCAGGCTGGAGGGGCTGCCCTAGCCCGACCTCGCTGCTGACTCTGGGGTAGGGGGCACCGTACTGTAGGCCAAGCTACCAGCTGAAAATAAGGTCGAAGCAAGACTCGCTTTTCCCACTGGGAGTGAGCGGAGAGGAAAGAAAGGAGTGTGGGGGTGAGAGGGTGGAGGTGGGGGAATTTAGGGCAAACAGCAGGCAGTGAAGTCAACTGGATCTAGGCCCAGAAACCCCCACACCCTGGGGCCAAGTCTTACTCTAGCTTTGCTTCCAGCCCAGTTTTGGCTGGGCCCCAAACTAGGGAAGGCCCTGGCTGCCCCTTTCCGCCTCCCTACCCCCACCCTTATTAAATACACATTTTATCTCTCAGCATCTTCATTATCTTAACTGAAGGAGACAAGCAGTGGATGGCGGCGGCAGAGAGCGTCAGGAGAGGGGGGGCGGGTGTGGGGAGCAGGCGCACCCTTGTTGTAAAGTGCTGATGAAGCTCTTTCAGGCAGTGTGGGAAACAGAGGCGGGATCAAAGGCAGCGAGGCTGATTCAGAACTCAATTAGAGCTTTTTAAAAAAGGAGCTGGCTCCCTCCTTTTGCCAGGCTTCAGACAGCCTTTACCTAGGCCCCTTGCACCCAATTAGCTTCTACTGGGGGCCTGGGGCCGGGGTTGAAAACCAAGGGGAGGCCAGAGGGCACAGCTTCTCCCCCTGCAGACCCACCCCTTCTAAGAAGGCGGAGACCTGCTGCTGTGTGTAACTTAAAAGGTCTCAGAGGGCACCTGACCTTTTCAGAAGAAACCTGAGATCACACCTTTTCCTCAAAAGTTAAAACAGGACACCAAAGTTGGGCTCCTCCCTAACCCCTTGCTAACTAGAGGCTGCGCAGCTTCTGGCCCATCTCTGGGGACACTAGGTAAGTCAGACAGACACCCCCTCCTCCCAGCCAGTAGGTGGGACTCTCTGCCTCAAAGCCAGGAGCTCCTGGGAGCAACATGGAAGTTGCCTCAAGCAAAATATCACATCAGAGGGAGCCATTGGAACGCATCTGTGAGGCTGAGAAACACCACGCTGCCACATGCCACAGGATGGAGCGCCCCTCTCCCTGCTCCACCTCCGTGCAGAAGCACCAGCCCGGGCTGCCTCCAGATCAGAACTGTCCTCAAGATGGAGGGGAAGGCAGCGTCTTACTCCATCATGGATCTGTTCACTCAACAACTGTTAATGGAATACGCCCCCGCCAGGTCTCAGGCATTGAACTAAGTGCTGGAGACAGATACAAATGTTAAAAAAGCTCTCCACCTCGGTTCTCTGTTTTGGTCTCTCTCTCAGTAGTCAAGGTAACCTCTCCACAGATATTTTTAAAAAGCCCCAAGTCGTATCTCCTTCCTACTTCTCAGTTTTTATTGGTGTATCTTAAAAGGGCGCAATGAGGGGGAAGAAGGAAAGAGCTCTGCCAACTTTGGATCTCTGGGCAGCTTGGACCTCACACCCTCTTGCCAGTCATCCAGCCACAGGCAGGTCTCCACTGAGCCAGAATTGTCAGTTGCAGCTCCGGGGTTGAAACTCAAACCAGTTTTATTGTGTCTCTGTGTGTTCCATGGCAATACCCACCAACACTGTATGGAAGCTTCCTCTGCCTCTGTGAAGAAATAAATAAACCAGGAGACAGACACACACACCACACCACCTTCGAGAGGAAGAATGTAGGTCAACATCTCTGCCACTACTCCATGTGAAACGGCCTATGCTCCTGGCAGAAACCAGTAACCACAAGCCCAGCCCAGCCCCCTGAAAATCCCACCGCCTTCCCAGAGCTCTCAGCCTCAGCGAGAAAAGGACTTTCTTCTTGCTCTGTCTGCTCCCCGGCTGTCTGAATTACATTTAAGACTCCGCTGACAAATGTACATCAGCCTGTGCTCCCACAAGGGCAGCGGAAGCCAAGCAGGGACTCGAAGTCAGCTTCACGCATCGTTGACGGAACCAACCCTGTTCCAATTGCTGAAGTCTTAAGAGCAGCAATGACCTAGAAATTGACAGTGGGGGGAGAACCGAAGGGAAGTAAAACGAACTAACCAGTACACAGAAAACCCGATTTCCTAATACCAGGGGAAAGGGAGAGGAGGCAGAGGGGGGAAGAAATTTGGCCTCTTTGAATCTGCAAATGCAATCTTGGCTCAATGCCATAGAGGATACACAGCAGCCCCAATGTGAGTCAAGCCGTGTTCCTGACTCCAGCCCTACAGTTAAGAGGAAGGCGCCAAGCCTCAAACACAAGAAGGTCGCTCCTCTTTGGGCAGGTTCCTACTGTGGACACAGAACAGACAGCAGCTGCCCACAGTGTGGAAACAACCTGTAAAGCGGTCACGTCTCTTAAGGCTGCAGCATCCAATAAAATGTAATTTAAATCAAGCCTCGCATCTGTTCTCAATCCCATTCAGTCTCTGCTTTCCATCAGCCTTCGGACAATCTCTGCAATTACGCTCGTTAACCCGTATAGCCCCGGACACTTTCCAAGCTGCTAGATATAGACCTGTGTTCTCCCCTCACAAATTGACCTCAGAGGGAACAAATGCTCTAGTAAAGGAGTGTGAGACATTCAGACTCCCCTACACACACTAGCAGGTAGTGTTCATTTCAGAGGGCTCTCTCTGTGTGCCCTCCTTCTATCCTGTACCACCTGCCGCAGCCCAGATCACATTGCAGGGATACAGTGGGCAGCATGAATGAAACAGTGGCCAACTGATCATTTGTACACATATCAAGTTCTCAAACCCAAGCCATGTCAGGAAGGCAGGAGGCAGAACTCAGGGAGCAGCACAGACTTGGTCACTGGCTGTCAGACCATTCCTATCACACATGGTTTGCATTCCAAGCATATGCTTGAGTTATAAAAGTACAGCAGTCTCCCAGGGGAATCAAACTTCAGTTTTTTTTTTTCCCCTTCCCTCAACTACCCCAGTCCCACACCTGCAGGCCTAAGGCAGTCAGTGTTATCATAGCGCCCTCTGGTGTCCCCATGACAAATTGCCATTTAATGCCACTGGAAGCCAAACCCAGAAAACTGGGGACTTGAGTAACCATGTGGATTAATTTAACTGAGGGGACTGGAAAAATGAGGTTTCAATGACAATCCAAACCCAAACGAGGGCATCTTGAAACAAGTGGCTTCAGCTGAGGACCGTGGGACGGTTTGGGGAGGAATTTTCACATTGCCTTCTGAAAAGTTTGAGCTCTCTTGCAATGTGATAGCTGAAGAAAACAAAGACTGCAACTTGAAAATAAATATATTCACAATCTGTAGTCACATTCTCCTGACCACCCCCACAACCTTGGGAGTGCCCAGGAAATTCAACAAGTCTTTAAAATGTCACAGTGTGGAAGCATCCGCAACATAACATGAACACAGTACACTCCAAAAAAAAAAAAAAAAGATATCCTTTGATCAAAGTGTCCTCCAAATCTCCACGTCAACTGGCTTATTTGTCTGGAGTCTCCTTTTTCGTTTTGCTTCCTCTGATCCAAAAGTTCTTAAAAATATACCAATGTTTGAGGAGACTAAGAAATCAATATATGAACTTTCGGTAGCATCCATCTGTATACCTGTAAGCATGTTGGTTAGGGGCACACTCAGGGTAGAGGCGGTGAGTGTAATTAAAAAGGGTCTACTTGGTAGTTTGAAATGCATAAATATAATAAAACTCAAAGATATAATTCTGTGCTAATAGTCACGAATCTATAGATTATTTTTTATCAGTTTTAAGTAAAAAAAGGTCATCTGCTTTCAGACCTGAGTGTATAAAGTACTAAAATGAAGACTCCATTGGTCTCTAAATGCCAGCTGGATACTTTCGGGTGGGGTATTAGTAGAAAAGAATTTAAGGCAATCCAGTAGCTAAGATATTTCCAACTAAAGCTTTGTCTTTCAGAGCATGCTCTATTTCCTTCTCTTCAATCTTCAGAGACACCTGCAAGGAAGAGAAAAAGACTTTTTGTGGTGGGGAACTCATAAAAACCAAGTTTTTATTACAGAAACCTTTACTATGTTAAACTTTTCTCACAAGAGTCAAGCAAGTTAAACACTGCTTTTCCAATAACATGGGGGGAAAAATATCTGATTCATACTATAGCCCTATCTTCACACACCTTAAATCCTACCCAACAAACAAAAAAAAAAGTGTTTATCTAACTGTGATCATTTTTAAATCTTTACTTTAGAAAAATATAAGCTCTTCAAAGCGGGACAACTAAAAGCAATGTCACAGAGAAGCAGTTCATTGTACCTTTGTGAAGCGGGTTTCCTTGTTTTTCTTTAATCCGAAGATGCCTCTGGCCTCCAAGAGACCTGAAAGTGACAAACACTCTGACTGGGCCACAGCTGCCACCTGCTGTTTGCGACAGACGTTACTATAGGCTTCGTGTAACTGGAAGGAAACAAGGGAAATCGAATGTCGTTTAAAAGCCCTCTCTCTTCTAACTTTGTAATCTTTTAAAATAAGGTAAATCTGGGTTTGCAAAAGAGTTATCTGAATACCCCAATGCTCTCCATTTTCAATAAAATCCTTGAAAATGCATTCTGGAGGTACCGCCAAAAACCTACACTGTAATGCAAGGAGGAGGCTTTATTGTGTTTCACAGGGAGAGGCAGAAATAAAGGGGAGAAGATTAATGGTAAAGTCTCAACCATAGCCCAAGGGAAATAAAAGTCAGCTGCCTTTTACATGATACCAGTACTTATTCTCACCGTTAAAATCCATTTTTAATTCACATCAGCTGCAGCATCATAGGCCTTTAGGAAATTATCTGCTCTGCAAAGCAGATTCTCCTCTCCACCCCAGCTCCATCTGCTGAGATTCCTGACTAACCTTCCCCAGGGTGACCTCTTTGATTTTCAACCGCCTGGTCAAGAGCAGCAAAGAGCAGACCAAGATCTTCTGCTGGAGGGGGAAGGAATCTTGTGCTCCTTCTCGGCTCAAAGTCATTCTGGTTCCATCAACTTCCGAGATGACTTGTGATATGTGAATGACACCAACCCGCTTGGGAACCAGTGACTCAGAGAGTGATTTACCTATCAAGTAAATAAATCAGGATTAATTCGATTTTTAAAATATTGTATTTTTACAATTAAATATGAATCGAGACAGATGATACTAAGTTTTAGTGGAAGGAGAGGTTCCAGTTCTGTAACGAAAAGTCAAAGGATGAGACACAGTGCGATCCTCAGGAAGATGCCAAAATGTGACATGACTCGGAAAGTAAGGTTATCATCTTTCTGGGCAGAACGGTGAGCTGTTTTATCCTGTATGATGCAATTTAATGTCAAAAAGATGAAATCTACCTCAGGAAAGAATAAGGACCAGACAGAGAACTAATGTAAGGTTCCTAATATCTCAAAGGCAAAGAAGGACAGAACCTTGAATCTAAGATGACTGGGCCTGGTCATTGTTAAAGGCTGGAAAAATTACCTAATATTTCAAAGCAAGTGAGTGGCTAAACGTGGACAGTCCTAAGTCCTCTTGATAGCCTTCCCAAATGACCTTTGAGGTTTGGTTCATTTGCCCAAGCCAATCTCCAGGAGAGCAACAGTTGAGAAAATGTCATTGGATATTTCAGCAGATAGCACCATCTCAGAGGCCGGAGGTTGGGAAACTGCCAAGGAGCCACAGAGGACTGTGGCCTCATTGTCTGGATGCAGGAATGGCAAGACGGAGGAGGATTTGCTCTGTAACAAACTTTGCCTCATGTTACTTCCTGAGACCAAGTCAGTTGTCCCACAGGAGTTTGCTTCGATTGTTGTTGTTCAGCCGCTAAGTCGTGTACGACTCTTTGCAACCCCATGGACTGAAGCACGCCAGGCTTCCCTGTCCTTCACGGCTTCAATTCCATGATCACAGACAGGATGCTACCGAGCACTAAGCATACTGGAGAAACTGGAGTTCAGTGGTCAAGAAGCAGAATCTCACAAAGCTGAGAAGAATTCAGGTTTAGTCTTACTCCCTATCCAATGGCTGAGTCTCTTCACAACAGTTCCAAGAAGAGATCACCTACCCAGCTTGTGTCTGAGTCTCTTCAATACTGGGACACCCCCACTGTGTCAAAAGACCAGTTAGTGCTCTTTACTGGGAAGTGCCTTTTTTTTTTTTTTTGGCTGCACCACGACGCATGTGGGGTTTTAGTTCTCCAACCAAGGATCAAACCCACACCGCCTACGCTGGAAGTGCGGAGTCTTAACCACTTCCCTGGACCCACCAGGGAAGTCCAGGAAAGTGTCTTCTTATATTTAGTTAGTCAGTCTCCCTGTAGCTTTCTAAAGCCATTAAAGCTAACCACATCTACCAACGGTTAAAAGACAGGAATTAGATTAGTTTAATAATTTATGATAAGAAGTCACAAATTCTTTTAGTTCTGTGTGTGTGAGTGGTGCTCACCAGGTCCACTGATAAGCCTAAATGTTACTGGTAGAGGAAAAAAGGAATGATGTAAAAAGTTGAAGAGATACCAGTATCTAGTCTGTGCATTGGCAGATATTACCTACTATCAGTCAAAGCACTGTTTGGCTACTTCTGAAATATTTTTATTAATCTTCTTTCAACAAGTTGATGATAAGGAAGAAACAATCAAATCAGACTGTTCTGTTTCTAAAGATTAACATTGGATATTAACCACAAGATATGCAGTTCATGGCCATTTTACATCCTCTATAGCTAACAGGACAAGGCTGAGGGAAAGGAAAACTAATTTTGTCGTTTTTGTGAAAGCTTGCAGTTTACTGTAGCAATGCTATCTTTGTATCGCCACCCTCTGAGGTTTGTTGAAAG
Organism: Oryx dammah; assembly: GCF_014754425.2. Taxonomy (NCBI): domain Eukaryota; kingdom Metazoa; phylum Chordata; class Mammalia; order Artiodactyla; family Bovidae; genus Oryx; species Oryx dammah. The sequence goes on from NW_024070192.1 coordinate 21,803,247, forward strand.
TCTAGCGATATCCCAAGCTGAACTAATTCTTTCCCTGTCTGACTCTTATTTCCTGGGCTTTGCTTTCACCTATATCAAGACCTAAAGTGCACTCGATATAAGTACCCAGAGAGACACTGATCCAATCTTAGTGTCTAGTTTTCATTCCTAGGACTTGGAAAGAAAACAGACTCTGTCCCAACTATTCATGTAACACCCTGGAGAACCCATTTCCAGTAATGCGTGGATTACAGCACTGGCAGGCAAGACTGAAATAAAGTAGATGAAATTGATGAAAAACACAGACACCCATACACAAATGGATAACAGGATTTAACTATGCTCATCTCATCTTTCCATCTCTTTCAGAAAAGTAAAGCTTCTAATTATAAAGGAAAAGGAAACAGAGATAAACTACTCACATTCAGAGGGTGGTTTGAGGATAGTCTGACTTTTGACATCTGACTCTACGATTTCAATGGCCCTTCTGTAAAAAAAAAAAAGTATTTCTAGAGTTAATTTAGGCTGAGCCAAACCAAACACCACACCAAACCACCAAGCCCCAAAACAGGCACATTAACACAAAGCAACATGTTTTATAATTTTAAAACCCAAGAAAACTGGATTATGCCTCAACTCCAGGGGACTTAATTGCCTCGAAATAAATCATGGACGAGGGAATCTGAGAAACTTCAGCACTACTCGATTTCCTCTTACAGAGGCTGAGTAAGTCATCACACATTGAGCCAATGATAATATTTTGGACAAGGAAAACATGTCATGGATAGAAGAGAGGACATGCAGTGTGGGTGACTGACTAAAGAGAGAAAGCACCACCCATACACTCCAGCCCTAAAAGAGGAGCCCGCAGTTATCTATACATAGGCTATGTGTAGGCTAAAACCACACCGGCCTACATGACTCTTGCTCATAGCTGCAGTCTTTATCCAAGTAGTTTGCTGACTAGGAAGAACTTTCAAATCCAGGATCACACCATCTAGCAAGAGGAAGAGCTCACTCTCCCACTGCTCTCTCCAAAGCACTTTGCCCACGGGAAGCCATACACCAGACCTGGATCTTCTGCATGGCAGTAGGGGGAGGTTGGACCAGCGGGCCAACACAGCAAGTGTCATTTTAATGGACCCAGTGTCCTACTGGGAAAGAAGAAATTTCATCAGTCAGCACAGAGGCCTTCCCCAGCAGGAGGGGCTGGGGGATGGGAAGGGGGAGAGAGAGGTCTGGAACACAACTATGGGGGACCACCAGCTGGAGGAAGGGGTGCTCACAAAAGCAAAGGAAGGGGCAAAAAAAAGTCTCAAGGCAAGGATGGTTCAGGTCCATAAATAAACCTGCTTGAGACCAGCTAATGGAAAAGTAAACTGGAGTCTTTTTTAATACAAATGTAATTAACCAATCTATAATCACCACAGGGAGTGCCAGCAACATCTCATTTGTTTCTCCCTCTGTAGGTAATGGACTGATAATGTTTCAGACATTAGCACGGTGGAAATACAGAGCTCCCCACTGAGAAACAAGTCCTCCTTTCTGAACGTAAAAAGTGGCAGAACGGAGCCTCTTAAGCCACATTCATTTGAGTTACACGAGACAATTAACAGCATTTCTTCTTTTTTAATAAAAGCAGCCAACAGTGCCATAACTCACCTGCAAATATCAAGCGCTTTGCGAACATCTCCCGAAACAGCAGAGACTTTGCGGGCGCAGAACTGAATGGCAGCATTGTCTAGGACCTGGTCATTAAATGCCTTTGGACAAGACATAGAAGTTTACAGTTGAAAGTACACAGCTCCTCTTCTGCAATTTAGGTCTCAGACATGAGTACTTTCACACTTAATTCTAAATTTGATTGACCAAGCTTTAGGGTCTAAGAGATGCCTTTTCTGCTTAGGAATGGGAATTTCATACATTGAAGCATTTTGTAGGAATGTGGTAGAGGTTCACAAAGGGGAAAAAAGCAACTGAAACTTAAATTACCAAAACTACACTATACTAAAATCTACTTGGTCGTTTGTAAGAGAAAGTGCTTTCTTGGTCCTATTTTTTAAAAAAATTTTTTGGCCAGACCATGAGATATACAGGATCTTAGTTCCCCAACCAGGGATAGAAGCTGTGCCCCCCCAGCATTGGAAGTGCAAAGTCTTAGCCACTGGACCGCCAGGGAGGTCCCAGGTCCTTTTTTTCCTTTTTTCTATTTCTTTTTGGCTGCGCTGGGTCTTCATTGCTGCGTGGGCTGTTCCGTGGTTGTGGCAAGCAGGAGCTACTCTCTAGTTGTGGTGCATGGGCTTCTCATTGAGGTGGCTTCTCCTGTTGTGAAGCACAGACTCCAGTAGTTGCGGTTGCCAGGCTCAACTGCGCCAAGGCTTTGTGGGATCCTCCCGGATCAGGGATGGAACCCGTGTCTCCTGCACTGGCAGGCAGATTACCACTGAGCCAGGGAAGCCCCCTCAGGTCCTATTTTAAGACTGTTGCATGTGTGTTAGTCGCTCAGTCATGTCCGACTGTTTGCGACCCCATAGACTATATATAGCCTGCCGGGCTCCTCTGTCCATGAAATACTCCAGGCAAGAATACTGGAGTGGGTTGCCATTTCCTGCTCCATGAGACTATTAGAGAAGCATTTGAGTGACTCCTCTCTTATGTTTATTCCAATACTGAAGCACCCAATAAATGGAGCCATGGGTGGAAATTCACACAAAAATGTTCTCACTATGGCCCACAGGAATGCCTTGTTTAGCAATGGAGTCAAAGCAAAATATTTTAGAACCATTGTTAGGTTTCCCTTTCACAGGTGATACAAGAAACAGACACCTTGGTACAGTGCTTGGCACTCACCTGATTCAGTCGATCCTGCAAGATGGTGGCTATCTGATTTTTGGTATAAGGTGGGAAGTTCAACAGCTGTGGCTTGCATTTTTCTCTAGCTTGAAGCCTCGGCAGAATTCTGTCTGTGAGATCCAGAGTATTAGCAATACCTGAGGAGGAGATATGTAACACTTATCATCAGTGGTCAAATCATCCTAAAAGGAAAAATAAACCTTCTGAAAGCTGAATAAAATTTCTAGTCATAATCCAGCATTCCAATTGTTGCTTCCCACTTGTCCCCAACTCTCAATACTCATTAGGTAAGATGTACACAATCATTGAAGAATGTTTTTTATTTAAGTGTTCTTTATTTCTTGGCTGTGCTGGGCCTTCGTTGTGGCATGTGGGAAGAACGCTCTATTCAAATTAGGTTTTAAATTTTGACTACTAGCAGGACCAGACAGTCCCAAAATTGACTGTTGCTGAAATGCAGTGTTATGTCATTTCTATTCAGAGTTAACAAAACTGATTTGATTTGTGAAAGTCGCTCAGTCGTGTGTCTGACTCTTTGCAACCCCATGGACTATACAGTCCATGGAATTCTCCAGGCCAGAACACTGGAGTGGGTAGCCGTTCCCTTTTCCAGGGGATCTTCCCAACCCAGGGATCGAACCCAGGTCTCCTGCATTGCAGGCAGATTCTTTACCAGCTGAGCCACAAGGAAAGCCCTGATTTGATTAAGTTCCCTACTATTTTATAATAACTTTCTTTAAAAAAAAAAAAAATCTTCTTTTATTTATTTTTATTCTTTTTTGACTGAGCTGCACAGTATGTGGGATCTCAGTTCTCTGACCAACTCATGCCCCCTACCGTGGAAGTGTGGAACCACTGGACCACCAGGGACGTCCCTATAGTAACCTTATTATGGTAAGAAAGCAGAAAGCTGGTGTAAGATAAAGTCATAGGTGACAATTCCCTGGAAGTCCAGTGGTTAGGACTACTCACTTTCATAGCCAAGGTTCAACCCCTGGTTGGGGAACTAAGATCCCACAAGCTATGTACACGGTGAAAAAAAACAACAACAACAAAACTCATAAGCCGAAGAGATCTAAAAAAGAAGTCTTTAGAACCACCACATAACATGAACAATAGAACACTAACCAATCAGCACCAACCGAGAATTGCTTAGCCAGGGCCATTCAAACAGTGTGTACAAGACATCCTGCCCTCTGCTGTCCAGCTGATCCATCTCGTCCAACACCAACACACTACAAAGAAAGAAACAATGAGGATCCATGTTCACCTTCTTAACTCTCCAATCTGTTTGATGTGGACTGACTCTAGGTCACATTCCTACAGCTCAAACCAGTTTGAAGGTAGTCATCTACCCCATTTGGTAACATACAGCAATGAGCTTAAAAACATTTTCCCCCAATTTGAAATTAGAAGGTTTTTCTTTTTTTCTTTTCTTCTTTCCTGTTAAGCTTATGTAACTACCTCTCAGAGAGAAAATATAGGAAATGTTCTTTTTATGAGTAAACTGATAAATTCAAGAGACGAGACTGTGAGTTTGTGGGCAACAGATCTTGCAGACTTTCACAAAGCAACATGCAGCAGAGCAACGCTTACATCATGGGGCCCTTCTCTGCAGTCATATGGTTTTCCAGTTTCCTCATCATGTCCTTCCCAGCTGGCCTGGATACTTCTTCCTGACAAATCTCCTGAGCAATGGCTGGGAATACAGCCTGGGCACTCCTCAAGGACATGCAATTCAGCACGATAGTTTTAAAGCCTTTTAGTTCCTTCTAGAAAAATTGCAAACAGGAAAGTTAGTTTGGCCTCGGATAAAATTCTGATGGAATGTGATGTGTCTTTGAGGGTTAATAGCATATAAGAAAATAAGCTCCACTTTCATTTGGAAAGATTTTGACAATGAAACTTAAAATGTCTTATTTGGGGGAAAACTGCAATCCCTGAAGTACTTCCACTTTTTCTTAACCCTTAATAACCAGATGTCATTTTAGCAAGAGCATCATATTTCAGACTCTCAATGTACCTTGAGGTCTTGCAGAATTCGGCTTAAGCAGGCAGTTTTTCCAGTTCCAGGAGCACCAGAAAGATAAAGACTTCCAGCTTTTCTCCCACAGATGTGTTCCCTTAGGAAATTCCTGATGACATCCATCTCCTTTTCCCTGGCAGGCAGCTGATCTGGGACAGCTGTAGTCAGGACCTGTTTCGCTTGCTGGTAGCAAGTGCCTGTGCCAGACATGAAAGGACAATTAGCCACAACAGAGGGTACCGAGAAGACCCACCGCCTTTCACTTGGAATCACCAGCCTTGGTTACGAGGCTGCACTAACAGCTGCCATGAAAGAACCAACCCTCTTGCTTGAACAGTCTCAGACATGCAGATTCTTTCTCCGGCGGACATCTCTGCTCAGAATCGGTTGTGAGGTCCTGACCTTTCGGAACTGAGGAATGTATTTTGTTTGGGTGAACTCTGGTGCGTTCTCTTTTGCTAGGAGACTTCGTTGTCAGCTGATTGTCAAATACCAATCTGCGTCCCTTTGATGTCTGTGAGCGAGGAGGACCATTCTCTTTCTTGCCTTGCTTTGGTGGAGAACAGGGAGATAAACGGGGAGTGTTGCACAGGTTGTCATCACCTGAAACATTTTAAAATCAGAATGGGTCACTTATAGCAGTGGACAGTAAAAGGATTTGGAAAGATCTCTGCATCCGCCCCTCAAAAGGGGGATGAATTTCTACCAGGGTCAGAATCACCAAAATAAAATGCCTCCCATCCAGAAGCAAACATCGGCCACCAGATGGCACCACTGAGTCTTACTAGTTGGTGGAGGTTCTAATGGGAGGAAATTCTAGGATTGCTCTAAAACAGGGCTTTCCAACCTAGGCATCATTGATATCTTGGACCAAATAATTTTTCATTGTGGGGGACTGTCCTGTGCACTGTATCATAGTGAGCAGCATCCACTGTCAGAGGCATCCCCTCAGTTATGACAACTAAAAATGTCTCCAGATACTACCAAATCACCCCTCATTAAAAATAGATGCGCTAAAACAAGAAAGGGAAAAAAGAAAACTTAAAACAAAGAAACAAGAAAGGATTATCAACCACAAGAATTGTCACCTGTTTCTCATAAGTTCACAACCACTGAGGCAAGTTTCAAAATACTATATAACGAACAGTGACACTGATAGAATCAAGTTCAGTATTAAGGAACTGAAGATCAGCCCTATCAAGTAGTTCAGAAAGTGATTTCAAAAGTAGCTTAACTCTGAAGTTCAGTAAGCAGTTAGCAACCATTCTGAAAATAACCAAAGGGAATAGAATCGTCTTAACTGTACTTAGAAAGCTGTTTCGAAGTCATCTTATTATTAAGAAAGAGGTTGAGAGCTACCGGTTAAAAAGTACTCAAACAACGGCTATCTTACCCAGACGTTTTCTGGGGCTAAGAGGCAGAATTTTTGCACAAGAAGAACGCAGGATAGCCTGGGCATTTGTCAATTCTAGTTTGGTGTCACTGGAGCTTTTAGCTTTGTCCACTGTCCGAGATGGTTTCTTTTTTGGAAAACTGATTGTAGCCTGTGACTGGGAACGGGTTCGAGGCATGATGGCAGCACAGCTGGGTACAAAAAAAGGAACAGGACATCCAGTCAATATGTAAAAGTGAAGGAAAAATAATTAACATGGAACTTAAACCAATGATCAACACTCATTTCATAATCAGATTATGTTATGACAATACTTTAGCATTTAATTCTGCTTCATATCCAAATCTATGCAACAAGAAATACCTTGTCTACCTACTACACATAACGGGCTGTCATAAGTATTTTAGGTATTTACTGAGCTTCCCTTGCGGCAGCTGGTAAAGAATCCACCTGCAATGCGGGAGACCTGCATTTGATCCCTGGGTTGGGAAGATGCCCTGGAGAAGGGAAAGGCTACCCACTCCAATATTCTGGTCTGGAGAATTCCATGGACTGTATAGCCCATGGGGTCGCAAAAAGTCGGACACGACTAAGCGACTTTTACTTTCATTTAAGTTTTAGAACCATTTTAGAGGTAAATACTATTATCCTTTTCTTACTGATAAGAAAACTGAGAGGCAGCGAGACCCAACATCATAGCAAAGTAAGATATAAGACCAGGTATTCTGGCTCCAGAACCCAAATTTTTAACCACTCAAGCCATGCAATAAGAAGTTGATCTTAATTGGCGCCTATAGCACTTCTAATTCTCTAGCTCCAGGCCCGGGGTAGATCATTATCACCATTTTAGCGCAGCAGCCTCCCATACTTACAGGCTTCCCCAAGTCCCTATTCCGTCCAACCTCGGCCCCACATAATCCCAGATGTTCGGGGAACATCGCCCTCCTATCGCACTCAGCACAACTGTTAGACCATTCCGAGGGTGCATTCCTCGCTACCGGACCCCGACCTCATCACTTTCCAGCGATCTGAGCTCTCCTCCCGCGGTCCTTGCCCCAGGCTCTCACAAACTCCGCCGCCCCCAAGGAGAGGACCCGGGCCTCCTCTCCTTTCCACCATACAGGGCTGCGTCACCTCAGTGCCGGCTCTTCCTCACGTCTCCGGCAGACAACTTTAGGGACTGTCCACAACAAGCTGCTGGATAAACCCCACACAGCAGGAAAGCCCAGCCACGCTCGCGCCAAATCTGCACAGCCGCAGCTTTCCCGCCTCCCGCCAAAGCCCGGCCACGCTTCTGATTGGGTGTCGCCAGAGCGCAGCGCGCGCCTTGGAGGCCGCCCCCTCCTTCACAGCCAATCAAGCCGGAGGGTACGCAACCAATAAGAGAGCCCCAGGTCTTAGCGCCACCGTGAGACCACGCCCACAGGTCCGTGTACATCCGGGGCCTCTGCGGAAAGACGCGCGGTTGCGCCGAGGCCGAGTGAGTCCGGCTGGCCCCGCCGCAAAGCCCGGCGGGGGATGTAGTCTTTGCAGCTCGCGACTGGATTCCCACGCCCTTTTTTGGTTCTCGTGCCCTTTCTCAGTGTTGCACGTACCCATTTTCATTATCCTAATGGACTAGACCCTGATGCTGGGAGGGATTGGGAGCAGGAGGAGAAGGGGACGACAGAGGATGAGATGGTTGGATGGCATCACCGACTCGATGGACATGAGTTTGAGTGAACTCTGGGAGTTGGTGATGGACAGGGAGGCCTGGCGTGCTGCAATCCATGGGGTCGCAGTCGGCCACGACTGAGCAACTGAACTGAACTGAACTGAACTGAACGGGCTAGATTTTCAGAGAGCTACTACATAATCATTTAATCAGTTCAGTCGCTCAGTCGTGTTCGACTCTGCGACCCCGTGGACTGCTGCACTCCAGGCTTCCTTGTCCATCACCAGCTCCTGGAGTTTGCTCAAACTCATGTCCATTGAGTAGGTGATGCCATCCAACCATCTGATCCTCTGTCATCCCCTTCTCCTCCTGCCTTCAATCTTTCCCAGCATTAGGGTCTTTTCCAATGAATCTGTTAGCATCCGGTGGCAAAAGTATTGGAGCTTCAGCTTCAGCATCAGTCCTTGCAGTGAATATTCAGGATTGATTTAAGATTGACAGGTTTGATCTAACTGCAGTCCAAAGGGACTCTCAAGAGTCTTCTTCAACACCACAGTTCAAAAGCATCAGTTCTTCAGCACTCAGCTTTCTTTATGGGCCAACTCTCACATCCATACATGACTACTGGAAAAACCATAGCTTTGACTAGATGGACCTTTGTTGGCAAAGTAATGTCTCAATGCCTACCATTATTTGGGCAATTCTGGGTGCCAGGTTTGATGCCAAGTGCTTTACTAATGCTCAACACTGCAAGGCACAAAGCAAATCTGCTGAGGGTTAGAGGTCACAAAATTTTTGGTGGCTTTGAGGGCCTAGGATCATTATTTGGTACCAAAGTCAGTTTCTTTGTAAAGTTCTGCATAAATAACACTGCACTTCACATTAGCCCCCTTTTTTGTGTTTCAAAGATGAAAAATAGGGCCAGGCCTTTGCTTTTATTTTGTTATAGATAAGAATATGATATTCTGTGTATCTTCCCATCACTAGTCCCATTGATCCACACAATGTGGGGAGTGGAGAGAATTATGGCCCCTTAATTTAAAAATATTTTTTAATGGCTAAATACAAGGGTTTCAGGACCAGAGAAGACCTCTATAGAAGAGGCAAGCTGAGCTTTTAATGAAAAAATATAAATTAGAGCAGTAATTTACAGGCCAGCTTCCAAAGCTAATAACCCAGTTAAGCCTCAGGCGCCATTAAAAACCAGAACCCAATTCTAGGTGATGGTAAGCATTTATCTCTCATCCTTCTATATCAAATGAAATAGAGCAATAAAACCAAGTAATAGGAAAACAACAATATTACAATCAAGTTAGTTGTAGTTGATTCATATAGGGTATAAAAGCCAATACTTATGTGTATGTCAGGCTTTGAGCTCTGGTATTTTACCTATATCACCCTATTAATTCTCATAGGAACCCCTTGAAGTTGTAATTATTTCCATTTCACTAATAAGGAGACAGAAATAGAGAGGTTGAGGAGATATGCCCAAGATCACACAACTAGTGAGTAGATGAACTGGAATTCGAACCCAGGAAGTCTGAAAGGAGATCAAACTCCTAACCACTTAAAACATCCAAGGAGTAATAGACAGAAAGTCAAAGTTGCTCAGTCATGGCCAACTCTTTGAGACCTCATGGAATTCTCCAGCCAAGAATACTGGAGTGGGTAGACATTCTCTTCCCCAGGGACTCTTCCCCACCAAGGAATCGAACTCAGGTCTCCCACATTGCGGGCGGATTCTTTACCAGCTGAGCCACCAGGGAACCCAATAGACAGATGCAGGTCCTATAGCAGAGAGAGGGCAAGGGAACACATTTGAGGAAGGCTTTCTAGGAGATGAACACTGTAAGAATGAAGGGTATAGGCTGCCACAGATGGCGAAAGTGTTACCATAGAATTGAGGCTTTTTTACCAGCTGGTATTTCTGATCTCTTAATAGGGCAATAGAACCTAGGAAGCAACTTCCATTGTTGATATTTATTTCTATAACCTGGGCACCTAACAATTGTCCTTCATAACCAACGGTAACAAGTGCCCAGCAAGCTTTTAAGGGATGGTGGTGAACAACCTACCTATCTTAATTACAGAGGGAGCAGAAGAACCCATGAGTACTTAATGTGCATACTGGAGCCTATGGAAGCATCCACCAGGAAATACAGCACTGGTCCAATGCCGGGGTCCAGCCCCAGTGGATCCAGGGAATTCGAAGGGTGGATGGAGTCGGCGAGGAAAAAACTTATTTATTAATATAAGATTAGATTAGGGAGAAATAGTGTAGTAGGAAAATTAAGTGGAGAAAGAAGGCTGAATAACTTGGTTTACGTGGGAAGCCAATAAAGTTCCAGACAAGGAGCTTGTACCATCTACGTTAGGCCACTGGCGTCCTCTTGAATATCGGGGGGTGCCCCGCCTTGGGCTCCCCCTCGCGTGGATCTTAAAAGCCGGGACAAGTGAGTAGACATGGTGAGCCTCCACGGCCCAGATGGGAATTCAGCCAGAAATTAGAGAGGAGACATGGGTACCAGTCCAGCGACTGGCCCCATCCTCTATTGTTCAGAAGGCCTTTTATACTTTTGATAAAACATGGAGATCAATGGGTAACACAAAGTTATGCAGCGTTAGCAGCCTCGATTCTTATCAAAACCACGCTTTTCTCTCTGCATACCTAGTTGTATACACAAATCTTAGGTAATTTACATCATCGTCCAGCCAAAAGGGCCAATTAACATTTTACAGCCTTTTTTCTGATAAGGGTTTGTCAACCAGAAGACTTATTTGTGTTGATCTTCCCAAAGTCTGGTGCCACTCTCAGAAAGCACTAAATAAAGTTAACATTCTTACATAGCAAAGATACAACAACTTATAACAAGTAAAAGGAGTACAGTGATTTATAACAAAAGAAAAGTAATTAACTCAAAAGTCTAGTGTTGCTAACATCAAAACTACTATATATCTTTTTCCATATCCCATTTACATTGATTAACATCCTCCCAGGTGCCTAAAAGATAAAGAATATGGAGGCCTGGCAGCCGTCATTGAGTCAACAGTGAAAACCCTCTACCAATATGATTTTTAACTCTTTAGCAAAGGCTCTGTATCTTTAAGATGCTTTAAGCTTTGTGCCTCTCGCGGCTGGGGGGCTGTAAGCAATTCACAAGCTGTAAGAGGTCCAGGGAACCTGTTAGGCAAGCTAGAGAGCTATCAGAGGGGTTTAACTGAAACATCCCTTTCAAATACAGAGGACTAAAGCCCTGATTTGACTTTTTTCAGAGAATATCAGAAGAGCAGAGTACAAAAGCCGGCAGATTTTTTCGTTTTGGGGGTACATGCTCAGGAAATTCCAGGGGGAACCCCTGAAACCTAATTACGTCCTTGAGTTTTGTCAGGCTTCCTTCCTCATGACCTTGTCACAGGCGGGATTCCTCACGCTGGCTTCCAGCAGTCCAAGAAAAGCCTACAAGAGTCAGGGACTACTGGGGAAGCAGGCAGAGAACTGCAGAATGTCCAGGTTGAAAGGTCTCTGAAAGGATACCTACTTGAAACTCTTTCCAGTACTCCAGTAGTTATGATGAGATACCATCACAATGTTTCTTGCTTCTGTGCCTCTTCTGTGCTGTTTCCTGTGTCTGAATGTGTCTGATGCTGCTCACCATCCTTCCCTAGCTAATTACCATAAAGACTCTTAGTATACCTCATAGGTTTCTCCTGGTGGCTGTCCTGCTCTCCTGCTAGACTGTGAGCTCCTTGGAGGCAAAGACCATGTCCTATTCATCCTCATACTGTCAGTGTCTGGCACAGAGCTAAAATATGCAATCAGTGCTTGCTGAATGAATGGAAAAGACATTCCTGCCAAGCGGCTATCCATCTTTTGTGTGAACATTTTTTGTGTTCAGACAGCATACAGTCCTTTAAGTCTCACACCTGCCTAAACCTAGGAGTGGAGAATGAATTGTGTGTAAAATGATCCAGACTGGGCTCCAGTGATGTCAGAGACAAAGCATCTCTCCATCATTATCCTCCAGGGTGATGAGATCCTGAGGTTGACACTTTGGTCCTTTTAACTCTGTCTGCAGAGTAATGGGGAGTCAGAGACAGGCAGCTTCCTTACAGTAACTTGCAGTTTGTGGCTGGGCTGGGTCAGGAAACACTGAAGTGACACTTTCGCTGTAAGCAGGTATGCCCCGGTAATAACTAAAAGTGGGACAGACTAGAGTCCTTATCACCTGCTAATCCACACACAGTATTATGGGGGAAGGAATGAAATCACACAGGAAGAACCTGTCTGGCATTCTTTTGTGAGTCTGTGCGCATGTCTTTGCGTGCCCTGGTGGGTGTGACTAGCAATACCATCCCAAAAGGACAGAGAGAGCTGATAGGAATTTAGAAGTTAAGGGTCATTTAGGCAAGCTCCATTTGAGATCTATTCAAAGGCACAGGAGGAACAAGGACATCAATAAATAGGTAGTTTATTAATCATATTAATAACAATGATGAATCAAAAAATCAAGAATTCGGCCTATCTGGCAAATATGGATGAAAATGAAAGGAGGCCCTTTCCCCCCCTCACTCCCTCCCCCATAGGTTTTTATATCAAAACTATGCGAGTGACTCATCCACACACCCGTTATGAATCAGTCCAGGAAATAATTCCAAGGCCTCTGCTAGTGATGAAAGTACAGGTTAAGCTCATTAAATCCATGGTGATTATGTCAGCTGACCACAGTAAGCTGAGACTGTCTGGTTCAATTTCGACACCTAAAGCCAAAGTTCAAGGAAGTCAGCTAAGGTTTCAACTTAAAAAGGAGTGAAGGAGAAAAGCCAACATCTACATAAAAAAACCGACACACAGCCTGTGTTCTGCCCTCACCTCTTCTTCACACCTCACTGTGAGAATCTACCACGCGTACAGGCGGAGAGAACCATCAGGGATAGAGAGACAAGGCCTGGGGGATCTCCTTGGGCTCCCTGAAACCATGGGCCAAGGAGAGTTAGGTGGCAAATACAAATAATGACCAACTCTCAGAATCACCCGGTCAGCTTGGCGAAGTGGAACTAAGTTTCCAAACACAGCAGGAGAGGAGGAGGGAAAATTCTCAGGAAGCTGCAGGTGCTTCTGTCCAAGTGAGTGTTTCTACTGTCTCAAGGGGACCTGGAGTCAAACACCTGGAGTCAAACAACACCCCCGAGACAGCAGACTTCTTCCCACTCTCTGCCACTACTTGCGGCAGTATCCCAGACAAGAGTACACAGTTTTCAGGTTTTTTGTGTTTGTTTTTTAGCAAGGTTTAATTAAACTGCACGGCATCCAGCAGAAAGAAATGTACCAAAGAATCCAACCTGAGACCAGATTACACATTTGGGGCGGGCGGGGGGCGGGCATCAATGCTACGTGGGGAGGGAGTACTTTAATCAGAAACAACGCCAAAATAAATCATACAATAAATTATTTTTTAAAAGAGAGAAACTGATCGACATGCAAAGATGGACGCACACATACACATACATGCTGTTCACACACATCACTCTAATCTTGCATTCAGTGTTGACGAGGGCTCCCGTGCTGGTTGCCATGGGAAAAGACAAAGGTTAGACATGAGAAGAGAAGGCTCAGCCCCTCTGCCACCAGCGGAATGAGGGTCAAGACAGTTAAGAGAGGGAACCCACTCACTTGTCAGAAACAAGAATAGAAAGAAGGAAACAGCAGTTATCAAGGAAGATTTAATTGCTTCAAAGAGGGACAGAGGAAGAAAGCACAGAAATCTAACACAAGTAAAGGCACAATGAACGTGGAGTTGAATGGAACCAAACCCTTCCTTCGGTAAGTTATCCTTTATCTTGTTTTTGTAAGTGTTTTGAAGGTGGTTGTCGTTTTGCTTCATTCTGCTTTTAAGAGATGAGTCCTGAAGGCAGAGTTGTAATGCCTCCCATTCCCTAAGTTAGGGTGGCACCCAGAGAACCACCATGACCACGTGGAGCTGGGGACTGAGATTCAACAGGGAAAGAAAGCCTACAACTGGAATGTCAGGAATCTGATCTGTAGTTCACTGTAGGTTGGGTTTCCAGAAGAACAGACAGCTCAGTGTAGTGCCATCAAAGGGCCTCAGCCGCCCTTTTCTCCACCCCCAGAGCTCTGCAGAAGGGAAGGACCCTGGAGTCACACTTCTCCCCCACTCCCATAAGCACGCAGCCTACAGATTATTTCAAGTGATCAGGAGAATTAAAACACACCCCAACCCTGAGTTGCTCTGTAGCAAGTCTATTTACAATTTTCTCCCACCTCTCCCTGGAGGTGAGTCTGGGTTTCAAGCTGGGAAGCTGTGGGGTGAGGGGACGCCCTCAGTGCAGTGGCCAGTCTCCTCGCCTCTGCCAGCCGAGAGAGCTGGTATACTTTCTGGAGGCCGGAGCCTCCCATCTGTTGGTGGGATAACCTGAAGTGCTCTCGCTCAGCGGGCCCAGGCAGTGAAACTACTGGGGGCGCTGTGGCTGGAGGAAACCCCCACCAGAGAGAAAACCTGGAATATTAAAGTGCTGTGATCCAGGTTTGGGAACCAGAGATGAAAGACACGGGGACATCAAGCTCATTGAAAAACCTGGAGGCCACTGGCCTGTTTCCCAGAAAGGGCGGTAAGAAACAACTATTAAGTTTTTCCCACTCGAGAAAAACAGCATAAAACCAAACCCACACAAGGGCTTTTAGCACAGCTTCCTGATGCTTAGCTGGGCAACATCTCTTCCTTCCAGGAAGGAATAAGGAGGTTAATGGGACTGGGCAACAGCCTCAACATGAGACCACCCAATCTTCCACTGAAGAGACGACATTCCCACAAGCAGATTAAGAAGAGCAGTTTAAAAGGTGAGAAGTTTTAGTGCTCCTATAGCCAGCCCACCTCAAACCTATATTACAAGCTTTTTACAGCGTACAAAATAGATCAGTAACTATGAGGCTCACATTCCCATTCTTCAATAGTAAATATACATGATAATAAATCTGTTATTAACAGAGGGACCAAATAAGGTATAAGGCAAAGACATTTAAATAGGTACTGTGTCATCAACATGCTCTGTGGAAGAAAATCCAGCTGACTAGATCTAGTCCCAGGCCTTTTCCCATGAGGCCAAGAAACTGAACGTACAATCCATACCCACATGACACAGTCCAGATTCTGGGGAATATGGGGGGGCAGCAGGTCACGGGGGAGGACGAAGGAGCCCCAATGAAAACCTGGGGTTTGGCTTTTATGTGTAACGCTTATTTCAATGCTCTGTGTTTGAGTAATGGGGGGTAGCGGGGGAAGGTAACACTTTGATAACATTGTACAAAAGGCATCAACTCCCATTTCAAAAATAAATGGGAAGACTTCACAGTCCAAGTTCACTAGCCGGTCAGTGTCTGCCCAAAACTCTGCTGTGGTGTCGAGTCCTGCACTTTCTCCTTTGCCCTCCACTAGCATCCCCTCTCTCAGCTCCCGTGGCTTCAGGATGCCAGGGATACTGCTGAGAGGTAAGTGCTAACAGATGTGAAAATAAGAATTATAAATAAAAGAACAATTAGGAAAAGTGTGGTGACAGGCCTAATTGTGGTTTGCCTCAACAGTCAGAATGGTCCAGGGCATGGCAAAGGACAGCAGACCCCAGACAAGCAACCCAAGTTAAGAGCTCTCTCATCTAGCAGTGGGAAGACCTGGGTTTCACTGGGTACCACGAAAAGACCCTTAGTTTGTGATCCAATAGATTGGAAAGTCCCTAGGACAGTTAAAGCCTGTGACGTATCTGGTGAAGTCTTCATGGACTTTTTCCCATTCGTTCCAAACAACAGCATGGTTCCTCTGCTCTCACTCTAAGCTCTGAGCAGCCTCTGCACTCAAAGGCTTGAGCAAACCACACCAGCTGGATGTGGAGCTCCACTCTGCTGTCAGAGAAAGGCAAGTCCCTGTACCATGATCTAAGCTCAGGTCCTACCTAGACTGCGAACCTCCATTTTCTCTGGGCTCTTCAACTAGGACTTGGAAGACGAAACAATGTTGCTGGCTGCCACAGAAGATCAACTAGATCAAAGCACACCTCACCAAAGTCATTGTGCTTCTTGGCACAGAGGAATCGGACTCCCCCAGAAGCTTCCTCATCTGTTTCTACTCAGAAATGTTAACCTATGCAGGCTTGTGGCTAAATGGTGAAGGGAATGGGAAGAGCCTGCTCAGTCAGCTGGGCTATGAATTTCAGAGCCGGTGGGCCTTAGTTAAAAGTCTTCACAGCCCACAGAGCTGGACCTTTCCACAAGGTGCTTCACCCTTCCCTCCTTTGTCATCCTGGGGGCTCAAGCTTCTGAACAGGACTGAAAGGGCCAGGGGCTTCTGGAGCCAGGCAGTAAAAGACTGAGGCAGCCTCGAGGTCAAGGTTAAGGCCAAGGCCAAGGTCCTATTTTCCTATCTCTCACTAGAGGTTTTAGGGATTTGAGAATCCATAATGAATGAATGAAAGGGACTTTTCTCTTGAAGGGATAAGGTGGTGAGAGAACGACAACATCCCTCAGCCTCAGCACCTGCGGAAGGGGAGCAGGGAGTCCCAGGGTGCTTCCACCATGGCCCCTGATCCCTGTGCTGCAGAGGAACTGACTAGCTCTGAAAGGATGCCCAATTCATTTCACCTTCTCTTTTCATTGATGTTTAGTTCAACTGGTTAGTATTTAGAGTTTCTATCCAGCCTATTTCTGGGTATGGGCGTGTGGTGGGGATACAGCAAAACCAAAATACCCTTAAAAATAGAGATCCATTTCCTTGCCTATGCTCCAAACCTGACCTTTAAAACAGATCATTTCCCTGCAAACTCCTTTCCTGTTTCACTAAAAATGCCCACTCCCGGAAGTCCTGGCCATACCAGCTTCCTAAAATGAAGAAATACAATGTAGCCATCAAGTTCCTCTCTCCCCACCCCGATACACCCCGATACAGCGGGTAGGAGAAGGTGGGAGGACCATTCTCCACCCTACCCCGACAGTGAGTTCATTCATCACGACAAGGCACCTCTCCCCAGAGGAAAGCAGGAGACACGGAAGCTGCTTCCTCATCTGGCCAGCAGGGCTTGCTAGAGGGATGGGTGCAGGGCCTCAGGCCCTGCTGTCAATACAGAGAGTCCGGTCACCAAGTCCATAGATGAGATGCATAGATGGAGGTGAGTTGGGAGGGCGCTTGAAGTCTAGAGGTTGGTTGCACTGGAGAAACACATCAGGAGCTGTCATGCAGGTTTCAGGGGAATGGAAGGGACCATCTGAGAAGAGGAGAGGGTCCATCCTTTTCCTGAGGAGCAGGACCAAGCCAGGCTTCACCTGAGAATGGGGGGCAGAGGTGGGGCTCCACGGGCAGCTGAAAAAAAATAAAATAAAAACCACATACATAAGGTCACTCACCAGACCCAGAATCACCCAAACATTCCTAAAACGAGAGACAGACAGGCTCTTTGAGCTATCCTTTAAAACCTGGGATGAAGTTTTGTCTTTTTAAGAAAATGCAGACAAGAAGCAGCAAATGTTAACTTAAGAAAAACACAAATCAATTCTATAGCCTACATAATTATGGAAGAACTTCCTTGACTCTCTTCTTACCTCGGTTTGTTTTGCTGGGATATATCCTCTGAAAGTGTTTATACTCTTCTGGAGCAGGAAAGTCTTCGACTGGATGGAAAGAATATTTTGACTCAAAATCATCTGCAAAAGGAATAGAGCATTAATTCCTATCACCACCTAATTAATTCCTAATTCTGCCCTGGCTCCCATACGCCTCGCTGCTACTCCTAACCCTTCCTGACACACTGAGAGGGCCTGCCTTGCTCAGTAAACCCATGAGGATGGCAACAGTATTACTCTCCATGCCTTGAATGCAGAGTGTGTTCAAAGACTCTTTACACTAAGGAATGAGTCTTTGAAATGGTTCTTCACATCTTTCCACAAACTGGTTCTTTACAACTTTTGGTTTGGATGTTTCCAAACCAGGCACATCCCAGTAAAGGAGACCAGCTGTTTGCCTGGGAGGGGAAGGAAATTATAATTCTGTTTTAGTAACATAGTCATCTTAAAGACTATCACCATGGGAAACCAACTGAACTGAATCCACAAACTGGGAGAAATTAAGCTAACCTGGGAATATCTGTCACCAGCTAGTGAGAGATTTTGATCAGGTAATTCCTTTTCGGTCAGGCTCCCCTCAGGGAGCTCTGTAACACAGCTGGGAGAGCCATGGCATGGCCTCTGCTCCCACCTCCCATGGCTCCTCTACATGAAAGCTCAAGTTTCCTACGGGTGTGACTTGATCACATTCCACAAGGCATACCTTCTAAGCAAAAACCCTAGTCCACTTAATAGGAACAGACCAGAGCAGGAGCAGAGAAGAGGTAATCATTAAAGAGTCTACAGTGCGCAGGCTAAAATGGACCGTGAAGATTTTTCCAGACTTCCTCAACAGTTGTTGTTCAGTTGCCCAGTCGTGTCCAGCACTTCGCGACCCCATGGACTGCAGCACACCAGGCCTCCCTGTCCCTCAACAGAGGGTCTAACAATACCTGCTGGACAATCTTTACTTGGTGCTTCATTACAGACCTAATGAATCAGACTCTCTCAGGTGGAGCCCAAGATTCATTTATAACCTTGCAAAAGTGGACCTGATAACTCTCGTCCCTTTAGTCAATCTCCTTGTTTCACAGATAAGGGAAGTGAGGTCCAGAAAAATGAAGTGACTTCTTCAAAGTTACAGAGCTAGTCAGTGGCTTTGGATTATCAGATAAATGCTATGCATACAATGTTCTGTTTTCAAAGGTCCAGAAAGGAGCCTTTCTTCCTCGGAGAATACGAAATTCCTATCTCTATAATCCTGAAGAGGATACAGTCTCGGACCTAAAAGCTAACCACAAATAATGAGCCTTGAGGAGCAAGAGAGTGGCTTCAGAGATAGCAAAACACTTGCTGATTTTACTTTTAATCTCTTCCAAAGCAGTCGAGCTGAGAATTCATCTAAGGAAAGCAATGTATGTGGGTGGGAACAGAAGTCTGAAGGGAAGTCAGGAGAGGAACCGCAGTGAAGAGGGTACCATGCCCACTGTGCAGTGGCCCCTGGAGTCAGTGAAGTCCCTTAGGAGCTATGAGACCAATACTGCTAGCTACTCACCCAAGAAAGATCGGACAGTGGTGATGGAATCTCTGTGACCATTCCTCAGGGGCGGCGGTGGCGGAGGAGGCCCGGCTGGCGTTCTTGAGGGCGGAGGTGGGGGCTTTCCTCGGCTCAGGGGTTCTGACCCATGCACTCGGTATGGTGGGGGGGGAGGGGGGGCGTCCCTGGCACCATTTCGGATCATCGGTGGCGGGGGTGGAGGAGCTGCGGTTAGAATGGAAAGCAGTTAGGCTTGGATGCAGAGACGGTGAAGGGCAGAGGGGCGCGAGAGGCATGGGCCAAAAGAGCACCTCGGTGCCTTCCCGCAGAGCCAGCTTCTGGGAGCCTCTGGGCAGCACGTTGATGTCACACCCCCTCCTCTCAGCCCTGTTTCTTTTTCAAAATTTTTACTTTCTTTATTTGGCTGCACTGATGCAGTATGTGAGATCTTAAGTTTCCCTGACCAGGGGTCGAACTTGTGCCCCCCGCACTGGAAACACAGAGTCCCAACCACTCTGATCGCCATGAAGTGCTCCTGTTTCTTTAGCACCATCACATTCTTCCAGAGACAAAGTTCAGAATGAATAGATGACCCTTTTTCATTTCACATGACAGGTCAGGCAAGAACTCTACTTATTCGTGATGATTTCTTCTTGGCTTTTCCACGCCTGCCTCCACAATTCAAAGTCAGGGCTTTCTCACTTTTAGCCGGTTCTACTGCAAAAAGCCTCTCCATTGTTTTCCTTGCTTCTGATCTCTTAGCCTTCCCATCCATTCTGCATACCAACAACTCACTAATCTCCCTCAAATACTAGCTCACACTTTTCCAAGGGCTTTGCATTTCCTACCTCATAAAGTTTCAAATCCTTAGCTTCCACAAGTATCACCCCACGATCTTCCTTGCTTACACAGTAATCTACCACGTGGGTAACCTAATCTCGCCTTCGTTGTTTCCTTCCTTGCCTTCTAGGTTGAACTGGCACCATTCATCCACACTCCCAATGTTACCTCTGTCTCTCTCTACTACTCTACTATGTTATATTATAATTATTCATTATATATGCTTCTTTCCCAGGATACTGTACATTCCTTAAAGTCAGAGCAGTGTCCATTCATCTGAGTTCCCAAGCTCAGCCAGATGTATAGCAAATGGTAGGTATTTAATCAATATTTGCTAAATAACCTGAATTACCTATGCTTTCCTCTTGTGACCAGTCCTTACTATCAAATCCTACCTATCCTTGAAGGTTTAACTCAATTCCCATCTTCTCAAGGCTTTCTCAAAGGAATCCACTCTATTCTGATTCCCTCTATTGTTCCCTGACAGCATTTATAGACTATGTCACTTATTCCAGCACTCAGTAGTACAGACTAAAATGTGTGTCTTTCAAATTATGTATAACAGTTTCATCAACAAAAGTTACATATTTCCAGTGACAGGCTCACTGCTCAAAAAAAAAAAAAAAAAAAATTGGGAAAGCCTCTTTAGAATTGTCTTCAAATCCAGACAGATCCATAAATATTATTATATGATGGTCATTTCCCATTTTCTGAGGTTGCACCACCAACAAAAATATTCATAACTATGTCTGACTTTTGGCCATTTCCAAATATCAAATTCACCCTTAAAAGTCAAAAATCTGCCATCAAGCATTAGATAATATCAAAAGCATGCTGGATATCAGACTTCCCTGGTGGTCCAGTGGTTAAGAATTGTCTGCCAGTGCAGGGAGGGAACACAAGTTCGATCCCTGGTCCAGGAAGATCCCACATGCTGCAGAGCAACTAAGTCCACACACCACAACTACTGAGCCGGTGAACTAAATCTTTAAAACTTGTCGTAGCCAGCCCTGTACAAGTATGTGGCACTATCCCCACTGCATTGCATAAATGAAGAAACAGGGACCCTGGCTATTTATCTAAGGTCGCAGATCTAACAGACCCAGAACACGCCTACTCTTTCATAGTAAGAAAACTGCTACATACTGCTCTTCATAATTACCACAAGTATTAATTACCTCCCCAACAAATGTAAAACCCAGTGAGATGGAGGTATGTCTTTTGGTACCTAGGCTATGCCCAATAAGAAGTTGTTACTTACACAGTATATAGAGAGACTACTTTGCTTAACAAATAACATTGTCTTAATAATAAGAGTATATATTATTCCTCCTGAATTACTGTCAGAATGTCGATAGAGTAACTGTAGTTAAGCATGAAAAAGTAATGGGTTGATGCTTATAGACAAGGAGTCTGGCACTGTAGGCCCAGTAAATGTCAGTTTTAGCTTCTCACAAAACACACTCAGAACGTAAACTCTCCCTCAATCTCCAAGGTCTGTGTAAGCATGGACAGTGTCCATTAGAGGTAATAATTAAAGAGAAACCTCCTTAACACCTCCCAGCAGATCTCTGAACCCTGTTTTCATACCAAATCTGCTCAAAGCAAAGCTCTTTCAGGTCATCTTTAAAACATTTCCCTCATGCTCAGATTTCTTCAGTTCTGTTCAGTCACTCAGTTGTGTCTGACTCTGCGACCCCATGAACTGCAGCACACCAGGCCTCCCTGTCCATCACCAACTCCCGGAGTTCACTCAAACTCACGTCCATCAAGTCGGTGATGCCATCCAGCCATCTCATCCTCTGTCGTCCCCTTCTCCTCCTGCCCCCAATCCCTCCCAGCATCAGAGTCTTTTCCAATGAGTCAACTCTTCGCATGAGGTGGCCAAAGTACTGGAGTTTCAGCTTTAGCATCATTCCTTCCAAAGAACATCCAGGACTGATCTCTAGAATGGACTGGTTGGATCTCCTTGCAGTCCAACAGACTCTCAAGAGTCTTCTCCAACACCACAGTTCAAAAGCATCAATTCTTTGGCACTCAGCTTTCTTCACAGTCCAACTCTCACATCCATCCATGACTACTGGAAAAACCATAGCCTTGACTAGATGGACCTTTATTGGCAAAGTAATGTCTCTGCTTTTGAATATACTATCTAGGTTGGTCATAACTTTCTTTCCAAGGAGTAAGCGTCTTTTAATTTCATGGCTGCAATCACCATCTGCAGTGATTCTGGAGCCCCAAAAAATAAAGTCTGACTATTTCCACTGTTTCTCCATCTATTTCCCATGAAGTGATGGGACCAGATGCCATGATCTTCATTTTCTGAATGTTGAGCTTTAAGCCAACTTTTTCACTCTCCTCTTTCACTTTCATCAAGAGGCTTTTTAGTTCCTCTTCACGTTCTGCCATAAGGGTGGTGTCATCTGCATATCTGAGGTTATTGATATTTCTCCCGGCAATCTTGATTCCAGTTTGTGCTTCTTCCAGCCCAGCATTTCTCATGATGTACTCTGCATGTAAGTTAAATAAGCAGGGTGACAATATACAGCCTTGACGTACTCCTTTTCCTATTTGGAACCAGTCTGTTGTTCCATGTCCAGTTCTAACTGTTGCTTCCTGACCTGCATATAGGTTTCTCAAGAGGCAGGTCAGATTTCTTAGGGTCCTGGAAATCTGTGTCTACCCAGACTCCCTGGTGGGGATAGGGCAAGTAAAGTAGACAGCATCAGCCAGGCTCAAAAGGACACCAGTGAGGCTGTGAGCAGGTGGCAGTGATGAGAGCCAACCTGGACAGGCAAAATGGAGCATGACGAAGAACCACCTGCTTGGTATGCTTAGCTCAGGGACGGTAATCCTGACCAGGTTCTGCTGTTTGTCACATCCAGTTTTAAGACTACTTCAAGTGACAGAGCTGGAATCCAATGACCTCAAGAGACAAGCAGTGTGTAAAAGAAACCTCAGGGTGGGAAGACCAACTTTTGTAATCCAAGATAAACCTAATTTTGAGTGAAGCATAATGTTATTGATTCTTTTGTTTTAAACTGAAGCAGGGCTTCCCTGGTGGCTCAGATGGTGAAGAATCTGCTTGCATTGTGGGAGACCCAGGTTCGAACCTTGAGTTGGGAAGATCCCCTGGTGTAGGGAATGGCAACCTGCTCCAATATTCTTGCCTGGACAAGTCCATGGACATAAGAGCCTGGCAAACTATAGTCCATGGGGTAGCAGAGAGTTGGACAGGACTGAGCACACAGACATAGCTGATTTACAATGTTGCACTTACATCTACTAAACCCAACCTCCCACTCCATCCTTGATTCTTTTCAAAAGAAAAAAATGCCCTTCAAAATAGTGTTTTACTCTACAGAGGAAAAATTCAAAAAGAAACTTTATGGACCAATAAGAAGGGATATTTTCGGTCTTTAAGCACCCTGGGCAAGGCAAAAGACTCCTTTGCCTTTTTTTACATATTCTTTTGCCTTTTTACATATTCTTTCAAATGTAAATCATTCATAAAGAAACAAAAGTACATTATAACATGTTAGCATTATCATAGTATGATTAATTAATAGAAATAAGCCTATGAAAACTACCCAGAAGCCCTTTGCATAAAACCACTAAACTCACCAGCACACCACAGTTTATAAAGCACTTCTATGCATCCTTTTATTTACAACCACCTCTGAAAGTACTATGAATATCATTTTACAGATCAGGAAACAAACTCAGAAATCAGAGTGATAGGCCCAATCTCACAAACAAATGGAGCCAATACTGAAAAGATCTCTGACTAAAATATCTCAATTTTTTTTTTCAGAGTATCATTTTTAAGAACTGTTGCTCTGGTTACTGATGCAGAAAGTAGGCTGAGGCCTATGGCAGGCTTCAAAGTTGGTGATGGCTAATAGAAGAACAAGACTCATAACTTCACAATATTCTACAGAAATCACAAAGAAAGAACTGAGAAGTGGGAAGCAAGAAGTCTACAGACATTTAAAATGACTCAATTCAACCCATGGAAATTACATTTTCCCCTGCTTCTATTCCTGGTTGGGTTTAGAAAGATATGGGCTCTGGCTCAGATAAAGGGTCATTTAAAAAAATTCTTTAGTTAAAATTTTTTTAACCAAAACTTTGTAAAATCAAAGGTCATGTTGGGACTCTATCCTTACAGCTAAATCCAGGGAGACACAGAGTTGGCCATGTACTAGGCTCCTGTGTGACCACCTGATGGCCAGGCCCCAGAATAGATGTCTCTGTACTTAGTCAAGCAGCATACAGGTTAATGGGCCTTTAATACATGCTTCCTGGTGACAAACCTCCCTATTCTATGATTTCACCTATACACGTGGGATGTCAAAAGCCAAAGTTCAAAAGCCATTTATGGAGGGTGCGGCTCAAAGCCCAGTGATACAAAAGAATTGTTGCTATTTAGTCTCTTAAGTCGTGTCTGACTCTTGGGTGACCCCATGGACTGTAGCCTGCCAGGCACCTCTGTCCATCGGATTTCCCAGGCAAGAATACTAGAGTGGGTTGCCATTTCCTTCTCCAGGGGATCTTCCTGACCCTGGGATTGGGACCTGGATGTCTCCTGCATTGACATACAGACTGCTTACCACTGAGCCACCAGGGGAGCTGATACAACAGAATATGGGAGCCAAAATTCCTGGGCCTAAGAAGGGCTTCCCTGGTGGCTCAGATGGTAAAGAATCTGCCTCCAGTGCAGGAGACCCAGGTTCGATCCCAGCGTCGGGAAGATCCCCTGGAGAAGGGAGCGGCAACCCACGCCAATATTCTTGCCTGGAGAATTCTGTGGACAGAGGATTCCGGCAGGCTGCAGTCCATGGAATTGCAAAGAGTTGGACACAACTGAGCGACTAACACTACAGAACACTAAGAAGGCTCCAGAGAGCTGTCAGAGTCTCATTCACTCTCTACTTTCAGTCGGGCTATTCTGAAAGATGACACAACTTCTTCCACATTTTCGCTTGATTCGGAGTCCACAGAGCTCACCATCACACCACAGAACCCTTCTCTTCCACCTTTTCAAAGGTTCCTGAATCTTCTCCTCACCCAGTTTGGCAGCATGGTCCTTCTGACAATCACTCCCTAACACACCCCCTTACCTCCCTTGCCCCACTCTCCCTCATGGTCACACATGCCTACAAAACGCTAACCTGGTTAATTACAACTCTGCCCCGACTCAGGACTGGCAGAGACGCAGATAAACACACGTCAAGCTGATGAATCTCACTTGAAACATGTGGCCCCCAAGCTGGAGTGAGCCTTCTGTCTCACTGGTCATCACAGCACACTTCCGTCTCTCACTCACTCACCCGTGGACCCAGATGGCCAATTCATGTCCCCTTTTCTCTCCTCAAATCTCTAACTCCTTACCCACATTCATAGCAGATGTCCATGCTTTCAAACTCACCAAGAAAATAGAACCAAAAACAAAAAACAAAAAAAACCCCACAGAAGAAACTTTCCACATGCTCCCACCACTACACCCACCTACCCACTTGCTTCTTTGCCTATATGCTCAGTCATCCCTCTTGCTACCCAGAAGAACTATCTGAATTCTTACCTAAGGCCAACCCTTGACCTGTGGATCAGATTTCATTCCTTTTTGCCTCCCTGAGGATTACCCAGGCAATCTCCCCTTCCCTACAGGATCATTCCATCAGCGTACAAACAGATGTTGAAACCTCTCCCATCTTGGAGCATGGGGCAGGGGGATCAACCCTCAACCTCACATCCTCCTCCAGCAACCATTCCGCATACCTGCAGCCCTCTCCCCTTACAGCAAACTCCCTAGATGTCTACTGCTGTCTTCATCAAGGTCTCTCGTATTCCTGCATGCTTCAACCCAATCCAAGCAGACTTCACTTCACTCTCTCCTCCGCACTCCACTAAAACTACTCACAAGGGTAGTTTGTGGATCCTCAAAATGACTCTTTGTGTCGCTGAGACCAGTGTCATTCTCAGCCTTCAACTTACCTGACCCACTTGCGGCACAGGCCCCGGGTGCTCACTGACTCTATCTCGGACTTCCCCCTTACTCTCTCGGCATTGCTCCTTTCTTCCTCACTCCAGGCCCTTTCTCAGCTTCCTCTGCCTTAGTACTCTCATTGCTCCGGCCTCTCCTATATATAGGGAGGACTCATGCCCCAGACTTCTCCTCTCCTTTAATGAACTCACTCCCCAGGTGGTCTCACCCCAGCACGTAGTTCTCAAAATTCTTCAAATTGCCCTCTCTAGCCCACACCATCCCCCTGAACTGCAGAGTCTGAGAGCCAATCGCCAATCCATGATTTCCTCTCAGGTCTCAAACTTGACATTCAAAACTGAACACCTAGGACTTCCCTAGTGGTTCAGTGGTTAAGAATCCACCTTCCAATGTAGGGGACTCGATCCCTGTTCAGGGAACTAAGATTCCACATGGTGTGGGGCAAGGAAGCCCTTGAGCTACAGCTAGAGAGAAGCCCACGCATCACAACTAAGACCAGAGGCAGCTGAATAAATAGATATTTAAAAGCAAAACAAAAAAAAATGGAATACCGATCTTTCCCCAAACCTGCTGTGACCCACCCATACACCATAGCCAGTTCACTGCCCTAGCCTCCTATGTGCTCTCCTTGGCCCCTCTGTCTTCCTGTGGTCTTTCTCAGCACAGGGTCCAGTGACCTTTTCCAAAGGTAGATCGATGCCACTTCCACGTTCCCATCCTCCCCCCGACCCAATGGCTCCCCACCTCACACGGAGGAAAACCTGAAGTCTTCACAAAGTCCTCGGCTACTCTTTCACAGAATCTAACTTTCTGACCGCCACGTCCTGCTGCTTGTCCCCTCGAGTGTCCTGGTCTTGCCACAACGGTCTCCCTGCTGTCCCCAGTCTCAGGGCCTGAGCATCCGCTGCTCTCAACGCCCGCTTAGTGCATTCCCTCAGTTTCTTCAAGTCTTTGCCAAACTGTCACTTTATCAGTGAGGCCTTCCCTGACCCTGCTTTTACCCTCCTCCCCGCAATTTAAGTCTTTCCTCATCCCCACTCCAGTACATCCCATCCCCTTTCTCTGTTTCGTATTTCTCTAAAGCATCTATATACTATGTGTTTATATATGTATTTTTGCTTGTTTTCTTTATACATACATACATATATATATATTTTTCCTATTATTTTCCTCAGTGTTCAGAACAGGATTTTTTGTCTTTTTTAAATTTATTGCTGTTTCCCTAACAACAGAATCTGACATGTAAAAAGGCACTAATAAACCTGTCCAATGAGTACTCACTTCAGTCACTGAAGGAGAGCTTTGGTGAGAAGGGTGAAAAGGAAGAGAGACTCAGTCTGGATACGAGAGGAAACACAAGGTACTTCCAGGCACTTACCTGCTCCCCGGCTCGGGGGGTCACGGGTTGGGGGAGGTGGCCTATTACTCTGTGAAGAGGGGGAGGCTGAGGTGGGCGGAAGAGGCGCCAGGCCTCTGGCAGGCCCTGGAGTCTTCCTATGCAAAGAATTGTGTCTCTGTGGCAGCTCAGGGGCTGACTCATTCGTGGGGCTGGAGGGTCCGTTGGGGACCCCAGGAGGCTGGCGGTAAGGCGGTGGAGGAGGAGCCAGAGACTGGCCACTTGGTCCTGATCTGACATTCACAGGAGAAGGAGGCGGCTTGACTGGGGGTGGAGCAGAAGGTCCCTCTCGAGCCGGGTGAAGCCTCTGTCCAGGCGTGGGCGGCAGGGGTTTCTCTCTGTTGTAGGCCGCGGCTTTGTTGCTGTGCATAGGCAGGGGCGTGGGGGGGGCGTTGGCACGCCGCCCCGGGGGAGGTGGAGGAGGGGCAGAGGAGCTGTGCTTCATCCCGGTACTGCTGGTGGGATTGGGCCGAGAGAGGTCCGGTAACGAGGGTCTCTGTGTCCGGGGCAGCTCTGGGAGTGAGGCCCGGCTGCTGTCTGTGTCATCTTGAGGACGCCCGCTGGCTGTGGTCCCTGGAGGCCTCGGGGCAGCAGCTCGGGAACTGGGGACTTGGAGGGCTGGCTTACCAGCCAGGTTCTCTGCAAATACAGCAGACAGCACCAGGTCAACAGAGCCAGGCGCAGGGTGGTGAGTTATCTCCGTGTCACCCTGCCTCCTCTGTGCAACCTGCATGGCAGCAGGTACGGTTCTGGGTTTTAACCCGGTTTCAGGCTCAAGGTCCATTAACAAATACTACTGCTGCAAGTCGAACGCACTTTCATCGAAGCCCTCCGCTTCTGCTTTATTCTACTCTGTCACTCCTCCCCCGCTCCCACTCCTCTTTGTCGCACCTCTACCATGTTCCTGATTTCCAGGGGTCCCGCTTGGGATCAGTCAAAAATGAACACACTTAGCAAATACCCTAAGGAAGTCCTTACCACATACCTGAACTGTCCTTGGCTCCCACAGGGCGCAGCTTCGGCACTCCTCCTTGGAAGAGACCTCCCTTGGCCTGCAGGGCAGCTGCTCCAGAACCGTAACCACCACTGCTTCCTTTGGGTTCTGGAAAGCACACCATTGGGGTTGTCATTTCACGTGTGCTCTGAGCTGGTGACCAAGTCATTCCTGAGGAGAAACCCGTCCTTCTCCCTGGGCTTTAATTTGCAAACCGCCACTGCCTTTGTCCTTCCACTGAAACAAAAAGTGAGCCTCTCTGCTCCACAGCTTCAAGTAGGCATGGGGATGAAACTCTGGGCTGTGATGAGAGAGAGTGAAAAGAACGAGAAGCCTATCTTCCTTTATTTAGGGCAGAGGGGTAACCAGGATGAAGAGAGTTCTCTAAGCTCTCCTCTCCAAGTCCCAGATGATCAGGGGCTGATGGCTCTGGGACCTAGGTGTGAGCCAGCTCCCCAGAGGCCCTCCAGCAAGAACACTTGCAGCAATTATAAAATCATTACTGGCTTCAGCTTATCGGTTTTCAGGACTGTGGTGGTTTCCTCAGAGAAAAGCCAAGAATGTGCCCTAACAAGCACGAGAGATAGAAGGAGACGGGAGGCTTAAGACCCCAAGAATGTGTCTCAAAGGTCAAAAAGAAATTTCTGAGGCATTCAAAGGTACAGATGAGAAGACAGTCACAGAACACCCTAACACAGAACTCCCACCCAAGATCCAACAATAAAAATGACAGCCAGGCCGAGTCTCCAGGTCGACCCTGGGGTCCTGGCGGTTCGCACGGCAATGCGCTTAGACTCACTCTCGAGGATGGGCGCGCTCCGATCATTAGTGTTGGTCACCTTCTTCAGCTTAGTGCCCTTGCAGATGTCCTGTAAGAGGGCGCCTCGACCCCTCTGCTCATCTCTACTCAGCTTGGGCGGCTCGGTGTTTGCCTGAACAAAGAGGGAGACAAAAGTTCACCCTCAATATCCTCTTCATCACAAGTTCAGGATAAGTGTCTTTGGCAAACTGGATTCCATGCAATGCCTGTCTAGCCTGATAAGGTACATGTGCCAAATGACACCCTTCTCACACCCTTCTCTCATGCTGTCCCTTCAGTGAAGGGATAGCTCTCCCTCCTGTTTAGAGGCTTCTGATAGGAGGCCTGCACCAATACTAACAGAGTACCTATGTGCTAGGCTTGTGTCAGATGCTTTATCTGTATTGTATCATCATCATCAATCAAACATTTATGGAGTCCCTACTATACCAGAAGCATTGTGCTAATAATAATAAGCACATTACTTTTATGATCTCATTTAAACCTTGAAATAGTCCTATGACCAACTATAATAAGAACACAAGGACAGACACCTAGATTAATGGAACAAAACAGACACTCCATAAGCAGGTCCAGATCTATATAAGAAAAAATAAAAGTATAGTTCATCAGTGCAGAAAGGATAGGTTATTAAATACAAGGTGTTAAAAACTAGTGGTTAATTTTCTGGAGGATGCACCATGGGGCATGTAGGATCTTAGTTCCCTGGCTAGGGCTCAAACCTGAGCCCCCTGGAGTGAAAGCTCAGAGTTCTAACCACTGGAATGCCAGGGAAGTCCAACAAGTAGTTAATTTTCAGAAAAAAAATAATAAAGTTAAATACCTACCTTAGGGCTTTACTCTGGCTGAATTAAAAATTTTAAGTGTAAAAAAATAAACCCACAGAAGTACTATATGGAAAAAAATAGGTAAGGGGAAGGACTTCTTATCAAGACAACCAAAATACTGGAAAAGACCAACAGATTTCTTTATTACAGATTATTCACTTAGGAATATAATAGGCAGATAACACACTGGAAGGAGAAATTATCAGTGACAAATGTAACATATGATAGAAACAAAGGTAGTGCTCTAAATCTATATAGCATTAACAAACAAGATGACTCAGAAATCAACAGGATAATAAGCAAGAAAGATTATGAACAGTACTGAGGTTTCCCAGGCGGCTCAGCAGGTAAAGAATCTGCCTGCAAAGCAGGAAATGCAGGAGACTTGAGTTTGATCCCTGGGTCGGGAAGATCCCCTGGAGAAGGAAATGGCAACCCACTCCAGTATGCTTGCCTGGAGAATCCCATGGACAGAGGAGCCTGGTGGGCTACACAGCCCACAGATAGGATCACAAAGAGTCAGACATGACTGAAGCGACTTAGCACACACACATGAACAATACAGGGTAAAGAAAGTCAAAAGAGCCAGCAAATATGAAAAGAGAAAACCTTCGACTATAACAATAAAAAAAATGTAGTGTAAAACAGTATTATTATTTACCTACGATATTGGTTAAGGTTAAAATTACAAAAAGAGTTTGTTAGCTTTGTGAAGGCACTGCCTGTATAGCGCCTGGCACACTGAAGATGTTAAAAAAAAAAAATGTACAGAACAAAAATCTGCCCTATGGTGGTCACAGGATTCAGGAAAGTCTAGCACAGGACCTCCCTGGTGGTCCAGCGGTTAAGACTCCGTGCTTGCACTTCCCTGGTCATGGAACTAAGATCCTGCATGCCACGTGTGCGTGCCTGCGTGCTCAGTTGCTTCAGTCGTGTCCAACTCTCTGTGACCCCATGGACTGTAGCCCTCCAGGCTCCTCTGTCGATGGGATTTTTCCTGGCAAGAGCACTGGAGTGGGTTGCCACACCCTCCTCCAGGGGATCTTCCCGACCCAGGGATCAAACCTCCTGCGTCCCCTGCACTGCAGGTGGATTCTTTACCCACTGAGCCACCTAGGAAACCTACATGCCATGAGGCACAGCCAAAAAATAGCACAAAAGTCTAGCACAAGAGTTCTACTTCCAGAAATTAACTTGAAGAAAATAACTGGAGCAGTGCACAAAGATAATAACAGGAACAAACAGTTTATAATAGCATAAAGCTGAAAGTAATCTAAAAGTTCAACCAAAAAGAACAACGAGAAGGATGCCAGTTAAGCAACTTCAAGTGCCTACCTTCACCCTTTTCTGGCTAAACCCTCTACTCATCTTTCAAGATTCAGCTCAGTATCATCTCCCCCCAGAAGCTCCTCTTATGGCTGCCTCCTCTCCTTCGACCACTGGTGAGGTGCCCTTCTTATGGCCCCATTTATCTCTGCATAGCATGGATTTTGTCTGTCGACTTATCTGTCTCACTCATTATACTGGGGGCCCTTAAAAGCAGAAACTGTTTCATTTCAGGTTGACAGGATCACAGATGATTTTTATCTGCTTCTTTTTGCTTATCCGTATATTTCCCCTTTTAATTTTTAAATAAATTCGTGTGGAGTGTCAAGCAATATATAAACTCTTATATGGGAATTCCCTGGCAGTCCCACGGTTAGGCATTTTCACTGCTGAGGGCACAGGTTCAATCCCTGGGCAAGGAACTAAGATCCCACAAGTCAAGTGGTACAGGCAAAAACAATAAAAAATGTTTTTTAAAAAAAAATGAAAATTAAAAAGTATAGAAAAAATTAAAGTATACAGTAAAATTAGGTGGCTTTTCTAAACTGTAGTCAGCCAAGTCTCTGACACACACTAAGCCCCCAGTGAAAAGGCTACGAGGGAATGAAGAACAATGCAGCGCCGTAACCTACAGGCCACAGGGATCCAAGGATAACTGTGGATCTTTGAACTCTACTCTATCAAGAGCAGTTCTGCTTTTACCTACTTTACTTATTGGTCTTCCACATAAAATTTCATCTGAAAAGGGGATCCAGGGCTTCTCTGGTGGCTCAGTAGCAAAGAATCTGCCTGCCAAGGCAGGAGACATGGGTTCAATCCCTGCTCCAGGAAGATCCCACATGCCTCTAAGCAACAAAGCCCGGGAGCCATAACTGTCGTGCCAGTGCTCTAGAGCCCAGGAATCACCACCACTGAGCTCACGTGCCACAACTACTGAGCCCTCGAGCCTAGAGCCCATGCTCCCCCAGAGAAGCCACCTCAGTGAGAAGCCCGAGCGCCGCAACTAGAGAGGAGACCCTGCTCACCACAACTAGAGACAAGCCCACGCAGCGATAAAGAGCCAGCACAGCCAAAATAAATGAGGTTTTCAAAGGGGATTCACACATATTCTCCAACAAAATGTCTAAAACCCAAAACTTACAAGAAAAAAAAAAACAAACAGAAGTTGGCAGGCCTGAGTTCTAGTCCTAGTGCTGAAACAAACTAGCTAGGTAAGTCTCTTTTGGGGCACAGAGAAAGGACACACTGACCTTTATGTCACCAATAGTTTAACAGGGGAGAAACACTGATGCCACCTGCTCAGAGCTCCACTTAGACTGAACCAGGACAGGAAAGCCAAGACGAGCCATTATGGTCCTAAGAGGACTTCTCAGGAATCAGAACTAATTGAGGAAGACAGACTTTACTTATTCAGTCTCCATCTTCCCACACCATATGTCTTACACCAGGAAGCCCTAAGTATGCATTCAGGTTTTGGGATAGCCGAGTGGAAGGACGACCTACCTGATGAAAAGTGGGAGGTGGAGGAGGACCGGGGGGTGGTGGAGGAGGAGGAGGAATTGGCATCCTTGCCCTTCGTGCAGTTGGCACTGCTCTCTCTCCGTTTTAATCTGCAGCTTTAGGTCACTCATATACCTGCAAGTGAAGCAGAAATAAATTCAAGAGAACAACTTTGCCCTGAGAGACACAGAGTACCAGAAGAACCAGAGGCCCGGGCATGACACCAGAGAAACTAGACACTCATCTCCTAGGCGCACTGGGATCCAGTCCTGGGCTTGGTAAATCTTTTCCGTAAAAGGCCAGATAAAAACAATACTTTAGGCTCTGTAAACTGTCTATGGTCTCTGTCACACATTATTCTTTTGTTTTGCTTTGACAGCCTTTTACATTACTAAACTTCATTTTTAACAGTGGTTTTAGGTTCACAGCAAAATCGAGCAGAAAGTACTGAGTTCCCTTATAACCTCTGTCCCCCCCAGCCAAACATACAGTACCCCACTATCTACATCCTGCTGTGGTACATTTGTTATAACTGATGAACCTACACTGACACCTCATAATTGCCCAAAGTCCATAGTTTACATTAGGGTTCACTCTCTTTAATTAAATCATTTAGTTCTTTTTGGCTTTGCTCTGGGTCTTCGTTGTTTCCGGTGGGCTTTCTCTAGCTGCAGTGCTCAGGCTTCTCACAGACGTGGCTTCTCTTATTGCCAAGCACAGGTTCTAGGACACGCAGGTTTCAGTAGCTGTGGCTTGTGGCCCTAGAGCTCAGGCTCAGTAGCTGTGGTGCATGGGTTTAGTTGCTCCAAAGGCTTGTGAGATCTTCCTGGACCAGGGAGTGAACCCGGGTCTCCTGCATTGCAAGGTGGACTCTTAACCACTGGACTACCAGGGAAGCCCTAGGGTTCACTCATGCAGTTGTACATTTCATGGGTTTGGATAAATATATAATGGAAAAGCCCCTGATGCTGGGAAAGACTGGGTGCAGAAGGAGACAGGGGTGACAGAGGATGGCATCACCAATTCAATGGACCTGAGTCTGAGCAAGCTCCAGGATATACTGAAGGACAGGGAAGCCTGGCACTCTGCAGCTCATGGGGTCGCTGAGTTGAACACAGCTTAGTGACTGAACAACGAATAATGACAACTGTCCACCAATGTAGCTGGCTCTGCAGGTGGTGCCAGTGGTGAAGAACCCACCTGCCAATGCAGGAAACCTAAGAGACATGGGTTCAATCCCTGAATTGGGAAGATCCTCTGGAGGAAGGCATGGCAACTCACTCCAGTATTCTTGCCTGGGGAATTCCAGGGACAGGGGAGCCTAGTGGACTACAGTCCATGGATGGGGCTGCAAAGAGCTGGACATGACTGAGTTGCACAGCACACACATAAACACCAATGTAATACCATACAGAACCATCTCACTTTGCTAAAAGTTCTTCTATGCTCTGCCTATTCATCCCTCCCTGCCCCCATCCTTTGGACCCCTGGCAAGCACTGAGCTTTTTAACGTCTCCCCAGTTTTGCCTTTTCCAGAACTGTCACACTGTTGGAATCATCCAGCATGTACCTCTCTCAGATTGGCTTCCTTCACTTGATAAGATGCATTTCAGTTTCCTCCATGCCTTTTCACGGCTTAATAACTCATTTCTTTTTAGCGCTGGATAACATTCCACTGTCTGGATGTACCACAGTTTGTTTTATCCATTCACCTCCTAAAGGACATCTGGGTTGCTTCCAAGTCTTAGCAATTATGAATAATGCTGATATAAACATCCGTATGCAGGGTTTTGTGAGGACATAAGTTTTTGACTCATTTGGGTAAATATCAAGGAGTAGGACTGACGGATCATATGGTAAGAGTCTGTTTTGTAATAAACTGCCAAAATATCTTCCGCAGTGGCTGGATCAATTTGCAATTCTCACAAGCAATGGGTAAGAGTTCCTACTGTTTCATATCCTTGCAAGAATTTTGAATTTTGGTCATTCTAATAGGTGTGCAGTCCTGTTCTAATTTGCAATTCCCAAATGACACGTGATGTTGGAATCTTCTCAAATGCTGACTTGCCATCTATATATCTTCTTTGATGAAGTGCCTGTTCAGGTCTTTTGCCCACTTTTTAATTGGGTTGTTTTCTTATTGTTGAGTTTTAAGAGTTCTTTATATATTTTAGCTAATGGTCTTTTATCAGCTGTACCTTTTGCAAATATTTTCTCTTATTCTGTGGCTTGTCTTTTCATTCTCTTGATCTTTACATTTTGAAAATGTAAAAAAATGTTCTTAGTCATTGTGCCATACAAAACAGATCATGGACCAGATCTGACTCATGGGCCAAAGTTTACTGACCCCTGATACAGTCATATGACTGGAATCTGATAAGAGCATAAATACTATGTGCAAATTTAACCCATCAGTGGCTGAACACTTAAAACTCAGAAACTATATGGCTGTCTACCTGTTAAGAGTTTGTAAGTGTTCCTCATTTCACAAATGAGACTAAAGCCAGGGGACTCTTACCCTAAGACACTGAAGTAGGGGGCAAAGATAAAACCAAAACTCAAGAACAATACGTCCAAAAAGTCACTCCAAGGAAATCCCACTTCTTGAACCCCTCAAAATCAAAGCCAAATAACTGCAGAGGTTTCATTCTAAACTCTTTTGTTATAGGAGTGAACAAAATCTTTCTGTGAATAAAGAACACTTAAACACTTCTCTCAATGCCCAGAGAATGATAAAACGGCAAATATTTCGGAGGTTCTATAAAACCAAGAACCTTTGTAGGTAAGTAAAATTTGATTAAAAACATGACTGTGAATGTCTTCAAAATCCCAACTCCTCCCAGTGTAATGCCAATAAAGGTTGTCCGCCCAACAGAACTTTCTGCTCCAACCACAAAAACCTGGACACTACTCTGGCTGGGTGGCTCCCGTGGGGAGTAGTGTCTGAATTCACTTCAAAGAACAAGCAGCTGGCTCTCCTCTAAGGGGACTACCTTCTCATTTCTGGTTTCAAAACTAAGTCTAGTTTTCCTTTCCCAGGAATCTAACATACTAGACTTGAGAAATTGGTGAAAATAGTAAATGCTCATAAGCAGAACATCCATCACAGAGTGTGGGGGATGTTAAAATGAAAGAAACATATGGAGAAGAAGAAATAAACTTTCTTCTATTGAATTCTCTGGGATCACTATGATCATTCCCCTTAGGTCCCCATAGCCGGCATATAGCCAGCAGCCTAACAACAGGGAAAATTATAGTCCATTCAGAAACAAACACTGTCAACTAATTCCAGTCACCTCAGTTTCTGCCTTTTCTGGGCTTCCCATTTTACTTACTTTGGCCATTGCCACGGCTGAAACTGTCTTCTAGAATGACCTGGAAAAGAGGTCCAGACAAGTCCCTAATTCTTCCCAGACCCACAAGCTGATCCAACCTACGTGCTACGAAATAAGAAATAACCTGAAGGGAACCTTAAATCTGATAGTGAGTGTCACTTATTAGGCAAAGCAGTAATTCTCTAGCAAGGCAAAGCTTTTTTTAAAGTCACCCACTGCAAAAGACCACTAATACATTACACAGTTAAAGATACCTTTTAAAATCAGCTCAATTCAAACTCCAATTTCAAAATAGATCCCTCAAAAAAATCACTTTTGGGAGTCCCCTGATGGCCTAGTGGTTAGGATTCTGGGCTTTCACTGCCATGACCCGGGTTCAATCTCTGGTCAGGAAACAGGTCCTGCAAGCCATGGAGTGTGTGTGTGTGTGTGTGCGCGTACAGTTTTATCAAGTGACTGTCTTTAGCGCCGACTTCCAGCAGTGGCTCTCAGCTTCCCTGCTGCCTTCACAAAGACGGCAAGCATGTCACCCTCCTGTCAGGGACATGGAGTATACAATGATGCCCTCTACAGTAAAGTATTATCACTCCCATTTTACAGGTGAGAACTCTGAAGTTCGAGGAGCAGGGGTCTGTGTACACAGTAGGGTAAGAGGCAGACCGACTGAGCTAAGGGCAACGCCCATGATCACTCAGGAGGAAACTGCAGAGTAAGGACTCAAACTCAGGTCTCCACATCCGTTTCTACCTCACTCATCACTATGAAACAAATCTCGACTGCAAGTTGGTTGGGTTTAGCAATCTTCCATTATTTTTCCTAAATAAAAACTTAACTCACTCCAGATTCCTATCTTAGTGATAGAATACAACCAGATCTCTACATTTTCCCAGAGCAGACCAATTTATACAAATTTAAATTAACCCAACTTTCCTTTCCCTGAAGATTCCCCAAAGAAGTGTTATTCAAACCAATTCAAGATGGATACTACAAGCACTAACCCAATGCAGAAGGTCTGCTTTGAGAAGTGCTTTCAGTTAAGAACAAATGAAGCAAAAACAATTCATAAAGCTTTATAGCAGAAAGACAAACTTTAGTGACTAACGTTGTTTAATCAAAGGACAAATTCAGGTCTTCTGGAATCACTGTCTATTGCATTTTTAAGAATCTAACACTCATGAAGTTAAACAAAAAAGAAAAAAAGTTCATCACAGAATTAAGTCTTTCCTTTCTGATCTATTAAATTCAAACTACAAACCTCACCATCTCTGTTTTTCAGAGTCCCTGATTTTCAGAAAAATTCTCATTCCTTTCTTAATCCCTTCCATCTTAAAAACCATGATAAAATAAGCTTTATACATCCTCAGGAGTCAGTTTCTTTGAAATAAAGATCAGAGAGCATTATTTTAAGTCTTCTTAATGTCAACTTTATCTCAGAATTCAGAGATAAGTCTCTATAAAACTCAAGCAATGCACTTTTTAAAAAGTGCTTTCTTTTATTCCTCAAAAGACAAAACTTATTTTTCTATTCAATTTCCAAATATTCATACATTTTAGGAGCAGGAAGCCTCCTGAGGACAGAAACAATGATGCTGCCTTTTAATTTGATGAATGAAGAGTCCAATTTAGCTGCTTTCTTCATATATTTAAAATGATCTAAGAGATATTGTAGTTACCACTACAATTTGAGGCCTTTATTCAAATGGTATTCTACTGTTATAAAACTGAGGTTTCGTTTACAAGTTATTTTAAAAAGAAAAAATAATTTTTAAAAATCTAAATCTTAATGCCATCCACTTTCATGCTAAGAGACCTCAAATAACAGTACTTTCCTTTGATCTCAACTTTGATTACACAGTAAATGACAGCTTTTGTGCCAAAATACCCAACAAAATTCCACAGGGGGGAGAAAAAAATGACCCTGAACATTTTTAAAGTAGGCTATCTCCCTCAGGAAAGACTCAAGGGCCTTAGTTTCACCTTACAACACTCAGTCATATGGATAGGTATTTAAGATGTTAACAAGAAAATTATTCATTTATTTTTTGGCCACACTGCACAGCATGTAGAATCTTCATTCCCTGACCAGGGATTGAAGTGGTACCCTCTTCACTGGAAGCACAGTCTTAACAGCTGGACCACCAGGGAAGCCCCTATCTCACCTTTTTCAATACGTGTTTGATTCTTTAAGATCCTAGTAAGGGCTCCCCTGGTGGCTCTGTGGTAAAGAACCTGCCTGCCAGTGCAGGGGACACAGGTTCAATCTCTGGTCCAGGAAGATCCCATGTGCCATGGAGCAACTAAGCCACCCACAACAAAGAATTATCCGGTTTAGAAATGTGAATAATGATGAGATTGATAAACTCTGTTCCAGTGGCTTAACAAGACAATTTTTTAGCATCTTGGACCTTACATTCTAGAGGAAGGAAACAAGGAAACAAATATAATCTCATATATCAGTGATAAAAAGAATGGAAAAACGAGAATCATAAAGGCGAGTATAGGAGCAGGGTACAGTGTTGTTAGATGGGCAGGGGCAGGGGCTGGGGGCCTGCCTCTCAGAAGTGTCTCCATGAGCAGCCAAGCCCTAGGAACATCTGGGGAAAGCATCTTCCAAAAAGAATTAACAAACATCAAGGAGACAGAAATGAGTTTGATGTGTTAGAGAACTAAACGCCAAGGTAACTGGAACAGAGTGGGAGAAGAATGGTAGGCGATGAAACCTGAGACTTTATAAGCCATGCTCCATATCCTCCAATTAAAAATAAATAAATAAGAAGCCATCCTCCAAATCCAATAGTAGTATCCTTCTCTGGACTTCCCTGGTGTACAGTGGATGGGACTCCACCTGCCAATGCGGGGGACACAAGTTCAATCCCTGATCTGGGAAGATCCCACATGCCACAGGGTAACTAAGCCCAAGAGCCACAACTACTGAGCCCACGCACCTTGAGCCTGTGCTCCACAACAAGAGAAGCCACCGCAAGGAAAAGCTCACACACCACAACTAGAGAGTAACTTCTGCTCACCGCAACCAGAGAAAGCGATGAAGACCTAGCTCAACCAAAACAAATAAATAAAAATTTTAAAAAGTAGTATCCTCCTCCATCCAATATGCCTATTATACCAAAGAAGTCTAAACAAACCAATAGCTTCACATCCAAAGTAAACAAGTTCCACCAGTTATCTCATGCATTAACCCCACAGACTGTACCTCATCTCTCCTTGGCTTGAGCACAGCTAGGGACCTAGGTACTAACTGGAAGCCTTCCAGGGTTAAAAGTTCCCTGCTGGGAATTTGCTTACCCGTCCACCTTCAACCTTGCACCTGAAAAGCAGCAGTCTAGGGAAGCGTGAGCTCACCGCCACAGTGGCACGAAGGCATCCAGTTCCCAAGCCACAGAACCCCACATGGGAGAAGAGCCAGGAGCTCCCCGAGAGGATCCGCATGCCACTGCCAGAGACTAACAGCGGGAGTCAAACAGGTTCCTCTAATTATGCAAGAACTGACATCAACAGAGAACTATGAACACGCCTCCACGTGTTCTATGACAGAATACCGTAGAGTTTCCACTAAAGCAATTTTGGTTTCTCTAAAACACAAGGAAACAGACTAGAGTAACTTTCTTGTTCTACATCTTGTACCACCCTCCCCTCCTCCGAAAGCTTTATATAATCTAAAAGTAATCTACAGCCCTCTTCTCTCAGTGGAAAAGGTGTTCCCTCTCCCTTGAAATTCAATTCAGTCAAACCTCTGGTGAAACAGATTTTTATCATGTATGGCCATGGAAGTAATTAAAATTCCAAAGTTACTCCATGAAGGATAAAAAATCATCTTTCCAATGGCAGGCATTGTCCATCAAGGAAATTTAACTATGCAGCAAACCTGATTGATACAACAAGTAATTTAAAAAAAACCTCTTTACATCAACGATTTTTCACTGTTACAAGCAGCACACAATCCTGGAAGAAAAAAGGATGGAGGCAGAAGTGCACGCGCGTGTGTGTGTTTAGTTGCCTAGTCGTGTCCAACTCTTTGCGACTCCATGGGCTATAACCTGCCAGGCTCCTCTGTCCACAGGATTTTTCAGGCAAGAATACTGGATGGGTTGCCATTTCCTCCTCCAGGGGATCTTCCAACTCAGGGATCAAACCCGTGTCTCCTGTGTCTGCTGCATTTCGGACAGATTCTTCACCCACTGAGCCACCGGGAAGGCAGAAGAAAAATACATAACTTTATGATGATAATCTTTCAAACAATTTTTCTAATAAGAATAAAATTATATATCCCCAAATGCAGCCTTTCCCCCTAATAGGACTCTTTCCTCTTGTCCCAAGTTATTTTTCAAAATCCTGAAAAACATAAATTCAGAAGCCTACATATGCATAGACTACTTGATGTGGCAAATATCAGGCTCCACAGGTTATGTATGATTCCCAGATACAGGGCAACTTGGCAACCAAGTCCTCTCATCTAAAAGGACCACAAATCAATGAGAAGTCTACTCTTAAGTTCAATTAAATAACCAGTTGTGAAGAATGGCTTCATTAAAAAGATGGCTAGCGATAACTAACACAACAGCAACTGTAAATACAATGCCTGGAAATCATCATAAACAGAAATGGTAAGAAACAACCTTACCAAACATCCCCAGCCCCCACCACACCCCTCAAAGCTAAGAGAAAATCCTACTATTCTGAAAGCAGCGAAGTATTGGGAGGGTTGTTGTAGTTTCAGTCGCTAAGTTGTGTCAGATTCTTTTGAAACCCCATGGATTGTAGCCCGCCAGGCTCCTCTGTCCATGGAATTCTCCAGGCAAGAATACTGGAATGGGTAGCCACTCCCTCCCGCAGGGGATCTTCCCCATCCAGAGATCAAACCCTCATCTCTTGCCATCTCCTGCACTGTAGGGCAGATTGTTTACCACAGAGCCACCTGGGAAACCCATTGGGAGGGTGGCGGAACATACATAGAAAACAGTCCATTGCAGTAAATCAGTTCTAGTTCAGAGTGCTGTAGTGCTTTAAAACACAGCCAGGGGGCTTCCCTGGTGGTCCGGTGGTTAAGAATCTGCTGTTCAATACCGGGGACTCGGGTTTGATCCCTGGCTAGAGAACTAAGATCCCACATGCCTCAGAGCAACTAAGCCCGCACACAGCAACCACTGAGTCCACACTCTCAAGCCCATGTGCCACACCTAGAGAAAGCCCGAGCGCCACAACTAACACCTGAAACAGCCAAACAAGTATTTTAAAAATAAATAAACCCACAGCCAATGATCAATCATCAATGAGATGATAATGCTTTATTTTTATTATATATTTTTTATTTTTGGCCACGTGACTTGTGAGATCTCAGTTCCCTGACCAGGGACTGAACCTAGGCCATGGCAGTGAAAAGCCCAGAATCCTAACCACTA
This sequence comes from Oryx dammah, assembly GCF_014754425.2. Lineage (NCBI taxonomy): Eukaryota > Metazoa > Chordata > Mammalia > Artiodactyla > Bovidae > Oryx > Oryx dammah. The sequence continues at coordinate 21,844,752 of NW_024070192.1, forward strand.
GGCCACCAGGGAATTTCCAAGACAGTAACACTTTAGATTTCACACTGTTTTTGTGACTTTGTTCACCAAAACTGTTTCAGTGAAATTTGTAAAAATCTATTAGAGCTGTTTCATCTTAGAACGGAAGATGTCAGAGCTGCCACGGCTTCCTCAGGCTGCATTTAGCTACTAGGAGCCACAGACTTCCCATATCTGAGAACTAGGGTACTAGGCCTCTATCTACAACATCACTAAGACAGGTACTCATTTGGCCCCTGATCTCCAAGTGAATAACCACAACCAAGAAGCAGCTGCAAACCCCTCATTTCCAGACGCTTTACATACTGATGGTAAAAGATACAAGAGTTTTTCCTGGTAAGGCCTAGGGATCTATAACACAAAAAGAAGAGAATGTGCCCTCTCGTACTGTCAAAATTAAAAACAAACTTCAAATCACAGTACATCTCCAAAAATGATGCTGCATAAATCTAAGGCAGATAACTAGTAAATCTGTTTTTAAAGCCTGAGTCAATTTTCCATTCCAAAACAACAACAACAACAACAAAAAGATTCCTGGATTTGGACAGTGAAATGATGCAGAGTAGCTCAATGTTCGTAACTAATATTTCCTCCCCACCCACACATCCCAGGAACCAGTGGGTTTAGAAATGGTGACTTAAAAAAATGGAGTCACACAAGGCCAAAGTTATTACCATTTGCCAGTATTTAACTTACAGAAGAGAGGAGTTAATCAGATGAAGGACACATTCTAATTTAGAAATCCAGACCAAAATCCAGACCAAAGCTAGACAGACTAAAACACAGTCAGAATACAAAAGCAACTCAGGATAGCAATAAATGGTTTAGAAGGTCCTTCTAAAACAGAGCTTTCAAACTTTCCTGAAGAAAAAACACATCCTAGGGCATGTTTAATAAACATACACACAAAGATTTCTGGGCCCTAATCCAGACCTACTAAAATCAGGAAAAAAAAATTTAAGGCATAAATTTTTTATGCCTTAAAAACAACATAAAGACAGATATCAACAAAATTTTGGAAGCTGGACAGCAGATGCACTAGTGATAAATAACTTCACAGAAAGGAAAAAACCAAATGCCCGCAGTGGAAAGAACCAAGCAGATTTCTACCAGAGAATCTCTGAAAAGGCTCAGAAACTGGAGGCATCCAGAATGTCTGGAGAAAGGGGTGTAGGAAGGGCTAAAAGAGAACTGGTTGAAGTCTGTGTCACGTACCTGTGGCTAATTCATGCTGATGTGTGGCAGAGGCCAACACAATATTGTAGAGCAATTGTCCTCCAATTAAAAAAAAAAAAAAAGACAAAAAGTCTGTGTAAGAAATAAGATTCTTCTATCCCCTCTGTCCCCACCCCTACACTGCCTGGCAGAAGATGAGAGAAGCTGAACCAGAGGGTCTCTGAACCAAGGGACCAGTGATAGCTAAGGGCAGCTGAGCCATACTGAGAACAAATGGGGATCAAGCGAGTCTAACTTGTCCTCAATAATGAGACCTCTCCCCATCCCCGGCTCTCTTCTCCCACTCAGCTCCAAAAACACCTGCTGCTGGGCTAATACTCTCCAGGCAGAAAACCGGAGCAGTCCTCTCTGAGGAAAGTGACCAGTGCCAATTCACCCTAAAATGGTGCCCACCACTTGATGAGCCAGGGATCTGCACTCAGCGTTTTAGTGCCCTATCCTTAAAAATGAACAGATAGCCAAGAATTATTAGACGTTTCAAGAGAACCTCTCACATGAAAGACAGGAAGCAAAGTAAATAAGCAAAACAGAATTCCTGACAACATGCAAAAAAATTCATACATAAAATTCTGAGATATGTATACCTATGGCTGACTCATGTTGATGTATGGCAGACACCAACGTAATATTGTAAAACAATTATCCTCCAATTAAAAATAAATTTTAAAAAATTTGGAGAAAATTTCTTGGAAACTAAAAAAAAAAAAAATGATGGTAAATATTTAAAATACAAGAGCTGGAAGGAAAAACTAAGGCTGTCTGAAAACTGAATGACGGAAAAAAATGCACAAGGGAAAAAAAACTGAGGGCTAGTCTAAGAGTTTCACCATCTGGATAACAGGGATTCCGAGAAATAGGGAGGACAGAAATAATTATCAGAGAGAGAATACATTCTAAGAGATGATAATACAGGAAAACTTGACAGATGGAAAGGGTGAAAGTGTTAAGTCACTCAGTCAGGTCTGACTCTCTGTGATCCACAGACTACAGCCTGCCAGGCTCCTCTGTCCATGCATTTCTCCAGCTAAGAATGCTGGAGTTGGCTGCCATTCCCTTCTCCAGGGGATAGTCCCGACTCCAGGGATCGAACCCAGGTTTCCCACACTGCAGGCAGATTCTTTACCATCTGAGCCACGAGGGAAGTAGATGGAAATAAGCTGCAGACTGAAATGGCCCACTGAATCTCAAGCATGATGAATTTCCCCCCGCCCCTGGCCATACTCTACAGCTTGTGGGATCTTATTAGTTCCCCAACCAGGGATCAAACCTGGGCCCCCACTAGCAGAAACATGGAGTCCTAACCACTGGACCACCAGGGAACTCCCAAGCATGATGAATTCTAATATCCACCCCAAGGCACATCACTGCATTTCAGAATACCAGGGATAAAGACAAGACCCTAAATGGGACTAGTCTGGTGGTCTAGTGGTTAAGAAACCGCCCTCCAATGCAGGAGGCAGGTAAGACAAGACCCTAAAATCTTTCAGAGGAAAAAACAGATCCTATACAAAGAATCTAGAATTGAATAGCACCAAATTTCATAATATTATTATTGAAAGTTAGAAAACCACAAAGCAAGGTTTAAAATTTCCAAAGAAATATGATCCCCAACAAAGTATTTTATATCTAGTCAAACTATCAACCAGCATGAAGGTAGAAAACAGATGATTCAGACAGGCAAACCCTCAAAAAATGCACCCATCCTATAGATCTTTTTCATAAAGTCTCTGGAAGAGACTCCACTAACATGTTTAAATGTGCTGAGAAGAGATACTTCCATCCAAGGTTAGGGATGAATTAACGACTGATACTTAGTAAATCAAGCAAAATAAAGGAAATAAGACAGGAAAAAAAGGCAAATATAATACTTAAGGGAAAATATATATATATAAAGAAGGAAATATAATCATAGTACACCGTCATTATATTGGATGCTACTTTTTTCTCTTCTTTTGATAACACTCACCTCTACTCCCTTCTGGACTCACAGGAGAGGAGGGAGGCTGGAGGTCTGGGAACTACTTTTCCTAGAATCCCCTGTCACTGGGTTGTGGTTTAAATCCCATCCACACATAGCATTCACTCAAGATCGAGAAGATAGAAGGCAGGCAGATGCCATTATTGGTCTTCCAGGAACAATGAGCAGGTGTGTAGCCTCTGACAGATGACAGACATGTGGTTTGCAGCAGTTTTCAATATTCTGTAAATTGGCTGCTTTGGTGTTTAAGGCAGTCAGGATTATTAATGACTGCAGTTTCTTTCAAACCCTGCAAGTGGCTTTCCCTGACCTATGCTCCCCTGGCCTTTCATGATTTGATAATCTGTGAAATACCAAGAATGGTTGGTTTTTTACTTGAATCGTGATATATGATATATAATATCAAAACATATACAATATTGATTTATTCAAGATAGTGATATATATATAATGCAGAGAGCAGGAAGGGTTGTGCATGAATAGCATCATAAGAATGCAAAACTCAAGTGTCCACAGCAGAAACTCAATAGATAATATCTAAGAATGGAAAAATCAAGACATAACAGTGTAAGAATACTATGTAGAAACATGAATATACATCAGAAAAAATATTAAAAGTATTACTAAATTATTAAAAATATTAAAAGCATTCAGAGAATAAGTAATGGAGCAGCTCTTTAAGTACTATAAGACTTACAGTACTATTTGACTCTTTATATATTCTTACTATTTTGATTTTAAATTTAACTACTAAAACCAAAACTCTAACACTGTACAACAAAACCAAGCTTCAGACTACCAAAATTTCCCAAGAAAGGTCAACACTGGATCTGCTACCAATGCAGTTAAACAAAGTAGAAAATCCCAAACAAACCAAAATAATTCATGTCTCAGGCTCAACTGCAATGAAGCAGGCTGCCTAATGTGACCTGAATCTGTGCCACAGCCTGGGTGTAACCAAGCAAGGTTCACCACCCAGCACTCACACCATCACAAGTCAAGTACGTGAGGAACTTCCAGGCCACCATGAGAACTCATAAGCAAAGGTAAGCACAAAAATAGAGGGATAAATCTTAAAACCAAGTACTTAGCCCCCTTTTCAGGTCTTGTTCTCAATTTAATGCAACTAACTGAAAAACAAAAATAACCAACATCTGCTATCAAAATATCTTTACAAGTTGTAAGAAACTGTTAATGAAATTAAAAGACTTATCAAGTAGGCTGAAATCTAGTCACTGATGACAAAAACCAGCTCTTCTCATTCAAGGCTGGCCATCTCATAGGACCGGTACTTGGCTTCTATGTGCATTCCACCATTTGCACAGCACAAATATAAAAGTAGAAAACATATACAGAGAACAGTCAGAGGAAGGAAAATCAGTGATGACAGTCTCCATTAAGAAAAGGCCTGAAAGAAAATTTAAGCAGATGCTCCATAAAACGGTGATCCAGACTTCACATGGAGAGAAGTGTCATGCCTCATTTCAAAGATAATATATTAAGTCCCAACTCACCACAGAACGTCTATTAACAAAGCTGCGACTTTCACTGCAGAAGAGTTTCTTCTCTCCCTCTAATACCCTTAAGCCATTAGATACACAGATGCTCCTTGCTGAAATGCTAGAAAAATCTGCACATTTTCATTCCGAGATCACTAGTGATAGTCTGCAAAATCAGGAGTCTACTTTGAAGTATGAAAACAGGGCAAGCTGATCCAATTACACAAGTAAGTACTAAATCAAAACAGGACCATCTGGGCTTTGAGGAAGAGTACTGTGATTCCTGAACAAAAGTCAATATAAAATATACTGCAGATACAGCAGATAAAAATGGTTTCATATATTCAGAGTTATAATGGCCCTGAGCTACTGATCCTTTTGCATGTCCAGTAAGATATATGCACCATGTTAAGACATATGGCCTAGATGACAAACTATTTTCAGTAGTTCACAAGAAGAACATCTGTGTTCTCTCTCCAGCCCATGAGGCTTAACAAAAAAAAGTCAATAATCCCCAGAAGTGAAGAGGTTTTTGTTTCTTAAATAACCAGGTCTGGCAAACTAGCCCATCATCCCCCATGATCTAAGAACAGCTCCCCAACAATTTCAAAACCAGTTCTCAAGAGGCCCACATTTTAAGTTCTAATCCAGCCACAAGAGTTTAATGGGCAGGATCTAAAAGAAATCAAGACTAAAAGAACAGGCTTTATTCAGGAAATTTTTTTGAAAACATGTTCCACTGTACAGAATTCTGATTCTTTATGATATTGATGATTTCAGCATCAACAATGGTAAACTACTCCCAGTGGAAAGAACTGACAGAAAAAAATTTCTGTTGGAAAGGTTGAACTCAAAATGAACTATGCCATTTACCTGTATTTTTTAAGAATTCACACTCTCTAAAGTCTTGCCTCCTATCTCTCTGCTTCTCACTTCCTAAGGTCCAGACACACCGGGACTCCCTTCAACTCTCCACATAGCCACATTCTTTCCCTCCTCAGGACCTTCACCTTTGCCATTTCCTCCGCTCATCCTTTAGGTTTCAGCCTTAGAAGTCAACTCCTCAGGGACCTTCCCTGATCGGCGCCTTCTCAATGAACTAAGGTCAGGCTTCCCATTTGCACTCTCTACTGTACTGTCGGCAACAGTAATTAATTACCCATTTAATGGATGTTTTCCCCACTAGACCATAACCGCATGAGTGCAAAGGCTGAATCAGTTTTGTTTTCACTGTTGCATCACCAGTACCTACCATAGTGCTTGGCACACAGTAGGAACTCAAAAATTGTCAAGGGAATAAATAACAGGGCCCCCAAAAAAGCAGCCTCAGCAGTTCTAATTTACCCTACAGATATAATCACACATGCAGAAGGCCAAATATATATAGTTTTTCTCTGGAGCATAGTGTGTAACAGCAAAAGACTGGAAACATTAAATATCTACCAGGATAGGGAAGGTGTTACTCTCTTTACTGTTCATACAGAATGACTGATTGCCAAAATAAGTTTTTTAAAAACTGTACATAGAATTAGCGTGTGACACTCATTTAAAAAAATGCAAGACACATATATATTTACTTTGTACACATTATCTCTGGAAAGGATGTCAAGAGGACTTACCTGGTGGTCCAGTGGGTTAAGAATCTGCCTGCCAATGCCAAGGGATATGGGTTCCATCCCTGGTCTGGGAAGATCCTACACGCCTCTGGACTAAGCCCACGCGCCACAACTACTGACCCCTGAGCATCCTAGAGGCCATTCTCCCCAATAACAGAAACACTGGAACATGAAACCCAAGCGCTGCAACTAAGAAAAAGCCCACGTGCAGCAAAGACCCGGTGCAGCCAAAAATAAATAAATAAGACTAAAAAAAGGATCTCAAGAAATTGATACTATTAGCTGACCTTGGGCAGACAAACCAGAACGAAGGGTAGACAAGAGTAGAGGGCAGGCTGCTCAGTGCATACCATATTTTTGACCTTTCAAATTCTGGGCCATGTGAGTATATTATCTATTTAAGAAAATAATATTTTATTATTATTTTCTTAAATAGATATTTATTATTATTTTCTTAAAAGTCCTGTCCTTGTAAGATAGTGACAGCAAGAGTTTAAATTAATCTCATACCTGGATCTTTAATGACAAACACCCTGCCTACATCTGAGCACTGGGAAGGTGGAAGTGGAAAGGAAAACTCACTCTCCACACGTCTCAGACAGCAGGCCCCATAATACACTGTACTCCTTTAGAAAATCCCTTTTTTAAAAAAAAAACAAATGTTCCAACATGGACATATGGAGACTGTTCCACAGTCAGAGGGTTTATTGGGAGGGAAAAAGAAAGAGACTACTTGATTCAGGTTTTCTATGAGCACAGAGAGCAGGCTGATGAATTTGTATGGAACTATTATCATAAATGCCAACTAAAATTACTCAGGGGCCTCAATCTAAATGGAGCTTAATATAAATCCATGAAGTTTAAGAAGCTAAAAAATTTTTGAAAACCAATTATTAAATGGGGAGGAGGACATCCCTGGTGGTACAGTGGATAGGAATCCGCCTACCAATGGAGGGGACAAGGAGTAACTCCCTGGTCTGGGAAGATTCCACATGCTGCAGAACAAGCCCATGCACCACAACCACAGAGCCTCTAGAGACCCCTAGGAGCCGCAACTGCTGAGCCCACGCTCTAGAGCCTGTGCGCCACAACAAGAGAAGCCACTGCAATGAGAAGCCTGTGCACCCCAACAAAGAGCAGCCCCTGCTTGCAGCAAGTCGAGAAAGCCCGCGGCGCAGCAACAAACACCCAGCACAGACTCCCCGCCCCGCCCTCACAAAATTTTTTTTAATGGGGACGAAATCTACACATATTCCTTGTTTATACAGATTTGCCACACTTCAAGACACTCTTCAGGAAAGAAAGACCTGAGACTAGATTAAATACAACTCCAATAATCATATTTGTTACCACAATCAAAGCCCTGGACCAGGGTCAAAACCTCTGGATCTGAACCTGCATATCAGGAACAGAATCCTCTGGGCTAATGAAGGGAGAAGAAAGGTGAATCCAGGGCCGCCAAAATTTGTTTTGAGGTTCTCTCCAATGTTACAGGGCCACTGCCATATACTGCAAGAAATGATCTTCATAATCCATTCCAAGACCTAAAGGAGACACAGTTATCTTCAAATAACCATCTCCTGAAAAACAAAGTGCATCCACTAAGCAGAACACACTGAAAAGAGCATTTACTAAGTAGAATTAAGTATTTAGGATGGTCATACTAAATTGTTACAACTTTGCCAAGCCTAACTGGCAAGTGAGAAGCCAATTCCTGGCTTCCCTATTTGATAACATAACCTATTTGCCTCCACAGGCATCAGCCAAATCTTAAGAGAGCTAAGACTGACACAGATATTAGCAAATGCCTTCTTTCCCTACTAACATTGCTTTTCTCCATAAAGCTCTATCCAGTATTTTTAAAAACCCTTTGATAATAATACCAAAAAGTGCTCATGAGTTTAGTCTGTGGCTCCCTAGGCTCAAAGGCTTGGGAATGAGAATGAGGTGAAAAAAAGTCGGAAACACTCTCTTCCCCTCAACGCCTTGGACTTTCAAAGCTAGGCAAAGGCAATGATTCTCCATTTAATCACCAGATGAATAAGAACCAGATTTGAATTTAGAAGAAACATAAAGGAGTGTAAGAACATTCAGTAAAGAGTACCGCCTCCATTTCCTCGCAGAGAGGCTCTCAGGATCTGCCAATGAACCTCACTTTGACATGGAACACCCCATCTACTCTAATCCAGGCCACATCCCCCAGGAGACAGTCAACCGGAACTCTGCCAACTTCTGCTCGGGAGCTGTGTGCAGAACAGTAGCAACAAGAGCCTACTTTGAGAAGGAGATCAACAATCACACTCAGGAAGAAAAGAAGTTATTTGGCACAGGGAAGCATGTTGCCAAAATGTTAGTCACAGCTTCAAGGTCCCGGTTTGTGTTTCTGCAACTATTCTCTGCTTTGACAGAGTCCATTCTCTGGCCCAGGAAACCCAGCTCAGCTTCTGTCACCCTCTCCCTCTGAAGCAGTAAAGAATTCTTTCAATTTGGTGGTATCAAACTGTGACACAAACAAGACATCCACCAGAGACTAAAAAGGAGGGGAAAAAAATGTGCAATTTGCTGTTTTCCACTTGGGACTGGCTCCAGCAGAGCAACAGAAACACATGGCAGGATAGGAAAAACGGAAAACCATTATGTGAAAGAAGCAGGCTACGCTAAAAGTCTGCCCAGAGCCTCCCCAACTTATTTCCAAACCTTCTTAAAAACAAACCAAAAAAGACACACTGTAGGCTTAAATGACAGCAAAATATTAAGCAAGTTTTTAACCCTCAAATAAGTGTACAGATAGGTTACATCCTGATAAGCCCATCATAAACTGAAAATACCATTAAGTCGAAAATACATTTAATACACCTAACCTACAGGACATCAGAACTTAGCTTAGCCTAGCCTACTTTAAACATGCTCAGAACATGTACATTAGCCTTCAGTTGGGCAAAATCATCTAACACAAAGCCTATTTTAAAATAAAGTACCGAATAGCCCTGGTTTTTCCAGTAATCACATATGGATGTGAGAGTTGGACCATAAAGAAAGCTGAGCGCTGAAGAACTGATGCTTTTGAATTGTGGTGTTGGAGAAGACTCTTGAGAGTCCCTTGGACTGCAAGGAGATCAAACCAGTCAATCCTAAAGAAAATCAATTCTGAATATTCATTGGAAGGACTGATGCTGAAGCTCCAATACTTTGGCCGCCTGATGGGAAGAACTGACTCATTAGAAAAGACCCTGATGCTGGGAAAGATTGAGGGAAGGAGAAGAAGGGGATGACAGGGGATGAGATGATTGGATGGCATCACTGACTGGATGGACATGAGTTTGAGCAAGCTTCAGGAGTTGGTGATGGACAGAGATGCCTGGCGTGCGTCCATGGGGTCGCAAGGAATTGGACACGACTGACCAACTGAACTGAACTGACTGAACAGCTCATGTCACTTACTGAATATTGTACTAAAAGTGAAAAACGGAACAGCTGTATGGGCACAGGATGGTTATAAGTGTATATCGGCTGACTGTGAGCTGCGGCTGTCTGCCTCTGCTCAGCATCATGAGAAAGCCAAATACTGATAGCTCAGGAAAAGATCAAAATTAAACATTTAAAGTACAGCTTCTACTGAACGCATATCACTTACACACCATTGTGAAGTTGAAAACTCTAAGTCGAACCACGGTTAGTCAGGGACCATCCATATGTACTTCATACCTGCAGTTCTTCCTGGGGTTGGGTTGCTGAAACAACCTGAACCAGCAGCCCATGATTTTCAGAATTAATTCAGTGCAAAGGGAACAAAGATTCAAGTACACCAGTTTACTCTCCCAAAGAGCCCAAGACAGACTTCCCTGGTGGTAACAGCGGTAAAGAATCCACCATGCAATGCAGGAAACACAGGTTCAATCCCTGGTCCGGGAAGATTTCACATGCCAGAAAGCAACTAAGACCCTGCACCTAACTAAGCCAGAGAGCTGAAACTACTGAAGCCCACATGACCTAAAGCCCGCCAAAAGAGCCTCCAGAATGAGAAGCCCTTGCTCCGCAACTAGAAAGCAGCCCCTGCTCGCACCACCTACAGAAAGCCCATGTGCAGCCAAAAATAAAATAATAAATACATAATTTTTTAAAAAAAGAATATATCAAAGAGCCTAAGAAGTCAAGAAAGAACATCCACCAAAAGGAATAGAACTCGTCTCTTCCCTCCTAAAAGCCATCAGTAAAACCTGAAAACCCCACAGTTCTCAACACCTTCCACTTGCCCCTGCATTTCATCTCCGTGCTGACATCACCTAACTAATCAGTACCAACTAAGATAAACACTACTCTGATACCAAGTGTGAAGCAGAGTTAGAAACTGCCCTCTCTTAAGCTAATCCACGTCAGACTTCAGAAATGCCAAGACTTTCAGGAACATGTCTAAGCTGAACAAGTTCACCTATGCATCAAGTGTTTAGAGTATTACACCGAAAGGAAAACCTAGAACAGTCAAGATGTTAAAGGATTAAGAATAAAGAAGCCAAAATTGGCCATGAGCACACTGGTCCAACAACTGGCAAAAAGGGCCGAAGGACTGAACCAAAGCAAAAGGTTCAACTACCCAAAACTATTTTTTAGTGAATTCTCAAAGAGTTCATGAAGCAAGTGTTTGTCAAGAGTGAAATACTCTGGTAGCTAGAAAATAAAATACTGCATTCTCCCACATTCTCCATCAGTTCTCTCCATCAACCAACCTCTTTCATCTCCAATTCTAACTTCCCCATCCCCGTCTTGACGGCAGCCAATACAGTGTAACACAACAATATGAAATTTCTGGCTACTAAAAGTTGACAATAAGAAAAGTTTAAAAATTGGACATGTATCAAATCCAAACCAAGTCTTCCCAGGCACAAGGCACAAAAAAATGGAAAAGGTTGAGAGGAAGAAACTGGGAACAACGTATCTTCTAAATATCAGTATCTCAGTCTTATTTTCAGGAATCACTTCTTTGCAACCACTTTAAAGATCCCATTTGCTTAACACAATCTTTTAGACGCAGAAAGGGATCAAACCAACAAACCAACATCTCCAGTGGGGGGGGGGGGGCCGGGGCGGGGAGACAAAAACTGATCTGCCTCAAAGTTACTTAGTAAATCCACATGAGGGCTAGAACCGTCCTTATTCCCTGAGGTTCTCTGCTGATGTGTAGAAGAAAGAAAAAAAGTCACCCAAAACATGCAGTAAGTCACTCAGAAACAAACACAGGGCAAAGATAACAGCGTGAAAAGGAAGGTGGATCCTAGGGAGGTGGTGGAGGCCAGAATTAAGACTTCACATCATTCCAACCTGAGCCCTCAACTGCAGATCGCGCTCCCTTGCGAACTTCAACATTTATCAATCCAACCTTAAACTCGATTCTGATTTCTTCGCAACTAACGTTCTCAGATTCCCTCCAATGTAAGCAATTTCCTCAGTTACCCCATAACCAGTGGTTTTCACTCATCAATCCCCAAATATCACAGCGGCCTCCTCATCCGGAGCATCCTGTTAATTACCTGTTCCCAACAGGTCCTCCCTCCCCATCTCCCTTTTTGCGCACGGTTACCTCGTCCCTAACCCCAGTCGCCGTCTTACTCACCTCACCCAACCCTTCAGGATTCCTTATTTCCTGTCTCAACAACCTTCCTTCGCATCTCCCAGTTAGCGCTCGCCCCACACCGATTCCCGACCACTCCTCCCTACTTAGATTCCCCACGCCCCCTTCTTCTCAAGGTTCTTTAGACCCAGCCTCCAATCCCCCTCCCCTTAGGTCCCGCCCCCAGGACCCCTCTCCCCCACAGGCCCCTCCTCCAAAGTCCCCTCTCTCCCTTACAGCCCCGCCCCAGTACCCCCTCCCCCGGTTCGCCCTCCCATTCAGATCCGCAGGTCATTTCAGAGACGGACCCACCCTCCCTGGACCCACCCTTCCCGACCTGGCCGCAGAGGCTCCGGGAGCGACTCCTTCGCCACCTCGGCTCTGGCTCCGTCCAGTCCTGCTTGCCCCGCGGCAAGCTCCCCTTCTCGCCGCCGCCGCCCCTTTTGCCAACCCGGAAATGGATCTGCTCCCACCGTCCCCAGCGTCCGCGAACAAAATGGAGGAGGGGGAGAAAGGAGGAGGGAGCAGAGGGCGAAGAGACGCTACACGCATGCGCACCTGGAGGGCCCGCCCTTGCCGGTTTACGTAAAGGCGGAAGCGGTCGGTGGCCGCCATCTTGGGAAGGTCGCAGGAATGTTGCTTAGCAGCTGCAAAGCAGGGTTTGCAACTTTGGTTGCAATTAGAATCACCTGGGGAAGAGTTGACTAAATAGTGATACCTGAATTCCACACCCAGAGATTCTGATTTAATTGATCTTGTCTGTGGCTAGGCATCGGAACTTTTAAAACTGCGCAGTGATTCTAACATGTTGCTGAAGTGAAGAATCACTGAGCTGAACAGAGTTTCAAATAATATATTTTTCATCTTCTTTCCGCGTGCTCACGCGCACACACACACCATAAATGTCCTTTCCTAATTTCGAGTTAACGAAGAACCCGCCCTAGTCAACCTTGCAAGGGCTCAGTAATCAAGCTCCGGTTGTCATGGCAACGGGGAGGCAGGCCCTGCTAACTAGTCACCCGTTAACGTCATCTTAGCTGCTTAACCCGAACACCTGTGAACATCCGTCTTCACTTTCCCGGGCCTCGGCTTCCCCAGTTTCCATGGCTGGGGGTTGGTGCTGCAGACCTCCTGCTGTTTGGGTCGGAGGTGGTGGGTGGGTGGTGCGGGGGGGCGGTGGGGAAGGAATCCTTTGCCCTCTCTGGCGTGCCTGCTGTTAGCTCTGTTAGCTCCAACTAAGGATTCCTCCCTAGTCCACCCACAAGAATGCTTTTCCACTGCAGTCAAACTCATTGCCTCAAAATGTTCTTTGGGTCTCTCCATCACCGTTATTTACGCTGAATCTGAAGTAAGGAGACAGAATTGGCACTTAGTTCTCATTTCTTACCATGTGCCCTTGGGCCTCAACTACGCTATCTGTAAAATGGGTCTAATAGTGCCTGTCTCGACTGTTTCATAGGGACTTCCCTCGTAGCTCTGTTGGTAAAGAATCCGCCTGCAATGCAGGAGACCCAGGTTGGATCCCTGGGTCGGGAAGAGACCCTGGAGAAGGAAATGGCAACCCATTCCAGTATTCTCGCCTGGAGAACCCCATGGACACAGGAGCCTGGTGGGCTACAGTCCATGGGTTGCAAGAGCTGGACACAACTTAGCGACTAAACCACCAACAACTGTTCCATAGGGTTGTTGGAAAGCTAATGAGATGAATGGGAAAGCACGTGATAAACCAAAGGTTGTTATTATTTTTGTTTTCCTTCTGCCATGAGTAGTGCTGGGCACCACCCACTAGTCAAGTAAATGTCACAACATTCATTGAGTACCTGATGTGGGCCAGGTACTGGGCTAGGCAGCAGAGGATGGCTACAGAGGTGACTAAGACAGAGCCTCTGCCCTCAGGGGACTCACTGGATGCTGGGCAGACTGGCATGTAAACAGCTGGCTGAGATACAAGTAGGCATATGATTAGTGCCATGGGGACATATGGGCAGAGGGACCTCAGACAAGGGAGTGATTACTCCCTGCTAGAGAATGGGAGAAGTTTTCATAAATGGCTTTGAATTCAGCCTTGAAGGAGGAGCAGAGTTTTATTACTAATCAGAGAAGACAGGGAACACATTCCAGGCATAGGGATCAGTAGGTGCAAAGATAAAGATTACATAAGGTTTGTAATCCTGTATGCCTGAAGGCGGGGTGATTGGGCAAGACACATGGTAGATTTAAACTCCCAGTTCTTCAGCCTCATCTCTACTCTGTCCCCTCCCCACTCACTATACACTGTGCAGACCTGCTTTCTAGTGCAGTGCACCCGGTGCTTCCTCAAGGCCCCTGTGTTCATCTCTACTCTGGCTTTTCGGCGTTTTTCAGGCTTTGCCCAAATACCACAGCTAATGTAAGCCCACCATTCTCTATTACATCACTCCATGATAAGAGCAGCCACTGGGGTGCAATGCAGGAACGTCTCAACTAGGCTTGGAGAAATAGGTGTAGGCTTCATAAAGAAAGTAATTTTTACCTAAGTAATGCCCGATGGGTAAGTAGGGATTGGCCAGGTACAGACAGAGGGAACAGCATTCAGGGTGCAGGAAGAATATACACAAAACAAGAAGCATGGCCCATTGCAAAAACTGAAAGCATTTCCAGGTAGTTTAGAGCTAGAACTTATAGGAAAGGCAAGGAATTTGATCCAAGAAGTAGTCATAACATCTGAATTTATCAATACTTGCCATGTGCCAGGCACTGTCAATTATAACATCACATGTCGTAACTCATTTATCCTCAGGATAACTTTCTGAGGTAGGTATTATTACCTCCATTTTACAGAGAAAGAAACTGAGACACAGGAAAGTTAAGCATCTTGCCTGAAGACACATACCTATAAAGCAGTAGAAGTATCTCCAGCATCTCTGCATACCAAATGACCCCGCACACTCCCAGATCCCAGTGTCCTTTTATTATAACAAATATAATTCAACTTTACTATCCCCAAGTGAAATTAACAGACAATCTAACCTATCTGATTAAAACAAAACAAAACATGATTTCAAAAAACAAATCAGGACTTCCCAGGTGGTCCAGTGGTTAAGAATCTGCCTGCCAATGCAGGGCACATGGATTCGGAAAGATTCTACATGCCATCGGGCAGCTAACCCTGTGTACCACAACTACTGAACCCACATTCTAGAGCCTGAGAGCTGCAATTACTGAGTCCCCGAGCCGCAACTACTGAAGCTCGCATGCCTAGAGCCTGCGCTCACAAGAAAAGCAATGAAAGCCCGAGCACTGCTACGAAGACCCAGCACAGACCAAAAATAAAATAAATAAATCTTTTTAAAAAATCAATATAAAGCCCTGACTATAAAAAAGAAATAAGAGGAAGGCATTTCAGTATGTTAACACTCAGGTATCACGACACTGGAAGGTGCATAGTGAAGTAGCTAGATGCTTGCACTCATATCTGGAATCACTGAGAATGTGACAGCAACAAATGCAGGTTGACCTGGGGGTGTTGTGTTGGGCAGTGCTGTCATTTACAATGTGCTTTTCCCCAATAGCGAACAACTCTTGTTAAAGTTCTGAACAACACAAAACAACAGAGCAGTTACATTCTTTTATGTTTACTTATTTAAGCTTCGACGGGTCTCAGTCGTGGCACGTGGTATCTTCGATTTTCCCTGCGGCATGTAAGATTTCTTAGTTGCGGCATGTGGAATCTTCACTTCAGTCATGTGCGACTCTTCGAGACCCCATGGACTGCAGCCTGCCAGGCTCCACTGTCTGTGAGATTTCCCAGGCCAGAAGACTTAAGTGGGTTGCCATTTCCTCCTCTGGGGGATCTTCCCCACCCAGGACTTGAACTCTAGTCTCCCTCAGCTCCTGCACGGGTGTGTTGGCAGGCAGATTCTTTACCACTGAGCCACCTGGGAGGTCCTGTTCTGACAATATGACAGACTGAGAACCTTGGAGACCTTCTCCCTAAAAACAACTAAAAATCCTGGATAAAATGTTTTTTAACTCTTAAATGCTTCGAGGAAAAACTCTTAAATGCTTTGAGGAATGTCGGGAGCAAACTAAGTGAAGGCAGGGGGACATAAAGAGAGGTAAGAGGAACACTGAAGCAGGTGCTTGCTCAGAGGACACTTGCCTGACTACATGGCTTGAGGTTTTATCAGTGTCTTGTGGGGAAAGAGAGCATCCCAGGAACTCTTCAGCAGGGATTTTAACAGGAGATTCTCCCTGATAGCTCAGTTGGTAAAGAATCCACCTGCAAGGCAGGAGACCCCGGTTCAATCCCTGGGTCAGGAAGATTCACTGGAGAAGGATAGGCTACCCACTCCAGTATTCTGGCCTGGAGAAGTCTATGGACTGCAAAGACGGACATGACTGAGCCACTTTCACTTTCACTCCTTCATATAGATGGGATGCCAAAGGACTACATCCTCATAGTTAAGATGAACCAGAAATAAACCTGTCCCTTCCTCCCTTGAGGGGCTTCCCTGGAGGCTCAGACGGTAAAGAATCTGCCTGCAATGCAGGAGACCCGGGTTTGGTCCCTGGGTGGGGAAGAGCCCCTGAAGGAGGGAACGGCAAGTATTCTTCAGTATTCCACTTCAGTATTCTTGCTTGGAGAATTCAATGGACAGAGAAGCCTGGTGGGCTACGGTCTAGGGGGTCACAAAGAGTCAGACACAACTGAAGCCACTTAGCATACACTTCCTCCCTTGGGTGTAGGGTTAATGAAGATAGATTCCAGGCTCAGATGATAATTAATAGATTTTTCACATAGAAGTTTCAGTAGGACATTGAAAATCACATGAATAATTCTTGGTTGTGCAGAATGGTTCCTTGTATTGCCAAAATCTAGCATCCCTAACCCTGTTCACCAAACACCATAGCACAAACGTATTGTGATTAAAAAAAAAAAGTCATCATAGGGAATTCCCTGGAGATTCAGTAGTTAGGACTCTGTGTTCTCACTGTTGAGGGCCACGGTTCTATCCCCAGTGAGGGAACTACAATCCCACAAGTTGTGTGATGCAGCAAAAAACAAACAAACAAAAAATTAGCCACCCAAGATTTCTAAAATGCCGCTATAGAGAACCACTGCCCGTGAAGGACTTTATTATCTGTCATGAAAAGTTAGATTTTATCCCAAGGGCAAGAGGAAAACCATTACAAGGTTTGAGTTGAGAAGTGCCCTGACCCACTTAGCCTTCTAGAAAGAGCTCTCTGACTAACGGCAGCATATGCGGTGTTTAGTCGCTCAGTTGTGTCTGACTCTTTACGACCCCATGGACTACAGCCCTCCAGGCTCCTCTGTCCATGGGATTCTCCAGGCAAGAATACTGGAGTGGGTTGCCATGCCCTCCAAGAGAGCTTCCCAACCCAAGGATCAAACCCAGGTCTTCCACATTGCAGGCGGATTCTTTACCATCTGAGCCACCAGGGCCGCTCTTGAGAACTGCAGCATAGAGGATGAATTAGAGGAGGCCAGGCTAAAAGCAAAAATGTAGACGTCTCAGTGAGAGATGATGGATGCCTGCATTGAGTGGCAGCTGGACACAATTGGGCACAAAGACCTTGAAGACAGGGCTGCTTGTCTGCAGAGCCCAAGGCCTCGAATCTTAGTTCTCCCCACTATTGAATAGGGTGAGGCTTTGGGCAAGTTACTCAACTTCTACCAGCCTCAGGCTTCCCATCTATAAAGTGAGATAAGACTAAATGAAAGGACTTCCCTGGTGGTTCAGTGGCTAAGAATCCGCCTTCCAATGCAGGGGACACAGGTTAGATCCCTGCTTAGGGAACATGCTGAGGGGCAAGTAAGCCGATTCACCACAACTAAAGATCCTACGTGCTGCAAGTACTGAATCCTTGGGCTCTAGAGCCCACGTTCCGCAACAAAAGAAGTTCCTGTGTGCTGCAACAAAGACCGGGGTGGGGGCGGGCTGAGCGGGTGGGCGGGGCGGGGGGGAGAGTGAGACTAAATGGAATGCTCCTGAACCATGTCTGCACTTGGAAAGCACTCACCAACTGTAGCTGTGATCACTATGAAGGTATCAGTGGTAGAGATAGTGAGATGTCATTCTAGAGATATTTATGAAGTGGAATGTGATGGTTGAAGAAGGGGAGAATTCAAAGATGATTCCCAAGTTTCTGGTTTGAACTCTTTTGTGCAAGTGATGCCAATACTTAGGCAGAGAGTCGAGGAGGAAGAAGAGGGGTTGGGGCAAGGAAAAAAGATTAGGGAGACTAGGTGGGTGAGGGAGGGAAAAGAGGTTCTTTAGGCCACGGGATGTTTGTGTCTGGAATTTAGAAGAGCAGTCCTAGCAATCTGGGACTCACAAACTGGTTTAGCTAGTCTCCAAGACAGCCCCTAATGACCCAGGACTCCACATGTTCACTGAATCGGGGCTGGCCTGTGACTCCCTTAATACAGAAGAAGGAATGCTGTACCAGGCCCATAATTAAGCTTTAGGAAGACCTGGAAGCCTCCAATCTTGTGCATCCACCTTAAACTCCCATGTGAGAAATCAGTTATTCTGTCGTAGAGACCACCCGGAGGGGGAGGCCTCCACATGGAGAGAGAGGACTAGCCATCCCAGCATTCCAGCTGTTCCCACCGCATATGAGATGCGTAAGCCAGCCATCTCGGACATTCCGGCTCCAGTCACCTTCTGACTGCAGCTGACTGAGACACCCCAAGGGGGATGGCAAAACTACCCAGCTGAGTCTCCATTAACTGGAGGGTCATAAGTTTAAAATGGCTTTAAGTCACTAAGCTTTTGTTTTTTAAAAAACATTTATTTATTTATTTGGCTGTGCCAGGTTTTAGTCATGGCACTGAGTATCTTTGATCTTCACTGTGGCATGAGGGAGCTTTTTTTGAAATAAACTTTATTTATTTGTTTGTTTTCGGCCGTGCTGGGTCTTAGCTGCTGCCTGGGGTTTTCTCTCGGTGCAGTGAGCAGAGGCTGTCTCGGGTCGTGGCGCGCCTGCTTCTCACTGCGGCGGCTTTCCTTGTTGCAGAGCATGAGCTCTAGGGTACACGGGCTTCAGTAGCTGTGGCACCTGTGTTCAGTAGTTGTGGCTCCCAGGCCCAAGAGCACAGGCTCAGTAGTTGTGGAGTTTGGGCTTAGTTGCTCTGTGGCTTAAGGGATCTTCCCAGACCAGGGACCGAACCCATATCCCCTGCATTGGCAGCTGAATTCTTTACTAGTGAGCCACCAGGGGAGCCCCAGCATGTGAACCCTTTAGTTGCAGCATGTGGGATCTCGTTCCTCAAGCAGGAATTGAACCGAACCTCCTGCGTCGGGAGCTTGGAATCTTCGCTGGTGGACCACCAGGGAAGTCTCATAAGCCACTAAGTTTGGAATAGTGTGTTATGAAGCAGTAGATGCTCAAACAGAAATAGACTGATGAAGTCTAAGCCCAGATGTATCGAAGGAAGAGAAGAGGGCTTAGGACAGAACCAAGGAACTCCTCATGCAAGGACCAAGCTGAGGGAGAGAGCCAACAAGGGAGGCTGAGAAGGATAGGACAGAGGGAAATCCTGAGAGTGTAGTGGCCAGAAGTAGCAATGAGCGTTCAGGAAGGAAGAACCATCAGACACATCGAACGCCGGGAGAGGATGGTATGATAAGCATCTCTTGGGTTTGGTAAAATGGGAGTCAGTGACAAGAACAGTTTCAGTAAGTAATGAGGGCAGAAGTCAGATGTACTGGGTAGAAGAATGACACATTTTGAAGAAGAAAAGGACATTGTTGTCTAGTCACTAAGTCGTATCTAACCCCATGGACTATAGAGTCCACCAGGCTCCTCTGCCCATGGAATTTTCCAGGTGAGAATACTGGAGTGGGTTGCCATCTCCTACTCCAGGGGATCTTCCCCACCCAGGGATCAAACCCGCATCTCTTGTGTTTCCTGCACTGGCAGGCAGCTTCTTTACCATTGTGCCGCCTGGGAAGCCCAGGACACAAAGAGCAACAAAACCGAACTAGAATTTACACACACATTGACCTGGAAGAATCTCACAAGCTTAACACCGAGGGGAGAAAGTTGCTGAACGTTATATCTGGTAGGACAGTATTTAAATCAAATTTGAAAATATATCAATACAAAAATTTGTAAACTCACTAATAGAAAGACAAATAACCCAACTTTTAAATGGGCAAAGGAGGGACTTCCCTGGTGATCCAGTGGTTAAGACTTCACCTTCCAATGCAGGGGGTGCAAGTTCTATCCCTGCTCAGAGACCTAAGATCACACATGATTGGCAGCCCAAAAAATCAAAACATAAAGCAGAAGCAATATTGTAACAAATTCAATAAAGACTTTAAAAACTGTCCACATTAAAAAAAAAAATCTTAAAAAAAAATGGGCAAAGGGCCTGGTAGTAGGCTGATGAACAGCATTCTGCCACAATCCACGATCACCCAGAATTTGACCTTTTTTGGAAATAAAGTCTCTGCAGATGGAATTAGTTGAGGCCATGCTAGATTAAGATGAAGTCATCCCAGGGACATCCGTAGTGGTCCAGTGGATAAGACTCCAAGCTCCCAGTGCAGGGAACCAGGTTCAGTTCCTGGTTGGGGAACTAAGATCCGACATAGTGCAACTAAGCCCATGTGCCATAACTAAGATGAAGTCAAAATAAATAATTTTAAAAATAATTTTTTTTAATTGAAGTCATCCTGGATTAGGGTGGGCCCTAAAACTACTGACTGGTGTCCTTATAAGAAAAGAGTGTTCAGAGATACTCACAGGGAGAATACCACATGAAGATGGAAAGAGAGATTGGGGTGATGTGTCTACAAATCAAGCAAATAAGGTTCCCATGACACAAAGCCATTGTTACCTCTTGAAAGTGTACATTTGAGTGGGGTTTAGTGTAATCACAATTTTGTACAGCCATCACTAACATCTAATTTCAGAACATTTTCATCACCCCAAAAGGAACTCTACACGTTAGCAGTCTCTCCCACTTCCGCCCTCTTCCCAGCCCCTGGCATCCACTGTCTGTCTCTATGAAACTGCCTATGCTGGAAATTTCATATCAATGGAACCACACAGTATGTGACCTTTTGTGTCTGGCTTCTTTCACTTAGCATGTTTTCAAGGTGTACCCATGTTGCAGCATGTGTTAGCATGTCACTCCTTTTTGATGGCCTAGTAATATTTCATTTTATGACTATACCACATTTTAGTTTACCCATTCATCAGCTGATGGAATTGAGTTGTTTCCACTTTTTGACTATTGCTAATAATGCTGCTAAGAACATTCTTATATAAAGAGTTTCTTTTGGGGGTGGTGAAAATGTTTTAACTATACTCTCATATAAAATAAAATTTTTTAAAAATTATAAAATAAAATGTTCCAAAACTGATTGTGGTGATGATTGCACAACTACATACTTTAAATAGTGGCTGTGAATTACATCTCAATAAAACTGCTACTTCCCCCTAAATGCAAAACACTATGCTGTTTTGAGATGTATACATATGTAATGAAAGTTTACAGAAATGCATAAAAATGATACCATGCTCAGAAAAGTAGTGGCCTCTGGGGTGAAAGGAAAAGGGTGTGACTGGGGTAGGGTACCAGGGATCTCAGGTGTAGGATAAGATTTCATTTCTTAAACTGAGTGGTGGAGACTGGTGTTCATTATATTTGTCTTTAAACTTTTTGTATGATTGAAATGTTACACAACACAGTTAAAAACTTTTGAACAAGAGTGAGTGGTTGGGATACACAGGATATTTGCCAGATGTAAATATCAGTGCATACTAACTGCAAAGTGGGGGCATGGGCGGAAGGGTATCTTTTTAATGGAGAATTCTGGCAGTGTCTCTTTAACCACAGAGTCAACCTCAGCCACCACTAACAGGGGCCAGATGGACACTATTTGCCTCCTGGTGTAATGCTATTAACAACATCACCTACAAAGTATTCTTCCCTAGAATATTTAAGCTCCAGAAAACCACTAGAACTATACGGTCCAATCTAGGAGCCGATGGTCACTGGTAGCTGTTGATCAATTAAAATGTGATTAGTCTGCACAGACATAGAGAATAGGCTTGTGGTTGCCAGGGGAGGTTAGGGTCAGGGAGGGATGGACTGGGAATTTGGGGTTAGTAGACTATTGTATCGGAGAAGGCGATGGCACCCCACTCCAATACTCTTGCCTGGAAAATCCCATGGACGGAGGAACCTGGAGGGCTGCAGTCCATGGGGTCGCTAAGAGTCGGATACAACTGAGCGACTTCACTTTCACTTCTCGCTTTCATGCATTGGAGAAGGAAATGGCAACCCACTCCAGTGTTCTTGCCTAGAGGATCCCAGGGACGGGGGAGCCTGGTGGGCTACTGTCTATGGGGTCGCACAGAGTCGGACACGACTGAAGCAACTTAGCAGCAGCAGACTATTGTATTGAGAATGGATAAGCAATAAAGTCCTACTATATAGCACAGGAAACTATATTCACTATTCTGGGATAAACCATAATGGAAAAGAATATTTTAAAAATGTGTATATATATATATATGTATAACTGAGTCACTTTGCTGTACAGCAGAAACTGACACAACACTGTAAATCAACTATACTTCAATTAAAAAATAAATTTTAAAGTGATTAGTCTGAATCCACATATGCTGCAAGTAAAACTGCACACCAAGTTTCAAAGACTTAATACAAAAAAAGGAAAGTAAAATGTCTCATTAATATGTTTATATTGATTACAAGCTGAAATGACATTATTTTGTATAGTGAGTTAGATAAAATATTGCAATTAACTTATCTGTTTCTTCTTACTTCTTTAATGTGAGTACTAGAAAAATTTTAACTACCAACATGGCTCACATTATATTTGTATTGCACACTCCTCTCTAGACAGAACCAGTAGCTTAGACTCTACAGAGGGGATGAAGATACAAGTAAACAAGAGCGTGGGGAAAACAATCAGACAATTCATGTATTTACAAGATACCTGTCTAGACTGAAAAGTCAATGTCATCTAGAAAAGAAGCTATTCTAGATTAAGAGGCTAATGAGATCTAACAGCCAGATGCAATGCATAGACCTTGATTACATCAGGATTTTTTTCCCTAAACTTTTTAAAAGATTTATTTTTATAAATTTTTATTTAGTTAGTTAGTTAGTTTTGGCTGTGCTGGGTCTTCGTTGCTGCCTGCAGGCTTTCACTAGTTGTGGTGAGCAGGGCTACTCTTCATTGCCGTGCACGGGCTTCTCATTGCAGTAGCTTCTCTTCTTGGGGAGCACAGACTCTAGGCACCACAGGCTCAGCAGTTTCGCCACGAGGACTCAGTAGTTGCAGCTTGCAGGCTTAGTTGCCTTGCAGCAAGTGGAATCTTCCCAGACCAGGGATCAAACTTGTGGCCCCTGCATTGGTGGATGGACTCAACCACCGGACCACCAGGGAAGTCCCTTAAAGATATTTTTGAAACAACCTGGGAAAAAATATAGACTGAATATTAGCTGATATCATGGAACTACTGTTGATTTTCTTAGGTGAGATAATGGTGTGGTGGACATGTAAGGCTTATTCATCCTTATTCTTAGAAGATTCTTACTAAGGCTTTTAGGAATGAAGTGATATTAACATTTGCAACTTACTTTCAAGTAGCTTGGCAAAAGAAAAAGTGTGTGTGTGTGCGCCTGTGCATAGAGAACAAAAGCAAATTTAACAAAACGTTAATTATAGAGTCTAGAAAGTCCGAAGTATTCATTGTACTAATCGTTCAACTTTTCTGTGTCTGAACTCTTTCTTGATGAAAAGTTGAAGAAACAAGACAAAATAAAATAGGAACGAATTGGGGGACTTCCCTGGTGGTTCATTGGTTAAGAATCCTCCTTGCATGCTTCCCTGGTGGCTCACATAGAATCCGCCTGCCAATGCAGGAGACAAGGGTTCGATCCCTGGTCCGGGAAGATCCCATATGCCTCAGAGCAAGTAAGCCCACGTGCCACAACTGTTGACCCTGTGCTCTGGAGCCTGGCAAATGCAACTCCTGAGCCCTCGTACTGCAACTACTGAAGCCCGTGCTCCACAACAAGAGAAGCCACTGAAATGAGAAGCCCTCTCTCTGCAACTAGAGACAAAGCCTGCACAGCAATGAAGACCTATCACAGCCACAAATAAAAATAAATCAAATAGAAATTATCTTAAAAAAGAATCCTCCTTTCAATGCAGGGGACTCAGGTTCTATCTCTTGTCAGGGAACTAAGATCCGACATGCTTTGAGGCAACTAAAGTTGCACGCCACAACTGAACCCATGCTCCACAACGAGAGAGGCTTCCTGTCGCAGTGAAAGATCCTCCATGATGCAACAAAGATCTCAAGTACCACAAATAAGACCCAATGTAGCCAAATAAATTAAATAAGTAAATAAGTTTTTCTTTAGTATTAAAAAAAAAAAAGGAATGAATGGAACACGAGGATGTAGAGACAATCTCTTCAGGAA
Source organism: Oryx dammah (assembly GCF_014754425.2). Classification (NCBI taxonomy): domain Eukaryota; kingdom Metazoa; phylum Chordata; class Mammalia; order Artiodactyla; family Bovidae; genus Oryx; species Oryx dammah. The sequence goes on from NW_024070192.1 coordinate 21,869,182, forward strand.
GTTTGGCCTAGAACAAGAAACAAGAAGTGAAGGGGGAAAGTAGCTAGAATGGACATGTCAGCTCAAGGAAAGTGTTTATAAAAATGGAGAGTTAAGGGATCTCCTTGGTGGTCCACTCCCCCAATGTAGGCGGTGGGGGTTCAGTCCCTGGTTATTGTTTTAAGTCACTCAGTCGTGTCCCACTCTTTGCGACCCCATGGACTGCAGCACGCCAGGCTTCCCTGTCCTCCAGCATCTTCTGGAGCTTGCTCAAACTCATGTCCATCGAATCGGCAACGCCATCCAACCATCTCGTCCTCTGTTGCCCCCTTCTCCTGCATTCAATCTTTCCCAGCATCAGGGTCTCTTCTAATGAGTTGGCTCTTCGTGTCCGGTGGCCAAAGTATTGGAGTTTCAGCTTCAGCATCAGTCCTTCCGATGAATATTCAGGACTGATTTTCTTTAGGATTGACTGGTTGGATCTCCTTGCAGTACAAGACTCTCAAGAGTCTTCTCCAACACCACAGTTCCAAAGCACCAATTCTCCGGCACTCAGCCTTCTTTATGGTCCAACTCACATCCATACATGACTACTGGAAAAACCATAGCTTTGACTATGTGGACCTTTGTTGGCAAAGTGACATTTCTGCTTTTTAATATGCTGTCTAGGTTTGTCATAGCTTTTCTTCCAAGGAGCCAGGGTCTTTTAATTTCATGGCTGCAGTCACCCTCTGCAGTGATCCTGGCACCCAAGAAAATAAAGTCTGTCACTGTTTCCATTGTTTCCCCTCTATTTGCCATGAAGTGACGGAACTGGATGCCATGATCTATCTTAGTTTTCTGAATGTCGAGTTTTAAGTCTGCTTTTTCACTCTCCCCTTTCACTTTCATCAAGAGGCTCTTTAGTTCCCCTTCACTTTCTGCCATAAGGGTGGTGTCATCTGCATATCTGAGGATATTGATATTTCTCCTGGCAATCTTGATTCCAGATTGTGCTTCATCCAGCCCGGAATTTCCCATGATGTACTCTGCATATAAGTTAAAATAAGCTGGGTGACAATATACAGCCTTGACATACTCCTTTCCCAGTTTTGAACCAGTCTGTTGTTCCACGTCCGATTCTAACTGTTGCTTCTGGATCGGCATACAGATTTCTCAGGAGGCAGGCCAGGTGGCCTGGTATTCCCATGTCTTTAAAATTTTTTTCACAGTTTGTTATGATCCACACAGTCAAAGGCCTTAGTGTAGTCAATGAAGCAGAAGTAGATGTTTTTCTGGAATTCTCTTGCTTTTTCTATGATCCAGTAGATGCTGGCAATTTGATCTCTGGTTCCTCTGCCTTTTCTAAATCTGGCATGAACATCTGGAAGTTCTTGGTTCACATACTGCTGAAGCCTGGCTTGGAGAATTTTGAGCATTACTTTGCTAGCATGTGAAATGAGTGCCTGGTAGGGGAACTAAGATCTCACATGCCACATGGCGCAGCCAAATTTTAAAAAGGCGGGGGCGGCAAGAATTGAGAAGGTTTAAATGTGTAATGGGAAACACCCAGCAGAAAGGCAGAGAATGAGAGATTTGGGATATTCTAGTCAAATTTCTCATGCCTGGGAAGAGTCCCCGTGATAGACTCAACTGTACCGGTCCCAAGCCTCTTCCACGATGAGACGTAATCTTGGTGGCGACACCTAGTGGATTCAAAAGGCACTGCTTAAATTCTTCAAACCCCAGATCCAGAGAGCATATTATTAATACATTGGTCTGACTGCTTCAAATTATTTCCACCTTTTTGTTCATTGCTAAGCCAATCTCTGGAGGTGCAGCATTACTAAGTAAGCTCACCCTCTCCCACACAGCCCACAGAGCCCCCGTGCCTCATCTCCGACCTCCCACATCCACACCTAGGCCATCCAACTCTGTGCCTGCTTCAAGTCCTGGATCCTCTCTTTTAAGAAGTTTTATTGTCACCACCCTTAACCCACAGACCATAAGTGAATCTCTCTGACTTATTTCCTAGAGCACTTGTGTCTTGTCCTCTTTCGACTCCTATTTCAAATAACCTAATTTATTCATTCAGCAAATATATATCTAGGGTCTTCTCGGTGCCAAGTACTGCTCTTGGTACTGAAGAGGAATATGACAGACTCCTGGAGCTAACATTCCAGGGGCAGGAAAGTCAAATGGATGAAGAAGTATAGATGATGTCAGGTAGCAATGAAAGCCTTGTAGAATATACAGGAGAACTGGGGGAGACAAAGTGGGGGTTGATCAGAGCATTCAGGAAAGACTCAGGGAAGAGCAAAGGTAAAGCCCCTGAGACAAGAATGTGTTTTAGGAATGGCAAGGCAGTCAGTGTAGCTGGAGAGGGTGAGGGAGAGAAGAGAGAGAAAGTGAGGTCAGAGAGGGGAGATTTTTGTTTTTAATCTGTGTTATCGAATACAGAGGAGTATTACAATCAGAATTGTTTTCATTGAAATATAACATGACAGTAAAGTGTATTAATATAAATCTCAATGAACACACACTCACACTGTAACCACATTCAGGTCAAGATATAGAATATTGTGTTTATGGCAGCACTATTTACAAAAGATGTGGAAGCAACCTAAAGGTCCAATAGATGAGTGGATAAAGAAGAGGAGTACATATTATATACACAATGGGATATTAGTCATAGAAAAGAATGAAAAAAAAATGCTATTTGTAGCAACATGGAGGGACCTGAGATTATCATAGTAAAGTAAGCCAGCCAAAGACAAACATCACACGATATCACTTATATGTGGAATCTAAAACGTGATACAAAAAAACTTATTTATGGGACAGAAATGGGCTCACAGACTCTTACGGTTACCAATGGGGAAGGGGGGAAGAAAAATTAAGAGTTTTGGATTAACAGACACACACTACTATATATAAAATAGATAAACAAGTGTATACTGTATAGCACAAGGAACTATATTCAATAGCTTTCTATTTTTTTAATTTCAATTTTATGGCCACATTGTGCCACGTGGGAGATCTTGGTTTCCTGTCCAGGATGGAACTTATGCCTCCTGCAATGGAAGGGTGGAGTCCTAACCCCTGGACCACCAGGGAAGGCCCCTATATTCAATATCTTTAATAACCTATAAAGGAAGATAATAAAAGAAAATATGTGTGTATATGTGTTATATACATTTTTATATAAGACTGAATCATTGTTTTGCACCTGAAACACAACATTGGAAATGAACTGTACTTCAATTTAAAAAAAAGATGTAGAACATTATTATCACCACCGAGGGTCTCTCCACACCAATGCAATACTCTCCCATCCCACGAGCAACCACTATTTTCACTTCTGTCTCCATAATTTTGCCTGTTTTTAAACTTCTCTAAACAGAATTGTACAGTGTGTAGTCTATACATCTGGCTTTGTTTACTCAATGTTATATCTATGAGATTCATTTACACAGGTGAGTGGAAGTCGCTCAGTCGTGTCCGACTCTTTGCGACCCCATGGACTATACAGTCCATGGAGTTCTCCAGGCCAGAATACTGGAGTAGGTAGCCGTTCCCTTCTCCAGAGGATCTTCCCAACCCAGGGATTGAACCCAGGTCTCCTGCATTGTGGGCGGATTCTTTATCAGCTGAGCCACGAGGGAAGCCCATCAGGGGAGTAGTCATTTGTTCCTTTCTTTTGCTATGTAATATTCCATTATAAGAATTACAATCAATTTGTTCATTTACCTGTTGAAGGACACTTGGATTTTTTCCATTTTCTTTATCATGAACAAAACTGATATGATCATTGTTGTTCGTATTCTTTGGTGGACACAGGCACTAAATTCTCTTGGGTATACATACACCCAGGAGTGGAAATGCTAGGTCACAGGTACAGAGTATATTTAGTCTTAGTAGATATGACCAGACAATTTTCCAAACTGGGTGTACTAATTCACACTCCCACCAACAATTTATAAAAGCCCTAGTTTCTCTGTATCCTCACTGATACTTGGTATCGCCACTTTCTTTAAGCTTCCATGTGTGTGTGCTAAGTTGCTTCGTTGTGGACTCTTAGCAATGACCCTATGGACTGTAGCCCGCCAGGCTCCTCTGTTCATGGAATTCTCCAGGCAAGAGTACTGGAGTGGGTTGCCACGCCCTCCTCCAGGGCATCTTCTTGACCCAGGGATCAAACCCACATCTCATTTGTCTCCTGCATTCACAGGCAGGTTCTTTATCACTCACTATGCAACCTGGGAAGCTCTTCTTTAAGTTTAGCCATACATTATCTGATTTATGTTTGTAAAAAAGTACCCTGGTTGCAGTATGGGGAACTAACTGGTGGAGTTAGAAGCGGGTTGGAGAGAAGAAGCTGAGAGCCCAGGTAGGAGGCTAGCGCAAGCATCCAGGGAGGACATGAAAGTGGTTTGGACTGGTGCTAATGGAGAAGTGGACCGATCAGGATTTGGTTTTGGTTGTTTTGCTTTGTTTTTTGTTTTTGGCAAGGAATGTGGGATCTCAGTTGCCTGACCAGACACTGAAGCTATGTCCCCTGCATTGGAAGTGCAGAGTCTTAACCACTGGACCACGAGGGAAGTCCAGGATGTGTTCTGCAATTGAAGCTGCTGGGCCAGGCAGATGAGATGAGTGAGGGATGAGGGAAAGGGGCATCATCAAGACTGGAGCCCTAGATTCTTGCCTCAAAAACTTGGGTGGATGAGAAGACTATTTTCTGAGATGCAGGAGACTGAGGGAATAACTGATGCAGGAGGGAAGGTCAAGGGCTCACACGTGACTGAGTACACAATGTTTCCTGGAGGTCAGGCTCCCATTAGAGCCGAACACTAAGCTCTAGCTGCCCCACATCTTAGTATAACTGGTAGATACTGGTTGCATGCAGAGTGCACGCATCTGGGTAGCAACAGAGAATGTGCACGCTGTCTGCAATGGATAGATTTGGGTTAGGGGCCCTGTTCTGCCACCTCACTCACCCTGTAACCTGGACATTTTGCTGGGACTGTCCAGCTTCCATCCTCTACCTCACAGTGTTAGAATTAACCAAGACCGCATATCCATGGCACGCCTGGAACACGGAAGAGCTAAAACATTCATTCTTGCAAGTCCCAGGCACTAGGTGGCATGGCTCCCGAAGCTAGCAGCTTTTCCTCTCACCCACGTTTTTCAAAGTCACTCCAGAACAGCCCAGCCCAGAGTCCTGATAGATGGATTCCCTCTCTCCCCTTCTGGCCCTTCCCCAGCCTCAAAGAAACAGAATGGAGAACAGCAGGAGGGTTGATTCATAGACTTTTATCGGCTTTGACTCCAGCAGGTTTCTGCAATGACAACCGAGCCAGTAGAGCACACACGGTTCACTCTGGTAGGGCTGTGGGGCCTGGAAAGGGGTCTGGGAGGCCCGTGGGAGGCAGCAGGGCAGGGGTCAAGGCCAGAGGTGGGCAGCAGCCAAGACTGGACCGGGGGGCCCCAGGGTTTAGTGAGGACTGTGAACACTGGAGTGACAAGGCTGCTGAGAGGTATCAGGAGGAAGGGTGGCTGCAGGGACAGAAGCGCACATCAGCAGTAGCAGGGAAGAGTAGACAGACAGAGGTCACTGTCTCTAGGAATGGAGGGGGTGGGACACAGAGCCTGTGGACGTGGAGGGGTGGGGAGTCTATAGACATATTTTTGTGGCAGGAACAAGACAGACCACAGTATAAAAGGGACTGTACAACGTAACCTATGATACACTGTTTACATATGATACAAGGCTCTTTCCCTCCTTGAGTTTTAAAAAATAAATTTACAATTCCCGAGCTTTTGGTAAAAAATATACACACTCTCAGAGCAGGAGCAGCAGCTGCTTTGGCTGGGGCTGCTGCTGCCTCTTCCGAAGGGAAAGAGGTGGTGCCAGAAAGGAGGATGAGGCTGCGCCAGGAAACCTCACCCCGTAGCTGCCGGGAGTCTTGCACCCTCAGCCCTGGAGGCCCCTGATGGGAGAGGGAGGGGAGACTGAGAGGTAACAAAGGCATCGCCAGGGCCCAGTTTTGCTTTTCCAGTCTCTGCCGTTCCCTGCCCCATGTCGGGGAAAGGTGGGTGGCTGCCTGCCCCAAGTACAGGGGTCCACCCCACCCAGCTCCGATGGGAAGGACCAAGGCGGGAGTCAAGACAGGGAGGAGGATGAGACCATGTGCTGGCATCCTTGCAGAAGAGCCAAAGGGAGAGATGATAACTCCCTTCTTAGCAGTGCTGCTGCTGCTAAGTCACTTCAGTCGTGTCCGACTCTGTGCGACCCCATAGACGGCAGCCCACTAGGCTCTCCAGTCCCTGGGATTCTCCAGGCAAGAACACTGGAGTGGGTTGCCATTTCCTTCTCCAATGCATGAAAGTGAAAAGTGAAAGTGAAGTCGCTCAGTCGTGTCCGACTCAGCAACCCCATGGACTGCAACCTACCAGGCTCCTCTGTCCATGGGATTTCCCAGGCAAGAGTACTGGAGTAGGGTGCCATTGCCTTCAGACACCCTAAACTCAGGAGGATGGGCAGAAATCAACCCTGACTCCTGCTACCATGACTCACCCCACTGCAATGTGGAGGGAGGGTCCTGTAGGCAGCTTAGGCCTGTGTTTCCCTGAGCTTCTTTTACCCTCTCATCAGAGCCCACCCAGGGAACTTTAGGAGGCCTGAGTGGGGGACCTGTAACGGCTGATGGTAACCCTCCTGTCTGCTGCTGCTCCCTGCCCTCCGGAACAGCTTCACCCACAAGCCTTCACCAGGGCAGTGGAGGAGCTGGGCAGGGAGTGATGGGGGTGGGGAAAGCACCCCGTACTGTCCCGGGAGCAGAGCAGACAAGGGTAGCACCAAACAGAAGGACCCCCTCCCCAGGACACACAGCACCTTCCCTCAAATGCCAGATGCAGCGCTACTCCTTCAAAGGTGCCACACGCGCACGTGCAAACACACACATGCACGCACGCACGCAGACAGACACAAGGGCAATATCACATCTGGCGGTGCATCTAGGGGTCCCAGCCCTCACCAAGAAGAAGTCAGGCAGAAGCCAGGCAGGTGGTGGAGAGGAAGGCTGCCAATCCCTCCCACAGCTCTGCTCTGTGAGATGAGATGGGGTAGGGGGTGGGCAAAGCCTTCCTGCCTGCTTGGGTAGAGGAGATGGGAAACTCCATCTCCGGAACAGACCTGGATGGGAGGGGCCAAGGAAGGAGCTCTCTCCCCACTGCTTCCCCTGGGAGGGCAGGAACCAGCAGAGGGTGGCTTGGGCTTGAAGGAGCACGGGGGAGAGGACTTCAGCAGGAAGAACAGGCTTATGAGTCCAGGGCTCAGTCCACTCAACTCCTTCCCGTGGGGCAGGAAGCAGCTCCAGAAGAAAGCTGTCAGGTGTGGACAGGGAGTTGTGCAAAGTGCTTGAGTGCCAGGTGCCCAAGGACCCTGGTGAGAGGCCTAACAGAACCTCAGTTCTCACTGACTGTTGGCCTCCAGCTTGTAGGAGAGCTCGAAGAGGAGGTTCTGATTGTCGATGACCTGGAACTGGCGCACGTAGGCCTTGGTCTGCAGGTGATGTGGGGAGGCCTCCATATCAAGGCCTGGGGATGCGAGGACAGGGAGGCAGGTGGTCAGGGTGCCCTTCTTCCCCTGCACACAACCAGCCCGAGGGAAGGAAGGGTGTGGACGGGGGTGGTTGGTGGGCAGGAGGGCCCCCGGGAAGGCCGGGAGAGAATGGAGAAATGAGACGTTTAAGGAAATAAACACTGGAGTGCGGGAGTCTCCCAGAAACCCTCCTGCTCTGTCAAATCTCCACCTGTAACGCCCTCAAAACCCCGAGTACTCACAAAGGGGCTGGCTCCGGTATTTGCGGACTGTCCTCACTTTTTCAGCCACTGAATGCTGGGAGATGACAAGAACTGAGTCCCGAAAAGGGCCCAGAAAGGTGCTCCCCTCCCAAGGCTCCCCTTCCTCCACTGGACCAAAGAAGGGGTGTGACAGGGGGCCAGGTTAGGGAGAGGCAGAGCTGCCCCTGCCCCAAGCTGCTTGTCAGTTTTGGCACCCATGGGCAGGCTGCCACAGTGACACCACCAGAGAGACAGTCAGGAGTCTGCTGGGCAAGCTGGGCACCATGCAGAAAGGTGCTGTCTTCAGGGGTGTGTGTGCCAAGAGTGGGGGAGGGTACCAGCCACCCCACTCATGGGACTGGGGTTGGCAGAGTCACTCACCAGCTTCTCAATGTTCACCAAGCCATCTACCAGGGTCTTACTTCCCTCGTGCAGGAAAGTCAGGTCTAGGGATGGGGAGAGAAGCAAAGGGGTAAGAGGAGGAGATCCACTTTTCCTGGAAGCGACCCGAGGAGACCTGTAAAAATGGTTCGCTGTTCACTTGACCCCAGAAAGTCATGCAGATCAAGAGGTTCAAATCTTTGTGTTCACTTTAAGAACACTCGTGAAACTGCCGAAGCCACTAAGGGGACTGCATACCCAAAAAGGCACCCAGTATCGGGAGGATGTCACTTTACAGAAGCAATGCATGCCATCCAGTCGTTACAGTGGTGGAGCTGGTAACCAAACAGACTCAGGGTTGGTGGTCCAAAGAGTGCTGAATTTTTACTGCACATGCTCAAAAATGCAGAGAGTAATGCTGAACTTGAGGGCGGCAAGGTAGATTCCCTGGTCACTGAGCACACCCCAGTGAACAAAGCCCCCAAGATGCTGGCGGGTCTTACAGAGCTCATGGTCAGATCAACCCATACGTGAACCCTGCCTGCCACATGGAGATGATCCTTATTGAAAAAGAACAGACTGTTCCTGAACCAGAGAGGAGGCTGCACAGAAGCAAAAGACATCCCAGAAAAAAACTGAAGAAATAAAAACTTATGGCTGGAGAATAGATCACACACACAGATGCAAATAAAAGTTAAAAAAAAGGGAGAGGAGGTCCAAAGGGCCCTTCCCCTCCCCCAAACCACATTCAACCTGGGGGCTTCTCTCTATGTGGCCACACACAGAGCTAAATTGAGAGGGGATTGAGGGTCTGAATGGGGCATGGAACGTGTGGAGAGGAACATAGCTAAGAAGTGACTCTCACCTTTGAGGATCAGAGGCACGAAAGGAATCACAGGGGGTTTCATCTTGGAGATTACTTCCCGGTAGCTTTTGTGGTTCCTGCAGGGGTCCTAGGGTTCCACAACAGAGGGAAAAAGTGACAAATAGGCCCAGTGTACCCCAAAGTTGTCCCCCTCCCCCAGCCCCTTCCCTACAAATATCTCCATACAGACAGGGGTGTGTTTGGGTATTTAAGTGGGGACTTCACTGCTGTATCCTCTTTGGGGAAAACAAAGCTACAACCCTCCCAGCTTCCCTCCCAGCGTGGTGGGCTGGAGGAGGCGGGTGGGGAGGGGGGCTCCCAGACACAGAAAACCTTGAAAGGGAAACTGGAGGTGAAAGGTTTGCAGGCACTGAGTCTCTGGGGTGCCAGTCCAGTGGCAGATAAAAGAGCCAAAGCCACTCACCGTCAGGTTCTCGAATTTGCGGAACAAGTTCTTGAATTTCCCTGGCAGCTTCTGCAGGTTGAAGAAAGGAGATGTCAGATTCTGGAGCTCCTTGGGTTTCATAGGCCCGCCTGACTAATCCCCAGGTGTTAGAGGGGGAAAGGGCCGGAGTGCCTGGCAGGGGGCTGGGAAGCCTATGGGGTGGGGAAGTAGACCCAGCCTTGGGCTAGGTCTGGGGCGCTGGCAGCGGCCCAGAGGAATGATCTCTTCTGGCGAAATGGAGACCACTGCTGATGCCTGAGCCACGCACAAAGCCTCCCTGGGTGCGGGCTGAAATCCCAGAGCCCATTCTGCGACCTGGGCCGGGATGCCTGGCCCCCACCCACCACCCCGCGGTCAGGCGCGGATTCGCCTTCACTGATTTGCACAGGTACCCGGCCCTTCCGCCCTGCCTGGTGCCCCGGAGCTGTAGTCGCCAGAAGAGGGCGCCTCCTTCCAGTCCTCACAAAAGCTCCCCAGAGGCGAGCAGCCGTCCCGGGAAAGATCTCTGGAGTGAGCCCAGAGATGTCAAGACTGTGTGTGGAGGCCAAGATCCCCGAGGTGGGCCGGCCCAGGGGGGAGGCGAGGAGGCGGTCACCTCACCTCCCAGGTGAGCCTCAGGCGGCTGACGGCGGCGTTGTCCAGCCCCATGACCACGGCGTAGAAGGACAGCAGATCCTGGTTCTGCTTGCAGCTGCGGGGGCGGGAGGCGGGGTCAGCGTGGGAGGGAGGCGGGGTCAGCGGGGGCGGGGGGCGGGGTCAGCGGGAGGGGAGGCGGGGTCAGTGAGGGGCGGGCGGGAGGCCAGGGGTTCCCCCTCCGCGGCCGGCCGCACTCACATGGCCGCGATCTTGATGAACTTCTTGAGCAGCTGCGCGCGCTTGCCCGGGGCCTCGCAGAGCAGCACCTCGGTGGCCACCCAGTGGGTAACCTCGCTGCATCGCTGCAGCAGCAGCTCGAGGTTGGCCGTCTCCCGGCGGCCGCGCTCCCCGTGGAACACGTAGTCCACGAACTCCAGCTGAAGCCGGGGCGGCGGAGGGGGCGCCAGGGCGTGGGATGGAGGCAGGGGACGGGGAGATGACAGTGGGAGGCAGGGAGCCAGGACAGGCAGGAGGGCGGGGGCGGGAGGGGTGGAAAATAGAAAAAGCGGGGACGGGACAGGATTCAACGAGGGGGAGGGGAAACAACCAACATGAATAATACTCTACCATCTACCGAAAGCTTACATGCTGCCAGGCGCTTGAACCATCTGATCGACCTTACTGTCGCTGCCTTTTCTTTAATAGTGAATATTTTACAAATACTAACTGTGGGTCAG